>NC_134237.1:16953283-17258145 GCF_965152275.1 Natator depressus
GAACATGGTCTAAAACAGAGCTTGTAGGTACAGAGAACAGGACCCCTCAGCCGGGTCCATTTTGGGGTGCAGTGAGCCAGACAACCACATCTGCACTTCACTCCACGTCCCCAGCCAGCCCCCAACTGAAACTCTCTCCAGCCCCTCCTCCTCTGGGCTTTGTCCCTTTTCCGGGCCAGGAGGTCACTTGATTCCTTTGTTCTCCAACCCTTTAGCTATCACCTTGCAGGGGGGAAGGGCCCAGGCCATCAGTTGCCAGGAAACAGGGTGTTGGCCATTCTCTGTGTCCAGACCCCTGCACACACCTGCCCTCTAGGGCTCTGCAACGATCATACACCCGTATCCCACCACCTAGATACTTAAGAACTGCATAGGGGAAACTGAGGCATCCCCACAATATTCAGAGGAAACATTAAGAACAGTTCCACTTCATCACAACAGGGACCTAGAATATCCAAATAGTATCTCTTGTTGCTTTATAAATCTAAATAAATAAATATGGCCTTCTCAGATTTCAGCCACATAGGGAGACTCACCTAAAAATGTCACTACTTTCCACATGACTGTTCACCAGTGATACCTCTGCTGTATATCTTGAACTCCACCCCAGAGGAGTGGATGAGGCTAAATAGCCAACAGAGGAGCTCTGCAGTTGTCACCCAAGGGATCCTGTCCCTTCAGGAAATCCACAGAGCTCTGTAGACATGGAGCCCTGAGAGGCTGTAGAGCTCCGGCCCAGCTCAGCGTCAGCGACAGGTGGCTAGGATTGGGCCCTAACATTACAGCTGACTGGTCACCAGACACAGCCAGTTGGGCTCACTAAGGCTGACAAAAAGTGCTCTGAAACCTTGAGAATTTTATGGGGTTTTCCGTTTGGTTTTCTTGTCCGAGTTTAATACCTAATAAAGTCAAACCCATTTTAAATGGTTATTTAAAATCAATCACATCCCTGTTAATAAGCTGTGTGTTGATTTTCATCCCAGTGGGGTATAGAAGATAGACGTTTAGCCCCCAGAACACAAGGCTCAATTAGAAACAGACACACCAGACAATTAACTATGGAAGGGCACCACTATAATTAGCAGAATCTGCCTCATTCATCCCGCCACTTGAATTATTCTGCCTCCTGGTAGGAGTCTTCTTAGGTCTGTGTCAGCTTCCAAAAAGAAAAAGAATGCAATGGCTGTGGGCCAGCAATGCCGGGTCAAGGAGGTCGAGGGCTGTGCCTGTCAAACCACTCTCTGAAACTAGCCCCCATAAGCTGCGCATTATGCACACCACCAGGCAGGGCCCTGTGCATAAATGGACCATGAATAACCATGAATGTCCTCTTTATTTTCGCATTCATAAAAGCTTCACAAGCAGATAGCCAATGAAAAGTCTGCCTTTTCCAGACGGTGATGGGGTGTCTTCCCCACACTCATGCAGAAAGGGTTAAAAGCAGCCCTGGGGAGGCTGCACAGCAGACAGCCAGTCAGAGAGGGGCTTCAATGAGCAGCCAATCAGGGCAGAGCAGGCCCATGTATAAAGAGAGCTGCAGGGCAGAGAGGATCCTCTTGGCAGCCCAGGGAGAAAGGACTGCGTCCCTGAAGGGCTGAGGGAACCACCAGTACCCTGGACAGAGCAATGCTGAGCGGGGTCAGGGGAGCAAGAGGGTGCTCCAGCCTGACTGGCTGAAAGACTGAAGGCCTGATACGGGGCACAGAAGGTGCTCGGGCTACAGGGAAGTAGCCCAGGGAAATGGTGGGGGTTGATGGAGATGCAGCTCGTGGCTGCCGCCTAGAGGGTCCCTGGGTCAGGACCTGGAGTAGTAGTCTCCCACCCTCGCCCCCACTTGCCACTGAGGGGAGTGGCCAGTGAAGGGCTGCAGTTTGCCACTGAGGCAAGTGGCTAGTACTGTGGGCTGCAGTCAGCGTGTTTCACCCTGAATGGGGGAGAACAGAATGGGGCATGGCCAGACAGCTGTGTCCTAAAGAGGACGCTGCAATCCTTGAGGTGACGCGGGAACGGAGCAGAAGTGATGGCGGCAAGACACCACTGGAGGAGGGTGCCCTGCGAAAAGACTGAGTTAATTCCCAGAACGACCAGCAGGAGGCGCCATGGTGGTGAGCCCCACCCCATTACACAGACCCATCAGGACTGGGTGGCCACAAGATACAGGGCACCCGGATGAGCAAGGAACAAAGTGACTGGAAGTTAAGGGTGCAAGATGATGATCTATGGGGCACATATCCAGTTGGTAGGTTTTCTTTTTAATGCATAGCACATGAGGCAGGCACAGGGCCAGATTTTCCAAAGAAGCTCCACACTCAACACTGCGGCTAGAGGCATCAAGGCAAGTGTCTGGATTCTCCCAAGAGCTCAGCATGTTGTGTGCTCTTTCGAAAACCTAACCGCAGCTGCGGGTGCGGAGCACACAAAAGTCTCGTCCCAAGCTCTTTAGTTTAGACAATCTAGCCCATAGTGAATGGAGATGAAAAGGACTGTGGTTGAATGTCATTGCTTGGATTTGTAGGGTTATTGTTTTGTTTTTGTTTTTTTTGTTTTTTGAAACACACCTTTCGAGTGATTTTAGTGTTGAGAGGTGCTAGGTTAACTGGCGTGAGACTGGAATCCTCTGCTTATTCCCAGAGCAGAACCAGTAGAGGCAACGGTGGTATAAGGTTCTTCACGTTGCCTGCCAACAAGCCCCAATCTTGACCTATAGGGAACATCTCTAGATGAGCAGTTATTTCATTATCCTCTTCCCTGGACCTACTGTACCGAGGACAACGTCCAATTTCATGTTGGTTTAGACACTTATCCACTCGGAGGAACAGGTTTGGAAACAGCAAAACTCCTAAAGGCCGTCAGCAGGGACAATGACTCCTAGAGCGCAAAGTGGACCCGTTTGCTGTACCTCCTTTGACAAGGAGCAGCATGTTCTCCTTGCTGTGCAAGGCCAGCTCTTCTGACCAGTGCGGGAGAAGGTGGATGTGGCTGTGGTCCTTCTTGTCCACCACTGCTGTGGGTGTTAAATTTGCCAAGTCCTTGAACAGTGACTCAGATTGTGCCTGACCCTGCAGGATCTTGCATGTTCTCCTTCCAACCACACAGGGCTGGGCACAACGAAGCGCAAGGTATCCAGCATAGCTACATCATCATTCTCAAAAACGGGGATGACCTGGCTTGTATTTGCAAACCTAAAATCCACATCAGGCAGCCACGAGACAGCATGTATTATCAGGGGCCGCGTCAATTTGTTCAGCGAATATATGTAAGTCGTGTTACTTTTTGAAGCCAGGCATAAGTGTGGAAAAGTGGTAAGCAAGAAAAGAGGGGACACATGCGATTATTATTTCCCCCCATTACTGCACTTTAAAATAACAAATACCCACTTGATTTGAGCTATTTTCCATGTGTGACTTCATACTTACAGTGGAATTCTTACTCTGAAAAGTGGAAAATGATACATTGGAGATCCTTATTTATTGTCTCTGATTCCCACACCAATTTCACCCACTTTTACAAGTTAAAAGCTAGGTTTTCCAACTGCAGTTTCAACCTGGGCTCTGACCATCAGGCTGGGTTTATTTTTTTCCTTCTCACTAACAGGTGGTAATGTGGAACAGTTTTTGCAGGCCATATTCTGTCCCCAGTTGCACCTGGGCAACCTCCCCACTCTGCTCCCACTCTTGCCTTGGTAACACCTCTTTTAAAGTCATGCCATTTCAGAGGGGTTCGATCACAGAAACCCCCTCGGGACTGTCACCTGATGTGCTGAGACTACCTCTGAGCCCGTTTTCTCTGCCAGTTTGGGCATCCAAAACCCTGCCTTGTTGAGCCAGACACACCAGTCTGCTCCAACACAGATCCAGGGTCTGAACCAGGCACCCCAAAGTTGCAGACGTAACTGAAAACAGCTTAAGAAGTGCTCCTGTCTCCAGCACCCAGACACCCAGCTCCCAATGGGATCCAAACCCCAAATAAATCAGTTTTACTCTGTATAAAGCTTATAAAGGGTAAACTCATAAATTGTCTTCCCTCTGTAACACTGATAGATATGCACAGCTGTTTGCTCCCCCAGGTATTAATTACTTACTCTGGGTTAATTAATAAGCAAAAGTGATTTTATTAAGTATAAAAAGTAGGATTTAAGTAGTTCCAAGGAATAATAGACAGAACAAGGTAAATTACCAAGCAAAATAAAACAAAACACGCAAGTCTAAGCCTAATATATTAAGAAACTGATTACAGATAAAATCTCACCCTCACAGACATTCCAATAAGCTTCTTTCACAGACTGGACTCCTTCCTAGTCTGGGCCCAATCCTTTCCCCTGGTACAGTCCTTGTTAGCTCCAGCTCAGGTGGTAACTAGGGGATTTCTCATGACTGGAACCTCCTTTGTTCTGTTCCACCCCCTTATATAGCTTTGGCACAAGGCAGGAATCTTTTGTCTCTCTGGGTCCCCACCCCTCCTTCTAAATGGAAAAGCACCAGGTTTAAGATGGATTCCAGTACCAGGTGACATGGTCACATGTCCTGTGAGACCCCAAGCCTTCATTCTTTATGGCCTGACTCACAGGAAGGCTTGCAAGTAAACAGAGCCATTTACAACCAATTGACCTAGTTGATTGGAGCCATCAAGATTCCAAACCACCATTAATGGCCCACACTTAGCATAATTACAACAGGACCTCAGAGTTATATTTCACATTTCTAGTTTCAAATACACGAATGATACATTTATACAAATAAGATGATCACACTCAGTAGATTATAAGCTTTGTAATGATACCTTACACGAGATCTTTTGTATGAATCATATTCCAGTTACATTATATTCCCACTCATTAGCATATTTTCATAAAATCATATGGAGTGCAACATCACACCACTCAGAGCCGAAAACTTGCAAGTGATTCCTCCAGGCGGATCCCTACACTTGTGTGGAGTTCCAATAAAGCTAATGGGAGTCATTTTGCAGGATCGGGTCCTGGTTTGAAAATGTGCTTACATCGTTAAGATAAACCCCACAATCTATACATGCAAAAACATGGCCATAAATCAGACTCTCGGGAGAAAGGAAGGGGGAGGGAGGAGGTCAATGGGGGATTTCCTCCAACCCACAGTACCTCATTACTCTTCTTTGTCAGGTAGCAAAAACCAGCATTATGTATTAAACCATTTGTAGTTTGTTTCACAAAGGCCCTAATTCAGCACTGTGTTAATCCAGCTTCACACAGATGTAATGCTACTAATGTCAATGGAGTTATGACTCTAAAATTGGAGTAATCCAGTGGTGAATCGGCTCCAAAATACACTCCAGCAGAACCCTGATAAAACAGATAACCATATTACACCAAAATGTTGTTACAGTCAGAAAAAAAATGGAGTTTCTGTTCTTTTAAAGAAATCAATTTTCTATTGTACTTTTACCGTTTAGAACACAGGAACTTTGTTATTCTAAAAAGTTTATCCCTCTCTCAGGCATTCTTTAATAAAACTGAATTGCACACTGAATAGGTTTGCTTTTGGTCCGCCGTACACAAAATGTGTTGTTTGGACAGGTCTATACCATTCTGTCTTCTGCATAATAAGCCTTTCACCTATGCTTCTTCCCCAGTACTTCCAAATAGCATTGAACATGGATAAACATTTGGTATCACAGATGTGGTGGTTTTGTAAATAGCACAGTAATCATTTCTTGTTAGCTTTGAAAACAAAAGGTAGCCTTGCTGGAATATACAAAACAGATTTAAGCCCACAGGTGCAAACAGCCATGACTGGGTTACGTGCTCTCTTTTGCTGATTTAGCTGGAAAAGGACAGGAAAGGATATCCTTTTCCCTTCCCATTTCTGTCAGGGGCAATGTCCTTTTCACTGCTGCCCTGATCACTGAATTGCTGAGTTTTTTTATGGCAGCATGTCATGCACAATATGCCTAAGACATCAAACACTAAATGCACCTGCTTGAGCCAGATGGACACCTAGTTATATGCCTCTTCCATCATTATTACACAATAAGGCACGTCCCTCTAAGACATTCAGTAACTCGTAAATTCAATGGGTCTGATTCTGATCTCACTTACACTGGTGTGAATCAGGAATAACTCCAGTGAAGTCAGCGGAATTATTGGCTTGAAACAGAAGTGAGAGAAGACTTAGCTCCAAATAGTCTATTCTCCCGCTCAGTGCACTTGCATGACACCTGCTAACACGGACATGGAGTGATCATGAAAAAAAACAGCCCTCTACCTCCAGCCCATGAGGGGCCAAAGTCAATTGTAGTGGAGGGCCCTCAGCCCTTCCAGGAAGCACTCAGAAGCTCACAGAATCAGGCACTAAGTCAGTGCACTGGGGAGGAAAGCATGTGTCATTCATTGGATCTGTGGAAGAGAGGGATGCCACCGAAATTAGCGATGTGCTCCAAAATCAAAACTAGAGCAAAGGCACCTCAGCAGTGTTAACTGCATTAATAAACAGGGGCTCTGGAGCCAGGGTTCCTCACATAAGAGCCTCTGCAACACGGACTTGAAACTGACAGGAGTGAAGTAAGGCAGAAAAGACCAAAATTCTGCTTTCAGAAGCATGCAGCTGCCCCCTCCCAACCCCCGGTGAGATTTGGCCCGAGGGCACAACAGTAGAAAAGTGAGCTTAGAGCCTCTGCTCTTCAGTAAAATGGTGTAGAATGAGGAGTGCAGAATTTAGAACATTATCTGTGCGGGTGAGGCTCAGCTCGCAAATCCCTGCATTGTGCTGACAATATCAATTGAGAACTGATCTGTAAGTGCCAATTTCTGTATTTCATTCTGATTTTAAAAGGGAATTGCTAACTACTTCTTCTGGTGCACACAGTTCCAGATATGCTAAAAAATACAGCTACTTGCTATTAGTCTTCTTAGTAAATAGGTATATTTCTCCCCCCCACACACACACCTCCATGCCCCCAATATAGGAAAGGCCAATATTTTAGCCATCTGGATTTCCTCCGAAATAAATATATTAAAAAGAGAAGGGCAATCAAATAGCCGATGGCCAAAGCTGTCAAAAGTGGATTCAAGAATTTAGTTCTCAAATCCACATATAGGCTACTAAACTAGTGCCTGATTCCACCACCCTTCTTCACTGATTTCAGTGGGACTACTCATGGAGTAATGTACTGCCCAGCAGAGTAAGAGTGGCAGAGTCTGGGCCTCAATACTGAAATCAAGGGAACTGGGAAAAAAAAATAAAAATCAGACCATTTAATCAGATGCCTACCTATTCATTTAGTTGCCTAACAGTTTGTGAAAATGTTAGTCTTGTTGTTTTTGTATATGTAGCAACAACCCAAAGGATCTCTCCAGTGCTCAGGTCACAATTTTCTTCCATATAAAGTATTTTTGGGCATGCAGTTGCAATGCCAGAGTGCTACACTCACAAGTTAGAGGAAACAGCTTTAAGGATATAGGTTTCAGAGTGGTAGCTGTGTTAGTCTGTATCAGCAAAAAGAACAAGGAGTACTTGTGGCACCTTAGAGACTCACAAATTTATTTGGGCATAAGCTTTTGTGGACTAAACCCACTTCATCAGATGCATGCAGTGGAAAATACAGTAGGAATATATATAGATATACACACACACACACAGAGAACATGAAAAAATGGGGGTTGCCATACCAACGCTAACAAGAGTAATCAATTAAGGTGGGTTATTATCAGCAGGAGAAAAAAAACTTTTGTAGTGATAATCAGAATGGCCCATTTCAAACAGTTGACAAGACGGTGTGAGTAACAGTAGGGGAAAAATTAGCATGGCAAAATAGATTTTAGTTTGTGTAATGACTCATTCACTCCCAGTCTTTATTCAAGCCTAATATAATAGTGTCCAGTTTGCAAATTAATTCCAGTTCTGCAGTTTCTTGTTCGAATCTGTTTTTGAAGTTTTTTTGTTGAAGAATTGCAACTTTTAGGTCTGAAATTGAGTGTCCAGGGAGGTTGAAGTGTTCTCTGACTGGTTTTTGAATGTTATAATTCTTGATGTCTGATTTGCGTCCATTTATTCTTTTGCGTAGAGACTGTCCGGTTTGGCTGATGTACATGGCAGAGGGGCATTGCTGGCACATGATGGCATATATCACATTAGTAGATGTGCAGGTCAATGAGCTTCTGATGGTGTGGCTGATGTGATTAGGTCCTATAGATTCAAGGATTTAGCCCACGAAAAGGGGTTTAGCCCATGAAAGCTTATGCGCAAATAGATTTGTTAGTCCCAAAGGTGCCTCAAGTACTCCTTGTTCTTTAAGGGTATGTCTATCTTGCAATAAAAGACCCATGGCTGGCCCGGGTAAGCTGGCTCATGCTTGGGCTGCAGAGTTATAACATGGCAGTGTAGGTGATCAGGCTCGGGCTGGAGACTGGGCTCCGAGATCCAGCAAAGGGCGAGGGTCCCAGAGCCTGCGCTCCAGCTCGAGCATGAACGTCTACATTTCGATTTTATAGTCCTGCAGCTCACGACCTGTGAGCTGGAGTCAGCTGACCAGGGCCAGCTGCGACTGCCACGAGTCTTTACAGCAGTGTAGATGGTCCCTATGTTTCCTTTAGCAGCCACAAAGGAAACTTGTTGGAAGTCTTAACAAGCCCAGGATAAAATGGGCATGGAGGCCGAACTACCTTCTCACCTCTTGAGATGGTCCCCCCAGGCCAGGACTTGCAGAATGGTGGGGGAAAGCTTACACTTCTGCTACGCTGCTCTGTGGATAGAGGACTTCAGTGTTCCAGGCCTGATAATCTGATGTCTTTCATCAGTAATAAGCCAGCAAGGCCCTTATGCTTGATCTCAACTTTAAACACACAAGTTCCTCTGAAGTCAAAGGGGCTTGATGTGATGTATGGGCTCAAGTGGTTTGCTGGAGCAGGGCCAGAGTCTCCTAAACAATTTTGGATGGAAAAACAGCTTCAAATTCTTTTCGATAGCATTATACAAAGAGCCCCTTTCCATAACCACTCCTTCTGAAACAGACCCAGCAAATATCTAGTCTAGGAGCTGTGCAAGGCTTTCACTTATCTAAGGCTATTTTGCATCCACTGTCCTTTGTTTACGGTGGACAATGAAGCTCCCAGAGCAGCCCCACTTCCTGGAAGAATAAAGGAGGCTCACCACCAGCCTGTTGTTAGCAAGAGCAACACACTCCACAGACATGGATGTAGAACTAATTATAAACACTGTATTAAAGGCACAAGCCTATGATGTCATCAAAGAGCGTAGGCGGAGGTGTTTTATGGGACAATGTACTGTACATACTTAGTGTATAACTCACACCCTATTGATCATACACTGAAATTTAAGGCATGCTAAATGCATCAGATGCTTGAGGCTACCTTGCCAACTCCAAGCTTTCAAAACTCATGAATCAGCACCGCCACCCTGCCACCATAGGATTGGCTTAAAAATCAGGAGATTTCTAAAAATGGTAAGTGTGGTATCCTTTTTTTAAGTTGCCTTCTGGTGTCTAAGTCTGTATGGTTCGTGTTTTAAGGTCTCTGTGCAACCAGCAGGGTTGAAAATTTTCACTCAAAAAATAGCTGAAATTCCCACACACCCATGAGTGCAGGAGCTGGAGCTTTAAGTAAAACATCAAATGTCGGGAGAGTTGAAATCAAATCAGACAATTGCCAAAACTGCTCAGGAGGCTGATAAAATGGATCCTTCCACCTCTAAGATACTAGTTAAAAAGCAGCCCAGGTCAGCAGATACCTAAGTCATTGTATTAGATAATCTGTTCAGTGGGAAATGTAGACTAAATTAATAGTCTGTCCAATTCCCAGTGGACAGGTAGGCATATAACAAAAAACACTGCCAAAACGGGCATACATGCCGGTAATCTCAGCAGTCTAGAGCAGTGGTTCCCAAACTTGTTCTGCTGCTTGTGCAGGGAAAGCCCCTGGCAGGCCGGGCCGATTTGTTTACCTGCCGTGTCCGCAGGTTCGGGCGATCGAGGCTCCCAGTGGCCGCGGTTCGCTGCTCCAGGCCAATGGGAGCTGCTGGAAGCAGCGGCCAGTATGTCCCTCAGCCCGCACCGCTTCCAGCAGCTCCCATTGGCCTGGAGCAGCGAACCACTGCCACTGGGAGCCACGATCGGCCGAACCTGCGGACGCGGCAGGTAAACAAACCGGCCCGGCCCGCCAGAGGCTTTCCCTGCACAAGCGGTGGAACAAGTTTGGGAACCACTGGTCTAGAGAAACCAAAGACTGAATCGGTGTTGGAAATGAACTGATCCCTTGAGTCCTCCTCTGGAACGGAGCTGGGGCACTGGGCCAGAAGCTCTCTGTGACTTACTTGTTCTGTGACTAGGGGACTTGAGTTTCTAGAGATCTTAGGCCTTGTTTCAGTATATCACTTAAGCGTGTATTTGACTGTAAGCATAATTGTAGTCCCTTTGACTTCAATACAACTACTCAGATGCTTGGAAGTTATTCATGTGCTTGAGTACTTTGCTGAATTGGAACTCTAATCTGATACTTTTTCCACTTAACCAAGGACAATATAAAAGACTGGCCTCCATTGCCAGGTTCTCACACAAACTCCAGTGACATTCCTAGTTTTACACTAGTGCAAGTTTTTACAAAATTGGAGAAATACCAGTTTTGGGAAACAACCCAACCCCCTCTCTACATACAAGGCTCCCCACCACTTCGCTCCCCCTTGTTGACTGAACACGAGAACGAATAGTGGTATTGATTGGGAGGCAGTGTTCCCTAGTGGATAATGCACTGCTCAAGGACTCAGGAGTCCTTGACTTGAATCCTGGCACTAGGTGACCTTGGGCAAGTCATTTCATCTCTCTGTTCCTCAGTTTCCCCATTTATAAAATGGGGATACTGGTCACCTTTGCAGTGTTTTGAGCTCTAGCAATGGTAAGCACTATATCACTATATTATTATTTCTAATTGAGATAAAGTACTCAGGACAAATAAGTTAACTGCTAAGTTTTATTTTTAAAGTTTTCTTCCTATAAAGACTTCAAATGCTTTAATTATTTGAGTAACTGGAAACCAAGGGAAACTGATCGATGACAAGCTGCCAATATGGGCATATAAATTTCATCCCCCTGCGAGAGATTCTGGTATCCTTACTCAGGCAGAGTAGTACTTGGCGCCACAAACAATCCCATTGACCTAAAGGGCCAGTTGCAGTCTGGCCCCCTACAATGAGCCCCTAGTACCAGGGGTGTTGGTGTGCTTCCACAGAAGGCCTAGAGACAAGGGAATCTACTCATTTGTTTTCCTGTTTTAAAAATATCACCCTTTTCCCATAATCCTAACCAAAGAAGGTAAAAAAAATTTGACTAATAATGCCTTCCTGGAAATGTTTGTATTTGAATTCAGAAGATTATGCTGGACACATTCATAATTTAGCATATTCATTTTGTATCCTTTGAAGTGGGGGGTTGGGATAAAGATTTTGGTAAGGCAGCTGCCACTTAGGGAAACTTGATCCATTCCAATGGAAAAACATTCGTTCTTCAAAAATAACTTTGCAAACCCTAGGGATAAGTCCTCTCCAGTAGGGAAGATACAACAGCCTCTAGAGAGAGTGATGACTGTCAGACACAGAGATCATGCCAAGTTTCCTTCACTTTGGGTGGCAAAATTTTAAACAAAGGAGGCCTGCGAACCCCCATCTGATCCCTACAGCAAACCTCTGTAAGCTAATGACGACCTTAGGAGAGCTCTGCCTTATAATTTGAGGCACAGGTACAATAAAAGGTTCCACAAAAATGTAGACCCTATGTATTTCAGGATAATCACAAGTAAGGAGTTTCAGGTAATGAATGAGGGCTAGATAATGAACCTACTGATCAAAGGCTCAAATGCATCTCCAATGTCCTCAATGTAAATTAATTTATTAAGTGGCACGTACTGTATACATTTGTTTGCTTAAAGAGGAACTGGGGCAGTTTCAACTGGCCTAGTAATTAGCATTTGTACAGCTCTTTGGAAATGGAAACACTATATAAATGACTGCATAGAAAATGCATCCCTGGGACTTTAAAACGTGGCCTTATGTCTGCTAATGTGTGACGACTGACATTTATGTTTTAATTCCTGTGTTGATTTTAAGTTGCTTACGAATTGCAAGCTGCTCAGATCATTCAACTACATGAACGTTCCAAGGCCAATTTTATTAAAAGAGATATTACAGATCACTGCTCATTCCACTGTTATTGCAAAAAAGGAAGCATCTTTAATTATTCGGTAACACTTCAAGGCTTGTAACATGAACATGTAAGGCACTCATGGGTGCTTGTTAGCACTGGCACCCAGCAATAGCACTTGTGGTATTATTTTGATTTTTACACACATAAACTACGTTAAAAGATGTTGAGGTTGCAAAGTCAAGAATTCAGCAGTTGGGAAATGCCAGACTTAAGGCTGCCTGTGCACCCAGTGTGGAAAATTTCAGCCTGAATGGTTAAAGTTTGGCAAAGCTATAAGCAACTGGAAACAGTATCTTATAGTGCAGGGGTGGGCAAACTATGGGCCGTGGGCCGGCTCCAGCCTGCCAGCCATTTTAATACGGCCCTCGAGCTTCCGCTGGGGAGCAGGGTCTTACTGGAGCTTTCCCCGCTCCAGCCGGGGAGTAGGGGCGGGGGACACTACAAAGCTCCCAGAAGCAGCAGCACGGCGCCCCTCCAGCTCCTACATTTAGGGGCAGCCAGGGGACTCCACAGACTGCCCCCGCCCCAAGCGCTGCCTGAGCAGCTCCCATTTGCCAGAAACAGCGGCCAATGGGAGCTGCAGGGGCAGCACCTGTGGAAAGGGCAGCGCGCAGCAGAGCCGCCGGGGGGGAGGCCGCTGCTTCCAGGAGCCACTTGATGTAAGTGCCGCCCGGAATCTGCACCCCTGAGCCAACTTCCTCCCACCCCCCCATGCCCCAGCTCTGATCCTCCTCCAAACCTCTCTGTCCCAGCCCAGAGCACCCTCCTGCATCCCAAGCCCTTCATCCCAGCCCTACCCCGGAGCCCCCACCCCCCACCAGAGCCCCCACCCCCCGCACGCCACCCACCCTACCCCAGCCCAGAGCCCCCTCCCACATCCTGAACTCCTCATTTCTGGCCCCACCCCAGACCATGCACCCCCAGCCAGAGCCCTCACCCCCTCCGCACGCCACCCACCCTACCCCCGTCCAGAGCCCCCTCCCGCACCCTGAACTCCTCATTTCTGGCCCCACCCCGGAGCCTGCACCCACAGCCACAGCCCTCATCCCCACCCGCACCCCAACCCCAATTTCATGAGCATTCATGGCCTGCCATACAATTTCTATACCCAGATGTGGCCCTTGGGCCAAAACGTTTGCCCACCCCTGTTATAGTGGGAAGCATTGGACAACTTTAATTGCAGGTGGTGCAAAGAGCTTCCCCTTCATTGAGCACTTTGGGGCAGGTACTACCTCTTACTAGGTGTCTAGACAGCACCTGGCACAACAAGTTCTCAGCCAGGGCCTTGAGATGCTACTGCAATCAAAATAATTACAGTGACGTTACATAAACAATTTGGGCAACACCGCCTTGTTCTTTGGTCCACAGCCCCATATGGTGTTACTTGAAAGGCTCATGAGGCCACACACTAAGACGAAAACACACAGTCCTGAGTGCACAGACTACATAGTAGTAGTAGAAGAAAAGGAAAATCAATGGTTCAAAATATTCCACCCCACTTTTAACAGGCTCTGCTAGGAAAAAAAAGAGTTATACAGTGAGGTACTTTCTACAAGGAAATGCGACACATACGCTTTAAAGATTCAACAATATTATCCACATAAGAGATGGGCCAGAGATGCAAACTGCAAATCTGGATCCAACTTTCCACAATGTTCAGGGTTGTTTCGATTCAGGGTTTTGATTTAGAGTCATCTGATTCCCTAAACATATTCTTCTAATCACTGCCTTTTGTAAACAGCGTCCTCTAATACCTACTGCTCCAGTATCTGTGTTTAATCAAACAACAGATATCCATCAAAATAATGGGATGTGTCCAGGCATCACGGTTATTTGCAGATTAATGTTGGACTGTTGACACTATGCAGTAATATTGGTTATGCATGGCGAGACAATTTACTCCCCTTGCTGTAAGGAAACATTTTACATTCAAACTTTTCCACTCACTTCCAAACGCACTGGAACAGCTCGGAACACAAGACCTGCATTTTAATTTAAAGGCACGTGAATTTTCAAATCTATCACAGGCAAGTGAAGAGAGGCAAAGGCCCCATGCAGGAAAAATGAAGAAAAAAAAACAGTACAAGTGACTACAAGTTGAAACGCTTTCACCAGTTTAAACTTTGAGGTATGATGTTGGGACATTCCAAGTAGAAAATAAAAATACTAGTGTACAGAGTTTAAATACTTCTTAAAAGCCTATAAACTTGACAAAGCTTACAACAGAGCTTTTCAAACTGTGGTCCGCGAGCTCCATTCAGGCGGTCCGCGGATAGTTCCCTCTAAGGTGCACACCTGGGCGCCCACACGTGAGAGAATGAAGGGCCACCCACCTAATTAGTGGAGCCGCACAGGCGTGGCTCCACTAATTAGATGCCTGGACCCTGGAGAAGACGCACATGTAAGGTGAGGTGGTGGCCTTGGGGAAATAAGGGGTAGATGGGAGGGGGCAGTGGAGTGAGAAGAGAGGGTGGGGGGAATTTGGGATGTGCAGGGCTGCAGCGGCCAGAGAAAGAGACAACTTTCTCCAACTGCAGGGCTGAGGCTGCCGGGGAGAGACCCCCCCCCTCCTCCCCAGCCCCAGCTCGGGGGGGCTGCCACGGTGGGGGACAGAGGGAGAGACCCCCCTCCTTCCCAGCCTGAGCTCTGTGGCTGCTGTGGTGGGGGAGAGACCCCCTCCTCCCCAGCCCCAGCTCAGGGGGCTGCTGTGGCAGGGGAGAGAGGGAGAGAGCCCCCTCCTTCCCAGCCTCAGCTCTGTGGCTGCTGTGGTGGGGGAGAGACCCCCCTCCTCTCCAGCCCCAGCTCGGGGGCTACCACGGCGGGGGAGAGAGGGCACATCCATCGCATTAGAAAGGTAAAACTACTGATCTGAAAATGAGTTGTGTGCTTTTATTTGTAGAACAAAAAAAGTTAATTATTATTAAGGTTTTTTTTATGTAGTGCTTTTATCCAAAGCACTTTACAATAGTTAGTTAATGGTACAAACAACATTTGGAAAGATCATTAAGTAGTCCGCTGAGACCCTCAGCAATTTTCAAGTGGTCCGCAGGATCCCTCCTTGTCTGCTCTCCACACAGACCAAGCTGCTCAACTCCACCTGCTGTGACCAGGCAGTAGCATCACAGGTGGCACTTTGGAGAAGAGCCTCCCCTCTCCACTCCTCCAGACCCCAGAAAGAAAGGGGGAGGGGGCAGGATAGCCAGGAGGTGTTAGCCAATTGCCAGCTGAATCCACCAAACTTCAGTGCCTCCTCAAGGATCATCCCCCCGGGCAGCCTGTGACAACACTGCCAAAGGTAACACACCTAGAACCTACCGAATGGCTTCCAACCTGCCCTCGCAGTGTGCGTATTTACTGGGATTGCCTTCAAATGGCACAACCAGTGCCAGAGCATTCTGACCACTGCCTTCCAAGCAGGCCTGAAGCCGTACCACCTTAGGCCATGATTATGACATCTAAGCAAGGGCAGGTGTGGTCAGCAACTGGATGGGAGACATACAAGGAAAACAACGCAGAGTACTGCAGAAAGTGGTGGTAATGGCTGAATGACAAGTTCTGCTCCAATTCACACCAGTGCAACCTGATTAACTTCACTGGAATTCTAGGAGTATAGCTTAGAGGGGAATTACATATTGATCAGGTACTCCTCTTCCTTACAAGTCAGGGCTAAACCAAGGCCACAGGAGGGAGGGAGCACTGTGTTTTTAGAGGGGTCATTTCTCAGGTAAGAGGCAACACTGAGATCCTGATGGCTCTTGGTCCTTACAGACCTCCTGATACATTATCACAAGAGTAAGGGTTAACTCTGGCATCCTAGCCAACAGCACCAAACCTACAGGTCAGAAGCGCTCCCCTATAGCCACAGCAGCAGAACCTGGGATGCCTCAAACCTCCCCTCCTACAGTTTAAAAAGAAATAAAGAGCTCGCCTTAGGAGCATCCCAATGACAACCTCTTGCTGTCAGGAAGCCATTAAAGGTGCATGCATACACAAAACACTCAACATCCTACATACACCACTGTCTCCGCATGCTACTACGCCAGCACTGCCCCTTCACAGACCACTCTGCCTACTGTTTGGCCAGGTATCCTGCGGAAAATAGTAGTCGGGGGTCATAAAATTATAGCTTGCATTATCATGCCTACATGCAAGGTGGCAGAATGAAGGTTGCATGGGCATCTCAAATGCTAGCATTTCCTAACTGTTGCTGCCTTGATATGTTTTTCACATAGCTTCGTTTGTTTTTAGTATGAAATTTATATTGCTGTCCCATCCAGAATACGGGAGGTACTCTACAACCATACGAAGGCATTGTCCCCACCCCAAATGCTGCAGCAACCACCATGAATTCTTATCAGCAACAGTAAATCTTCCTAACCAGAATGAAGGCCACAGTGGAGAGCACAGCAGAGAGGTGGTTCTACGCTTACGTTTTCTATTCATTTTCACAGTGAAATTTTTGGGATTTTAAATGCAATGCAAGAGAAAGAGAGAGACACTAGTAATATTGCCGAGTGCAAAGCATGCTGTATGCAGGCACTATGAAAAATTATCTTCGCAGACCTCAGACCTAACACTGAAATATCTGCCACAGTTTCAGGAGGTGGTATAAAAATAATCTAATCATATTCATTAATGAGACCATCACACTTATTGCCTTTCGTAGCTTGAAGCACAGTTTGAACCCAACAGTTTGAACCAAGAGGAAGGCTAATGCCTTAGTAACTGGATTTGCCTGAGCCTCCCTCCACTTTGATTCTTGACTTGGCAAGATGATCTTGGAACAGAATTACCCTGAAATATTCCTTGAACTTCTGCCCTGCAGGGCTTAGCTTGAAGGAATAAAAGAGAGTGTTTTCCATATCAAGTTAAGGAAACACACAGCACCAGGTTCTCAGATGGTATAAGTTAGTGTGACTTCATTGGAATCAATGGTGTCACTCCAATTTACACTGGCTGAGAACAGGGCCCATAGTTAATTCTGTAATTACAAAGAACTTTAACTACTGAACAGTTCCAAAAGACTTTAAAATCTCTATTTTACAAATCCTTTTGCACTCACTGCATAGAATTCTGGGTTTTGTGGCCATCCACCTATTGTCATAGGACCATTGCAATTAAGCAGGCCCCCTAGCACAACCAGTAGTGGCCTACTAATCAAAGGCTTCGTGCTTCCTGCACTAGTGCAGCTTGGCAGAAGTTTTGTGTAAGGAAGAGCAGGTCCAAGTCATGAAAGTAGGCATGTTTTCTGCCAAGCAGTGCTCAGAAATCCATTCTCTACACTACAGTACATACAGTTGGGACACCTTAATGGAGGGCCACTCCAGCAACTTGCCAGGAGCCTGAAGAAGACACCTAATTTGCAAAAAATGCAGCATATTGCTGCAACCACTCTCTTCGAATTGGCAGCCTGAAAGCCATAGATCCAAGCATGCTATGATTCGCATTGAGCTGAGTGGCCATCTCTGGGATCAATATGTTCTTTGATCTGCAACCTCCATTGGTCAACCTCACGTCTCTATAATGAAGACAAGGATAGCCGTGTGCCACACAGTAGAATCCTGGGACCACAATTTGTCCACTCCTTGGATAAAAGTGTCCAACATAGCAAAGTTGCCATTACATCTCTTGATTAAATTATTAGATTGAATAATTAGTTTCTGCCCCCCAAGAGATACTGAAAGTGTTAAAAAGAGGCTGAGTTGACCCTTGTCTTTGAAGAAGCCATCTCTTCCTGTCCTTGAGGAGCTCTCATTTTTCCACTTCATTTTCTGAGTCGGCAGATGCTGTGCTTGTCTGGGGGGATAATTAATCAACTTGAAACTATAATAGCCTCAAGTTGCTCAGAAGTGGCAAAACTGGTTTGGGACCTAGAATTATAGGGAGCTAGCTATCCCTGTAATTAGCTTTAGGTAAAGGTCCCCTCAATAGGAAAATAAATATCAGAACTGCTGAGTGTTTACCAATAACTAGCACAGTGGTTATTGCCTTATCTGTTTCGCTTCTCAGACATGCCTTATGTCAGCAGTGCAAGCTCCTGGCCCGAGCAGGGTATGAGGCAGTACAAAGACGTGTTTTTGCAAAGAGACTCTCCTTTGTTCTCCTAAGGAAAGACCTGTAAGGTTTGCATGATGGATTAACTCAGAGTCAATTATTCCCAAGTGGAAAATTGCATTAATTCTCTGCAATCACAGTCAGGCACCAGAGACAGACATTAGCAACATAACTGTGCCAGAAAGCCTGGGGCATCTACAGACCCTACACAAAAATGATTTCCTTTGGAATCTGTGAAAGGGCCAGATGTGGCTCTTAGCTAAAAGCTGCCTTGGACTATCATCTAGCGCTTGTGATTGCCTTATTGCCTTTTACATAGGATTGGATGGGGGGAACAGAATATTAACATGGGCTAAATAGCAATATATATTGGAGGCGTAGGGATGGGTTCGATTTGCTTGGTCGGACTTGGATTGCTTGCTGTGGACTTTGCCATGGGCTGCGCCTCCGGATCTGGAAGGGCCATAGGTTTAACAGTTCCCTTAAGCCACGAGCATGAGGGAGGGGGAGTCCAAAGCTCAGGAGGCTTGGGAGAACAGTTCTCCAGGGAGGATGACCTTGACTGCTGTAAGCAAAGACCAGGAGAACTGCGGACCCAGCTCAGACTCAGCGGGGAGAATGTTGCTTGTGTTGCTCAACAGTGACTCCTCCAGCTAATTATGAAGCAGCAATCACCAACTTCAGCCAGCAAGAAGGTGGCCATTGTGTGAAGCCAATGTAAGGAAGCGTACAAGTTTTCTACTCATATTAAAATGCACTGGACAATCCTGATTTTAATGGTCCCACGTCATTCACTTATCTCTCTGCACCCATGAGGCCTCCTCTGCCATCAGGGTTGCTGCTAAGGGTCTGAGAGTTTACTTTACAGGAGCCCTGCTGGTGGATGCTGCTGTGGGGAAGTGGAATCAGTGCACTCCCTGGCCAGCCCCACCCATTTTCACCTCTCTGCTAAGAGCCTACACTGATGGATGAAGAGACACTGTCATAAATCCAGCCCTTTGCTAGAAAACAAACAACTAAATGTTGTGCTACAACAGCAATAAAAGCATCCAATGGGTCTGGGGGGGGGGGGAAGATGTAAAAAGTATTTAGGTGATGTAATCTGATGGGCTTTTTCATCATCATGTCTCTCACACAATCAAAAATTCAAGAGTCAGCTTTTCATTTAGCTGTTTAAGATTTAAGAATTTAAACGCTAGAAAAAATGGTTTGTTGTTTGTCTGCTCCCTCCCATCAATTAAGGTTTGCAACTGAGTAATTAAATGCCGAAACTTTATTTCTTTGTGTATTGAGATTTACAAGAACAGCTGTTCCATTTTTCCTGGAAAAAATTCTAGTTTTCATTAGAGCTTCCCTTAGGGACCAGGAATTTTCTTGAGCCATCACTGACTCACTGCCTGTAACAGCCACGTTATTCTGTCATAAAGCTGAAAATTGAGAGAATGCTTCCAGTTGTCTAATCAAATGAAAAATAGATAAGTCAAATCATCCAATTTTATCTCCTTTTAAAGACACTTCAAAAATATTACCCAACCATGTCCTGAACATGACATTCTCAGCTAAAAAGACAGATGCTTGACATGAAATTGCTACAGTATGAACATCCACTCAGAGTCATCTGCAAGCTATAGAGAGTTATCCGGTGCGAATACGAAAGCACAAGAAAAAGTAACAAGCAAAATTAAAATAGTTTACAAATTTGCAATGGTCCCTTTTGCTTTAATTGTCAATAAATCATTTAGTGCAACTCCCAAATTCCTTGTCCTATGAAAATCAGTCAAATGAAACCAAATGACTACTGTTTCAGTGGTATGAGACGCAGAGGGGAGATGGGAGACACACAGTGAGATTTAACCCTAGGAATACTATCCTCTTCCAGCAGGCTGCAAGCAAGAGGAGTGTTCAGGAGGGAGAGCGTTTTCTCCTTCCCGTACCCCTCATATATACAAGCGTATAAACTATATTTTAAAACACAAACTGCACCATAGACTGTATAGGTTTCAGAGTAACAGCCGTGTTAGTCTATATTCGCAAAAAGAAAAGGAGGACTTGTGGCACCTTAGAGACTAACCAATTTATTTGAGCATGAGCTTTCGTGAGCTACAGCTCATGCTCAAATAAATTGGTTAGTCTCTAAGGTGCCACAAGTCCTCCTTTTCTTTTTATAGACTGTATACACCATCTAAAGGTCCAGGATGAAGATCATGGTTGACAGCTCTGCTTCTCTGGCACAATGGAACTCTCAACAATACGAGTAAAGCTTCTCTGTGCGAGAGAGAAAGAACTTCCCAAGGGGGCTGATTCAAGACTGTGGAATGGACTCCCCAGGAACTAAGGCCGATCACAACCCTTACCATTTTCTGCTCCATGAGGAAGACACATTTTTTGACCTTGCCTTCTGTAAGATAAACACATAGCAACAGGTATATTTATAAAAAAACAAACCATACCAAAACAAGACACTCCACTGTACAACTATTCCCCCTGGGGAGAGAACAAGCAACACGGGACCAATGTTAGTCACATTGCTTAACTTGCTCCTGGAAGGTGCTTGGATGCTCTGGTGATGAGCACAGTATATGGACTAGGGATACACATATTGTACAGCACAGAGAGAGGAGCATGCTACATAGTACGAGTGGGAGGTGTAATCTACCCTTTATGTTCAGGAGCATGTGGCTCAGGAATCATAGTATAGTGAACTACATAATATCCATGTAACTTGGACTAGAGAACATGTGGCTTGCAAACAAATGACCACACCAGAGCTCTTGCCCTCATGAACATAAACACTGGCTCACAAAGTAAAGAGAAGAATCTCATTACTTTCTATAGACAGATGCATTTGGGGAAAGGGGGTTAACTCAGGAGGGATACACAGTTTGAAGCCATTGTTATTTGCTGCATTGCCAGGTACAGCAAGTTTCATTCTGGCAGGCCACAGTCCCATGTGCACTCAAAATCACAACTCAGCAGATGCTGCTACAGCCACAGAGGAACCACTAAATTTAATGACAACACTCTGGTGTGCTAAAAAAATAAGCTTCTTTTCTGTTCCTCTTCCTTCGGATTTTCTTAAAGACCTTTTCTACTGCAGTTACTCTCATCCTTTGGTTTCCCTTCCTCTTTTTCTATCCCTTGATTGTTTTTGCCTCTTGGGAAAAAACTCAGGCACACAAAGCTGGAGTTCCCCTTTAGAAGGGAGTTATCTAAAAATAAGACTAAACTAGGCAAGTTTATGAGAGTCCCAGTTTACTCATCAATGCACAGGAAAACATAGCATCATGGGGTCCTGGTCCGCGACTAGGGCTCCTGAGTGCTACAGGAACAATCAATCAATCAACAATAATAAAAAAACATGGCAGCCCTTTTGCCTCCTTTGATCCTACTCTTATAAACCAATCCCTTGCTGCTCTGCCTTTGCCACTCCCCTCCCTCCTATTATTTCCTCCAAATGCTTCAGCACTTTGCAGGGTCTGGGCCTACATGGCAATATCCTGGAGGACTCAACCACTCCCCGTTACAAAAAGGGGGAAAGGAATCAGCAGGGGCTATAAAAATGTGCATTCTAAGTATTCATGAAAAAAAAAGCAGCAGGGAATGTTTGACAACAGCAGATCTTCTCAAGACAAGCCTACTCCATGTGTTTTGAACCATAAATGTAAATACTCTACCCAGATGATGATTATTATTTAATCAAAAGCATGCTGTGGACATATGTTTGTTTTTAAGAAAAGCTGTCGTTCTGCGGAAGAGCACCTCAACAGCCCAACACTGTGGCATTTAATTTCAGAGAGGAATTTCAGAGAGCAAAAATTAGGAGGTTAGTTAAACAGAAATTAAAAGGTACAGTGACTAGAGCAAAATCCCTGCAAGCTGCATGGACGCTTTTCAAAGACACCACAATAGAGGTTCAACTTAAATGTATACCCCAAATTAAAAAACAAGTGAAAGAACTAAAAAAAGAGCCACCGTGGCTTAACCACCATATAAAAGAAGCAGTGAGAGATAAAAAGGCATCTTTTAAAAAGTGTAAGTCAAATCCTAGTGAAGTAAATAGAAAGGAGCATAAACACTGCCAAATTAAATGTAAAAATGTAATAAGAAAAGCCAAAAAGGAGTTTGAAGAACAGCTAGCCAAAAACTCAAAAGGTAATAACAAAATGTTTTTTAAGTATACCAGAAGCAGGAAGCCTGCTAAACAATCAGTGGGGCCCCTGGACGATCAAGATACAAAAGGAGCACTTAAAGACGATAAAGTCATCGCAGAGAAACTAAATGAATTCTTTGCTTCAGTCTTCAAGGCTGAGGATGTTAGGGAGATTCCGAAACCTGAGCCGTCTTTTGTAGGTGATAAATCTGAGGAATTGTCACAGACTGAAGTGTCACTAGAGGAGGTTTTGGAATTCATTGAGAAACTTAACAGTAACAAGTCACCGAGACCAGATGGCATTCACCCAAGAGTTCTGAAAGAACTCAAATGTGAAATTGCGGAACTATTAACTATGGTTTGTAACCTGTCCTTTAAATCAGCTACTGTACCCAATGACTGGAAGATAGCCAATGTAATGCCAATATTTAAGAAGGGCTCTAGAGGTGATTCTGGCAATTACAGTCTAATGCCAGTACCGGGCAAATTAATTAAAACAATAGTAAAGAATAAAATTGTCAGACACATAGAAGAACAGAAATTGTTGCGCAAAAGTCAGCATGGTTTCTGTAAAGGGAGATCATGTCCTACTCATCTATTAGAGTTCTTTGCGGGGGCCAACAAACATGTGGACAAGGGGGATCCAGTGGCCATAGTGTACTTAGGTTTCCAGGAAGCCTTTGACAAGGTCCCTCACTAAAGGCTCTTACGTAAATTAAGTTGTCATGGGATAAGAGGGAAATTCTTTTCATGGATTGAGAACTGGTTAAAAGACAGGGAACAAAGGGTAGGAATAAATGGTAAATTTTCAGAATGGAGAGGGGTAACTAGTGGTGTTCCCCAAGGGTCAGTCCTAGGACCATTCCTATTCAACTTATTCATAAATGATCTGGAGAAAGGGGTAAACAGTGAGGTGGCAAAGTTTGCAGATGATACTAAACTGCTCAAGACAGTCAAGACCAAAGCAGACTGTGAAGAACTTCAAAAAGATCTCACAAAACTAAGCGATTGGGCAACAAAATGGCAAACGAAATTTAATGTGTATAAATGTAAAGTAATGCACATTGGAAAAAATAACCCCAACTATACATACAATATGATGGAGGTGCTAATTTAGCTAATCAGGAGAAAGATCTTGGAGTCATCGTGGATAGTTCTCTGAAGACGTCCACGCAGTGTGCAGCGACAGTCAAAAAAGCAAACGGGATGTTAGCAATCATTAAAAAAGGGATAGAGAATAAGACGGAGAATATCTTATTGCTGTTATATAAATCCATGGTACGTCCACATCTTGAATACTGCGTACAGATGTGGTCCCCTCATCTCAAAAAAAGATATACTGGTGTTAGAAAAGGTTCAGAAAAGGGTGACTAAAATGATTAGGAGTTTGGAACGGGTCCCCTATGAGGAGAGATTAAAGAGGCTAGGACTTTTCAGCTTGGAAAAGAGGAGACTAAGGGGGGAATATGATAGAGAGATAAAATCATGAGTGGTGTGGAGAAAGTGAATAAGGAAAAGTTATTTACTTGTTCCCATAATATAAGAACTGGGGGCCACCAAATGAAATTAATGGGCAGCAGGTTTAAAACAAATAAAAGGAAGTTCTTCTTCACACAACGCATAGTCAACCTGTGGAACTCCTTGCCTGAGGAGATTGTGAAGGCTAGGACTATAACAGGGTTTAAAAGAGAACTGGATAAATTCATGGAGGTTAAGTCCATAAATGGTTATTAGCAAGGATGGGTAAGGAATGGTGTCCTTAGCCTCTGTTTGCCAGAGGGTGGAGATGGATGGCAGGAGAGAGATCCCTTGATCATTACCTGTTAGGTTCACTCCCTCTGGGGCACCTGGCATTGGCCACTGTCGGTAGACAGGATACTGGGCTGGATGGACCTTTGGTCTGACCCAGTATGGCCATTCTTATGTGGAGATTTTTGTGGCTGGTTGATGGTGGCCCAGACTCTGCACAGGAACCTGCAGCATGTTTCCCCAACACGGCTGGTAATCAGAGTAAAACATCAACTCCACTTGCTGCTGATGGAAATAGCAATGGATTGCTCAGCGCTGCCATTGAAAAGACAGATATTTATCCTAAAACTGCCCTTTGGGCAGCAGAATTAGGGACCAGCAGTTAATGGATGCCCTATGGCTGCTGCCAACCTGCTAGGATGGGCATGTTCTGTCTGCCAGGGGAGTTATACCACTGTTCGATTTAACCGTTGCCTTTACATATATATTTGTGAAGAGGGACCTTGCTGCTCTTTGTTGAACAGAGAGGAGGTATGCGGGAGGAGAGGGGACACCCCTCGGCAAATTGAAAATGGGAAGAAAAAATATCCATGCCGCCTAATGATTTTGTATTGCGGCCGGAGCCCAGCAACATGGGCTGCCAGGATCCAAGGATAGCAGCCTACCTACAAACAAATTCCAACGTGTAAATATAGCCTTAGTACAGCATGTTCTCTTCAGCGGGGACAGTCACATTGGGAGTGCTTCAAATCAGGATAGATTTGGGGTGGGTACAGAAACACACTCAGCCACCAAAAACCAGATAAAAATAAAAAGGTACCACATAAAGTTCCAAGCTTTATCTAAGGAAACGGAGCACTGATCTGGGGGGACAGGTGCAAGCTTAAAAGAAGAGCTTTGATAAAAGGGACCATGTTTGGAGATACCCCCATTTCTCATTTTTCTCTTAAGGAAAAGATTTCTGTTTGGCTGAAGCTCCACTACACCCGCATTTTTCATGGTTATTATTTCTGATAGTTGGTTATCAGAATAGGCTGCTCTTCTGTTGGCACAAAATGCTTCACACTCGAGCAGGCGGGCTTCTCCCTTTCAGCCCTGAAAAGAGAGATTCACAATTTTCTCAGCGCAACACTCAGAGTCAGAAAGAAAAATAGGGCATCAAATGCTGCCCAGGAAATCGCCATCTTTGGGGACAGATGGGTTGGCTCCCTTTCCTTATGCAATGTGTGGCTTTTGTTCGGTCAGTGTTCCTACTTTCCAAAAAGCAGGACGCTGGGACTAAGTCATCGACCGCCCGGGGCGTTTCCCTGGTTCCAGCCACCGGAGTCCAGTGTAAATCCCTAGTATAGGCAAAGAAAGCCATGATTTGCTCTATAGGGTAAATAGCACAGGGCACATTGTGGTTGTGCCTGTCTGTCCTACAACTCTGCGCTGGCATGACTATGCCAGGGTTGGACACCGATTGCTGAAATCAGTGTAAATCCCCAGTGAAGACGAGGCCTCAGAAACTAGAAATCACAGTAGGTTGAATTGCACTAAATTCTGAGACTAGTGCCCAGCTCTGGTAGCTACGCCAGGCATTGGGCAGAGGCGTAAGTAGCAGGGGGAAGGAATCCTAATCTCCAGGCCCCAGATCAGTTCCACAGAAGTCCTTGCAACCCAATGCCTGGATTAGTCTCTGTAGCTCCTTGCATGCTTCTCCCTGCCCTTATCTGCCCATGCTCTAACCTCATCTGCTCCATGTACTGGCTGAGAGTCACCGTGAAGCAGTACTCTGCCAACTGTTGACTGGCTTTCACAGTGGTAGCACATGGCCATGGAGGCTGTGGCAGGATTTGGGCCACCCTGCACATACAGTACAGACTACACACGATACTGCTACAAAAGAAATTGGAAATTCCCATCTTGGAAATCCTATGTCGCCATTTGGCCTCTATGATATTAATATAGTGCTCCTAATTCAGTTACCTATGGACAAGTGTCCTTAACATTAAAAAACACACACTACAATTGGTATTAAGTGGCACCCCGAGGGAAGGCTCAACAGAGAATCTGAGCACTGAATGGATCTGGAGAGTGAACTCATCTTTTTCCTTCACAGAGGATTCCCTTCTAGGTCAGATTAGAGGCATACTGATGGGATACAGCCTCCTGTTGTCAATGCTTTACTGTTATTGGGGACATTCATAGAGGAATTCAGCATGCAAGGCTGTTGGTCTGACATCTTTGACAAGCATTGAAGATATACACATACCTCCCAAGCCCCAGAAAAAAATTGTAAAAGGGCTATGTGGCCATGGTGTTATTCATCATTCCAGAGAGGTCCTCACACAGACATGGTATAGCAGTCTCTTAACAGCTGTTCCTTGCCTTCCAAGGGAAGAGGGATCAATTGTAACCCCTTCAAAGGAACATTCAAAGCCAACCCATACGCCCTGCCTGTACGCTCAAGTGGCTCATGGGGGGATCCTGCAGCAACCAGACGTTCCCATGCTTGATTACAGAGAACAGAAATCAATTATTCAGTCAACAACTCTATTCATTCAAAAATATTTTGTTCAGTATCTTATCATCCCTCCACGCTCAATGCCCACGTGAACTTTGCTCAGTGAGTAGCAATCAGCCTTGCAAAGAGAAAATGTAGCGTGGGAGTGGTTCTTTTATCTTTCACGATGATGCATATGACACCACATTGTAAAGTTCCTTTTCGTCTCCCCCTGACCCCCATGAACCCTCACTCCCCCCATTTGCCAGACCAGTAGGAGAATCAATATCCAGTAGGGAGTCCTGAAAACATATATGATTTCATAGTTTCCACTCAAACAAAATAACCCCAAGGTACTAATTCACGCAGGAGCTCTGATTTAAAGTAATATTTTATATATCCTCTGTCGTTACTGATTTAAGGCAACACCTGAAAGCCAGAGAGACAACCAACCAACCTGTCCAGATTTGTTACAACAGTACAATTTATTTCTTTGGTGCCCAATAACCACAGCTTTCTAGGTGTCCTAGAGAAACACTAAGTTAAAAATACCATTAAAAAATAATACATAAAATACAGAAAGGTCTGGGCTACAAAGTTCAGATCCAGATCCACACTTTCCCAATCCTTGTGGGCATTCAGATTCAGGGATCAGTCTCTAAACCAAATCAGGATGCTGTTCCCAAACCTTTTGTGTAAAAATAAATAAAAAGATTGGAACTGATCAAGAAAAACCTGAAAAGTAACATTTCTTAATTACATGACCACCTCCCCCCACCTAAAATGATCACTAGGAAATCTCTGTGGAAACAGCATATGATCGTTTTCCAAACAGCATTGCAGTAAATTATAACATATAACATACAATAAGCCAACAAAGCACTATGAACCATACAAGGGATTCCAATAACATGCCTTGAAGCCTATGCAATCCCAGCCTTGATCCCATAGAAGCCATTGACAAAGCTCTCATTCACTTCAATCAGACCAGAATTTGGCACTATAGAAACTAGAAGACCAAAGGATCATGTGGAAGATCCTGATAAAGACCGTGACTTAATCCTGATTTTGCAAAATATTAAAGCAATTAAAAAAAAGAACCAAATTCCATTTTAAATTTCCCATCCCCATCCACGGTCCAGAAAGGTAAAAATCAGTGAGCCAAACTCAGCCTTCTCTGTGATATACAAGACTAGTATTCAGACTCAAATTAAAGGTTTCGTTCTGTTATCAAGTGATTGGCTCCAGCTACTACAGGGGCTTCTTTCAAAGCCCATGCTATCTCCAACAGCTATGATCCTGAAAAGCAAAGAACTGCTAACCACCTGGGTGAGACCTGTGAAGCTTACAGGCAACTGGTCCATGACTATGGAATGCACTCCTTCAAGAAACTAAAATAACTGTAAGCTTCATCACCATCAGAGCGAAGCACACTACTCAGTCATAGCTTTCCCTCAGTAAAAACAAACAAACAAAACCAAAGAAACAAAAACACACACCTAACGAAAAGGGAGAGACGAGGAGAACCTTGTATTACTGTACAATTGTTAAGGTTCTCAAATATTATGTCAATTAACATTATTATTGTTTGTTTGTATTGTGGTCGTTTCTCCTAGGAGCCCCAATCCTGGACCAGGACCCAATTGTGGTAGGTGCTGTACAAACACAGACAGAAAAAAAGGACTTGCTCCAACCAACACCTAGATAGAGGAGAGTTTTTTTTTGTGAGAGGTTCTGTTTTTCCTCCAAATTCTGGAGGACATTTTTTACAACACATAACCTTTTCGTCTGTCAAAACAACAGGAACATTTTTATGAGCCACAGCTGCAGAATCATCTATTTCTATTTTGCCATAATAACTTTCTGTCCACCAGTAGAATCATTAACAATCGCTGTTTTGTTTTTAACCAGGTGTATTTGTAGCCCTGTGGTGTCCCTTCAAATGACTACGTTTTATAGCAAGGATGTTAATATTAATGAAGATTGCTTTCCAATCTCCTTCACTAACCAGACATCTCCAAAACATTAAAGGTGATATTCTGGCCCCACCGAAGGCAATGGCATTGATTTCTATGAGGCCAGGATTTCACCCTAGAAGAAAACCCCCAGAATAGGTACCACACCACATCTGCAACATTTGCCTGAGTTAATGATGTTTTGCCTTTAATAACTCGCAAGGGGAAAAGTAATTTCCGATGATGATTATGAAGACCCACCCAAGTTCACCCAGCATGGCAGTGGCCGAGTGGCATGGAGCCCAGGGAGTCTGTGTGCTCACCACACGATGACACTTTCCCCACACAAAACAAACAAGAAATGTTCAAACAGCAGAGGATGCAGTACAGTCCCCCCCACCCCAGTTTCACCATCTTATACATTTAAGACAATTAACTATGTAAATACTGGGCAAAGGCATAGCTAAAAAGGACTGCAGAGAAGATTTCCACTAGCATTCTTCATCTGCTGCCAAGGCGACCCATCATCTGGCATTAGGCTCATCCGTCGGCACAAGAGAAGAAAGCGGCAGGCAATGCAGCACTGGGAGATTCTTCTCCCTGACTGACAGCAGGTGCTGTCAGGATTCATTACTGCTGGGGGTGTGTGGACCTTCTGGCAGACCCAGCACAAACTGAGGAATTGCACTATCATTGCCCACCTGTCAGCTCTCATCCAGGGAGAGCAAAGAGACGCGACTCCCTTTTCTTATTCTCTTTTCTCAGAATGGTTAAGATCTTCTCTTCTCAGTGGGGGATGATCCAGCCATTCTCCCTCCCACCACGGCTAGCTGGGAGTCAGGACACGCACACAAATACTTTTTGTACTTCACTTAGGAGGACACTCATCCCTGCACAAAGGACAGGTACAAGGCCTCTAAAATGTAACTCCCACTTAAGCTCTATTTTGAGGCATTTCAGTGGTACAAAGAGCATTGTCCTGGCTCTCAGCAGGGGGGTAAATTTCATCCTAAAGGAGCAGAGGGATATTTACTCTCTGATCCAGCAAAGCATAACACTCAGTGTGAGAGTAGACCCACTGGAGCCAATTTCACCAAATTAATCTGAACCAGGATAGGAGCCATTTAAACTGATTTTAGAGTGTCTACATTAGAGGTATGCAATGGTGTAACAACCTTTTACAATGATTCAGTCACATTACCTCAAGTTTTCTAATATAGACCAGCCTGCAGCCTTATCACAAAGTGCTGAACTTATCCTTCACTATACTGCAGAGAGGATTTCAGTATCCTTGCGGAACCTTGGATCGTTAACCTGACACAGATCCTTCTTGATTTGACATTCACATGTGATACAAATCCAAATTTGTAGGTTTGTCAATGGCAGTCCAACCAAAAGGAATTCTTAAACAATTATTTAAATGTAATGAAATGTCAGTTAAACTCAAAATTGCCTTCCCAGGCAATGATTATTCAATCATTTTCCTTTCTCACACACACACACACACACATACACACACACACACACAAGTGTTCACTTAACGATTGAAAGCAACTTCTGATTTATCTTAAAATTCAGTTGTAGTTGTAACTTAGCTTTTATGTTTCATTACCAAAATGTAAAAAACTCTTTTGCTCATAACAAATAACTAGAGCTGGTCAAAAAGTTGAGACTTTTTCATAAAAAGATTTGTGAAAACTTTGCCCCCCCCTTTTTTTTCCCATAGAAAACATCCACATTTGAAAATTTTTGATGAACTCTATAGCTGGTGGGAAATTGGACATATTTGGGTGAAATTTTTCACAACAAATTTGTTCCTTTTTTGTTTAAAAACTTTTGAAATCAATATTTCCTACCAGCTCTATGAACTGATTAATTTGGGCTTCTGTTTCTCATCTGAGAAGCAATCAATTTCATAGAACATAAATCATTTGTTATTTCAAAAATCTCCACTTTCTGTAAGCACACTTGTCTTCCCCCTCCCCCACAATTGCACCTAACTCCTATAGAAGTAGTACCATGTGGAACGCTTCCACGCTTTTTTTCTGGAGCCCACTGTTTCACTCTACGCAGTTCTATGCAAAGCCCATTTAATCCTTGGCCTATCTGATGAGATTGCCAACAGGGAGGTTTTTGTAACATGAATGCTTGTCAAATGGGAACTGGACTGGGATATCTACTTTACATCATAACACTAAAGATCTCTTAGTAACAATTTTTACTTAGTACAGATCTGAATTGGGTTCAAACATGCATGCTTAAAGCGAATGACTGAGTATCCAGTAACTAATCCCATGACCTATCCACTCCTACCTACAAATGGACTTTGGTTTTCTTCCTGCAGAACACTGCTAAGATTTCAGACGCTGACAGCATCTGCTAGCTGAAGTCACTGTATAACCTCCTCTCCCATCCCATTGAGCTCTGAATTGTTGAGCCAACAAAAGCAGGCCCAGATTGGAAAAACAATCAGCATAGGAGCACCTCCCAAGCCTTATATTTTATAAACACTCATCCCGTTGAGAGGGTAATCTACGATAAAATTTGTCTGATCTTTGTCATCCAAGCCATGGACCCCTGAGTTTGATAGTATCCTCACAGTACTTTGAGACAGACTATTATAGTTAGTCCATCTGTGACAGCTGAGTTTGACTCTAACTGCAGAAGCTCACGGAGGTGACTCATATTGTTAGGTCTTCTCATAAATCCCCACTGAAGTACCCAAGTGCAGGGGCCTTGGTATTTCCTTTCCCACCCCCGCCCTTCCCCCCACTGCATGCTGCTTCCCTTCTTGAAGCTCCATCAACACAAGTGGTTATATTCAGTCAATTAGTCCTATTAGTCACAGCAGTGTAAAATTAGCCATGAAAGTTCTCCTGTGTCTGTCGTAGCCTTTCCACTAGAGACCAATTACAGCTATGAGCTTATCTCTTTTTGATGCACTCTTCCAAAAACAAAACGACTTAGACCTCCTTGTGAAATGGAAGAGGCCTATGTTTGAAAAACAAGGGAAACCTATAATCAATCATTCTATATGACTATTTCTGTAGCCAGAGCTTTTCAGGATTCATACTAGGAGAATAACAGTATTTTTCCTTGAGCCTTTTATCACCATTACATATAAAAAAACAAATCTACGAATACTAATGAAAATTATAGCATGAAACAAACAAACAAAAAAACATGGTCAAGAGTCAGTCATTCCAATACCTCTCCCTGACAGTAGGCACATAAAATGCTCGAGAGCATCTGTAATTTGTATTGTAACTGAAACCTCTAGGAGAAAAATTAAGCATGAGTATCAGGAAATGTTTACTGCCAATTAAATCGACTAAACCCTCCCAATGGAAAAGGTGAAAGTCCAATGGCTAGAGACCTGCAAAGGAAAGCAAATAGATCTGTGTCCTTTATTTACCTCTGGGGGATGTGTAAAGATTAGGGCTAGTTGAAAAATTTTCAGTTAAACTGTTTTTCAAAACTGAAAATTGGGTTTTAAATGGAAAAAAAAATTGTCACAAAAAGTATGTTTTGTGCCAAAAACTGGAAATGTTTAGTTTTCAACCCCACCCCCCCAAAAAATCAGTTTTCAATATTTTGCCAAAACATCAAACATTTCTGTGAAATTTTTTTAATTTCCCCCCTCATTTTTATCCAAACTGTCAGCAGGAAAAAAAAGCTGATTTTCTGATCAGCTTTTCCTACCAGCTTTCCGACCAGAAAAGGGGGTTAAGCTTTTTTATTTTTGGTTTTTTACTTGAGAAATATCAGGAATGTCATGTCAGATCATCCCAGGTGTTGAGGGAGAATTTCTTGGGGGGTCTCAGATGTCATTTAGAATCTTTTCACACCTTAATTGAACACAGGGAGATGTTGTATCTTTAACAAATATCACCTTTCTGCCAAGTCTTTATTAGATATTGGACAAAAATATTTTTTTCCTAAACCAAAGTTTTAAACAAAAGTAGTTTTTCCTCCAACTGCTCAACTTTGAGCCTCTTGTGATGTCATCCTTCCACTAGTTCTTCACTTGTGCATCAATTATGTACCTGGATAGACAAGACCTGAATTTATAAGTAAGAAAAAAGAGCAGAGAAAAAAAATTGTTTGGAAAATAATCTTTCAGGCTTTCATATCTCGTAAAGAAACAAGAAGGTCCCACACCAACTTTTGTTTGGTGCCATCTGCTGGAGGAGAGACCCAGACTGTACTTCCCATCTAACAATTTCAAGGGGAATTGGTGACAGCATGCTTTGAGAACACAATTCCAGTACAGGTCGAGGTCCCAGATACACAGCAAGGCAGAATTCTATTTCCCATATCCTGGTCCTCCAGTATCATTGATTTTACAGCAGAGAGGCTCCTAACCGTGGTTTAGCCAGACACCACCAACTTGTATTTGAACAGGGATTATAAAACATTGCTCATGTCTAGGCTCTTATCTATTCTTGATCATTTAATCCAGTCCACACTGTTGGCCTAATTGAGTTAGAACAGTACTCATTGCAACTAACTTTAAACTCTATTCTAATAAGATTCTTAAACTCAGTAACAACAGCTATCTAAAAGGGCCATATACACCACGTAAGCAACTGCCAACCACTGCAATATGAAACACAAAGCAACGCAGACCGACCTGTACCAGGAAAAATCATTAAACAAAGAGAGGACAGGAAGTGACTAACTCTCTCAAATGTTAAGACATTGTTCCATAGGCTCTGTATACCTAATGTATCATAAGGAACTTCTTTTGTAAGGAGATACAAATAGATCTCTGCACATCCTAATCACAGCACTAAAACTGGCATCAGCAAGTTTTTAGCATTCATCTGCAATGGGCCACAGAAATTTCAAGGGTTGCAAGTTTAAAGTATTAGCTAATATTTATTAGACTGAGGCAGGCAAATGGAGCACTCTGTCTCATCGCGAGTGCAAGATTTTGAAGCTTAAAACACATCATTTCCTTTGATAATCACTGGTAATCTCACGCTACTTTTATGATTCATTTTAGCAATACCTTTGAATAAAGGATACAGTTATAGTTCAAGCCAGTCACTATTTTCCAAAACAAAAGAAAGTGTTTCAAAAACTAAAGCTATACAAGGACAGCAATATGGTTACCTCACTTACAAAACCCCAGCACTTTAAAGCAAGGAACTGAATCACTGAGGACAGAATAAATCTCACACTGACAACATAATAACCAAACACATTATTCTTCACAAATATAATATAAAAATGCATATTTCATCGTAACACAACAACATTAACTCTATGACCCATGGATTGTTGGTTTTCCTTGAGAAATTTTTTTTATCAACTTAATTTTGGTACCTAAATATTTTCCTTTCAAGGATACTTTCAAATGGGAAATATTGTCAGTTTATCTGTCTCCTGGCAATAGATATTTTTTGATAAAGGGCTTATTGCTGTCTCTTAAGAATAATGTATATATGGTTTAATAGGAAAAGTGTATAAACATCAATTTACACTAAAATTATGTGACTCCCTGGCCTTTCATTGGAGGGTGATTAATAAAGGACGTATCATCAATATGTACATCATTATTCTGTTCCTTTTTCAAAAAGGTGTTTTGTTCTGCTTACATGGCGATTGACCAAAATAAACATGATCCTTCCATCAGCAGAGTTAAGATAGTTGTGTTTTGATAAAGCCGTCTGTATGAAAAACGCTGGAGCCTAACAGATCAGATAAACATCAACCACCTGAGTGATCAGGGTTCTGTTCCTGGCTTTGCACCAACTTCCTCTTTAACCAGGAGCAAGTCACAAACTCTCTTGGCCTGATTTTTAGTTGCCCTGCACAACGTGCACCCACATGTAAACCACAGTGAAGTGGCTGTAAAACACAACCAAATCAGAACAGTGGCACTTGGCTTTGGCATAAATGACTACACATTGTGCAGAGCATTAGAGAACCAGGCCCTCTGTTCTCCAGTTAGCCCAGCCTGGAAAATGGCCTTGCTAGCATTCTCCTAAGGAGCATTTTGATGGGAAAAGCAGAAGGAGGAATCATTTTACTAGATCTTGGAATTTTCTTTCACTCTTGAAAGTTACACTTGGCCAGCTTCTGAGAACAAAAACATGCTTCCACACCATGTTGCATGTAGGGACGTTGTGTTGTTTTTCCTCCATAGCTTCATCAAGAGATCTTCGATACAATATCTTCCACAACCATCTGGCCATGACTCCTTGAATAACCTGACCTCCATCAGAGAGAACCCCACAACCTGCTGCAAGTGAAACCCATACAAGAAGTCTGCAAATAACCTCCCAAATCTTAGGAAATCAGTCCCAGATTTGTTTCCTTTCACTTTAAGAGGGAACTTTTATCACCAACTCATAGACTGAGCTTCACTTTGTGAATAGAAGTAAACTCTACCAAAAAAATAAATAAATAAAAATCAGTATTCAATGTGATTAACAGCAAGATGCTTGCTGTATGTATTTTAAAATTTTAATTAGTGTCAGACTCAATGATGTAAGTCACATCCAGATTTTGCACCTCCAAAAAGGAGAGAGTTGTTTGGATGCAGAATTTCCCCAGTTATTATTATTCACAGTGTTTGAATAATGGCAAAAATACTTGTACATTTTTAAATTTGTTAGTAATTTTTAGGGAGTCTCTTTCGGTTTAGAGGAGTAGAAAGGATACAAACACAGAAGGCAGTCCTTAGGTAGGTGTGATGGATAAATAGCTCTGTTGAGAACATAACAAGCTCCAGAGCTTTTGCTCAGCAGAGCCAGCAAAGAAAGATCTATTTGTTTTTCAGATGTAATAAACACACTGAAACAAAAACTCATTACCACCTTCCAAAGAAGTTGCTGCAGACACAGCCAGTTTGTGATCATCATACAGAGCTTCTCATTTGTATTAATTACCTGCCTATTAGGTTCATTTAGCCAGTAGCTCCTGTCAGAAAAGACACAGCTTTCTGTGATAATTCCATGGAGAAACCTACTGATTGCTAATTAAATTGGAACAAATCATTACATTTGCACAAAAGGATTTCAGATGGCTTTTTAGGCATGGAGTCTAACTTTGCTCACCCAGATCTTCCTGCAGCTTCTCCTCCCTCCCCCATCATCTGTGGACAAAGTGAAATGTGTTGTAGTTTATTGCACCCAAAGCAACTTGGCAGGATTAATAAAAAAAAATAAAAAAAACAAACCTTGGAGCTCATTACATCTATTGCAGTCATATGCTTCTTTCTCACTTCCCAACACCACAGAAGATGACTGAGCCCTGACAATGACTGACTGCTTCATATTGGGCAAGTCACAACCCCTCTGTACTTCAGTTTGGCCATCTGTAAAATGGGTCTATACAAACCTACTTCAGAATGATGTTGGTTTAATGCTGAATTAATAATGCTTGCTGAACGCTTGTAGATCCTCATATGAAAAATGCTATAGAAGCAGTATTATCATCATCCCTGCAATTTAAGTATCTTTCATGGCCCTTGAGATTAATGACTAGTCACGATGACTGTTGTTGTTTTTCTTGACCTCATTTGGGATTCTTTTCATTCTGCAGCTGAGAGAGGAAGGATAGTTTTGTGATTAAAGAACTAGACTGGAACTCAGGAGACCTGGGTTCATTTCCTAACTCTGCCACAGACTTCTTGTGTGACCCTGAGCAAGTCACTGAATCTTGCTGAGCCTCTGATCCCATTGTATAATGGGGAAGATGATAATAGTATTTCCTCTTCCCCGTTTGCCCCTCTTGTTTATTTAGACTGAAAGCTCTTCTGGGGAGAAACTGAGCACTACCAAATGCTCTCTGACATCAAGGTTTTCAACAAGGATTCTTATGGAAGAGCCATTAAGGGTATGTCTACACTAGAAGATAAGACTGTGTTAGAGCATGTATTGACTTGCATGATGTTACATATGACATAGTACTAAGCACAGAGAAGGATGGGTGTGTTTTACATCATGCCAGTTGGTCATGGTTAATTTTAGGGCCTACTCTATGATTAACCTTGACCAGCTAGCTTGATGTTAAACACAGCGATCCTTGTTCACGCATAATGTTTAACATTATGTGTGTTCTACCACAATGTATATTTCCTATGTGGACAAGTCACAATTATGAAATACAAACCTGTACACTCCAGCTGTACCCTGTGATACAGCAGTGTGAATCTTGGGGAACTAAACCCAGAAACAGATGGTGAGAGTCTCTGTGTGTTGTCCACTAGAAAAAAAATCCAGAAATCTATTTGATGGTTTATTATATTACATTATATACACATTGCCGTAGCATCTGGGTACATCAGAGATTAAAAACAACCTGACATTAAATCGAGCTGTCCACAACAATATAAACAGCCTACCCTACCACTTAGTGAGCCCACTAACGGCAGTCCATAGTCATGCGATTGTTGATGGAAAACAGTGCTCTGAAGGTCAACATATCCTAAACTGGGAGGACAAGCAGGATGGAATCCTCGTTTGATATTGCCCTCTGCCTCCAGCACTCAAAAATGTATCTCTAGGGCTTGTCCGCCAAAACACCTGTAACACTGTATGCTGCCTAAGGAGAGAGGCACTCTCTAAGTTAACGAGATCCCAAACCAAATTGGGGCCTACACTTTGAATTGAACCTGGAAATAGCTGGGACAGCATAATGTTCACAAAACAGAGATGTCACGTCCTCAGGGCAGCTCATGCTAAGGAGAGCTGCCCCATTCTACAAGACATGAAACTTAGCCATGGTCTTCAAGACCAGCTGACAGTACAGCACGTTACAGTAATTCAATATAGGCCACAATAATTCTTTCATTGCCTCTTGCTTCCTGTGTCTGTAACCAGACCCAAGCTTCTTTAATATTTCCTCTCATTATCTTATAGATCAATTAATAACCCTCTTGACCTATTGCTCATATTCTTCCCTGAAAACAATATTGAAAACATGGCCTCTTAGTATGAATTTCTGGGCAATGGACTAATGTTAACAGTCAAATCTAGCCTTACATCTGTATGAATAAACTAAAATACACAAGAAGAAAAAGCCTTATAAATTAGGAGGTGGAATGGGGAAGATTCTGAATTAGATCAGTCAGCTGAAACTCTGCTCACATCTTGCTCTTGCAAGCAAACTCTCTTCAACTGGCATTCGCTTCAGAGCCTGTCTCCTCAGTAATACATCACACCATCAAGTGCATGCACGCCCTGAAGATTAATGAGAAACCACACGTTCGACCCTGCCACTCAGTCCAAGGTGGATCAACGTGTGCTGGCTCATAAATTTTACTGGGGAATATTCCAAGTTGAAAGAGAAGTCAAACAATGGTAAATTGGCGTCAGTGTCAGGCAGAGTTCAGATAAGCATCAATTACGGTTTAACTTACAGGTGGTTTGCAAAATGCACGAACAGAATGGTTAGCAATGTCGACAGTCACACAACGTTCTTTGAATTACCTTGAACAAAAGCCCTGCAAAAGTGCTTCACATTTCAACTATATCCTCTCTCAGAAATAACATTACAGCCCTCCCTCTGTCTAATGGAGCTGTTTGCTGTAGTCAATCAGGCTTCATAAATATGTTCATAAAATCCCATGTAGTTGAACTAAAAATGCCCCATCATTTATAAGTAATATTAGCACTGAAATGCAGCTTTTCCATCTTCCAAAAGATAGAGCTGATAAGAGAAAATGGGATCAGAGGAACTGGTTATCACAAAGACTCTCTTTCTGAGAACATCGGTAGCTATATGATGACTGCACTGTCCTGCAAAGCTTCTCTCCCATAAAGTGTTTATTAAAAAAGATGTCCACGTACAAACTAATCCGAGCACACAAAGTATGAAATCCAAGTTGAAGGCTACAGACATTCCTAGTCATCACTCAGCACAATAAACTAACAGAGGTGATACTTCGAGAAGCAGTGATTCCGCCCTTCTGAACAAAGGGCTATTTCAATGCTAAAAGGTCATTTTCATAAGTATCGAGTCCTGGTGATGGCATGTCATTGTATGATGATTCATCCTGGTCAGGTCAGTGTCTTATGTGGAGGTGACCAAGAAGTGGGAGAGGAAGGTACTCCAGTCTCTGCACAAGTCAAGCGTACTACTGGATCATACTGGCAGATTATTGTATACTGGTGCTCACTTTAGAATCCAATGTATTTGCTCCCCCGTTCTCATCGGAGGAAGCTCACTTTATTATAAGAGGTAGTGTGGTCTGGTGGATAAGGCACTGGACTGGGAATCAGGAGTAGACCTGAGCAAAACTTTTCAGAGGAATAATTTATTCTCCCAAAAATGTTTCAGGCTGACTAGAACTATTTGAGAGAGTGATGTGATAATTCTGGCTGGTGAAAAGCTTCCCACCCCTTTATAATCTTTAGCCCAGCAGTTAAGGCACTTGCATGGGATGGGGGGAGACCCAGGTTTGAATCCTCACTGAGGACCCAGGGGCTTGAACTCACTTTATAGAAATACATAAATATTAATTGGGCCAAAGAGCAAAAGAGAGAGAACACTTTTGTGGCCTGGTAATTAAAGCCCTCACCTGGGAGGTAGGAGATGTGGTCTCAAATCTTCTCTCTGCCTGATTCAGTGAAGGGATTTGAGTCCATGTCTCCGACCTCCCAGGCTATAATCACCAGGCTATAGAGTCATTCACCCTTTGGCCCAATTAATATGTATGTGTTTCTACGAAGTGCAACAGTTTCAACAGGAGAGACTGAGAGCGATTCACTTATGGCCTGGTGGGTAGGGCACTAAGCTGGGAAAGGAGAGATTTGAATTCAAGTGCCTGCTCCAGAGTGGAGATTCAAACCTGTCTCCCCCATCTCCAAGGCAAGTGCCCACCCAAAGCACTAGGTTAAAATCAATAAGGAGGGGGAAATGAACACCGCCCCCCTTCCTCCCAACCAGACTTCCCAAATTCCAAACATTTTCAGACCCAAACTGAATATTTTTCCAGATTTGGAGGTTTGCTAGCCAAACAAACAATTATTCACCTCATCAGGAGACCTGAGCTTAATTCTAGACTCTACTGCTCTACCACCAGGCCTTCTGGGTTTCCTTGGACAAGTTACTTCACCTTTCTGTGCCTCAATTTCCCCACCTGTAACATATACACATAAATTAGAGTATATTACCAATAACACTCTCCTCCCTTGATAAAGCACTTTCAGATCTACAAACTGATAATAATAATTGGGCAGTGAGGTTCAAGTCAGTAGCAATAGGTCCTTCATTTTAACAGACTATGGGGTAGATTTTCCAATGCAGCTTGTTACCTAGCTCCTGCTGAAAGTCAATAAGAGTTTGCAGCCTAATGCCATTTGAGACTTTGGAAATCTCCCTCTACGTAATCTAAGGGATTCTCTACTTAAGGAAATTGTTCTAAATAGCTATTGCGGAATAAGTTATTTGACAATACCTATTGCACAATAGCTATTCCAGTCAATTTCCCTGTATAGACAAGTTCTAAAGGGACACTCCTTTAGCTTGTAATTCACTCTTTGTTGTAATCTTGCTCTCAGTTCATTAACTGCAAAGGAATTTACTAAATTTGAGTGTACCTGCATTTCTCTATATAGCTAGTGCTACTAATTATGTCCAGGGTTGTATTTTGAGGGGGGAAGAGGGAACGGTGAAGAAAGGGATGAGGCAATATGTTCCAACTCTGAAAAATACAAGTGCTAGGAGGGAATTATTATTCAGGAAATGTAGTCCAAGCCCTAGTGCCTAATCCAAACCACTGAGGTCAATGGAGAGACTCCCACCGACTTCAGTGGACTTTGGATCAGATCCTTTTCTCCTGCTTTCCTGTAGAACAACTGGCATTACTTGTGTAGGAATGTTTCAGAGGCAGGACTGTGGAAAGGGCAAGACTAGGGCTGTCAAGAATCCAGCTAATGTCAGCTCTGCTTCCAGTAAATAAAACAAGAACATAGATATACAAAAATGCCATCTTCCCAAGTACAATATGGCAAATGCTACGTGCTTTATAGTGTCCTTCAAGTACCACCACACAAATGAACTGGCCATCAACTAAGTATAGTAACCAAATCCAGCTGAAATAACTCCAGCCATTTCAGACACACCTTTGCAGAACGTGAACATAACATACAAAATGTGGCATTTTCTCTGCAGACTAAGATCTCCAGGCCAGCCTAATTTGTTCCAAATCATTTACCGCTGAAATTTATAAAATTATCAAAACCAAAAAGTGCCCCATGAAACTTAATGCAAATGCTGCTTCTCTCTTTGTAAAGGCTCCAGGCTGATATTTTGACTCTATATGGAAAGTCTGCTTTATACATGGAGGCCTCTTTTTCTGTGTCTGTTTACATGATGGTCACCAGTCTGATGGCTGCATACACTATTTACATGGCTAGATGGATGTGTGTGTCCAAAACCACTTGGATCTGTGTACATAGTCAAAAGAATTGTGCCCACAAAAAACACATATACACTGAACTTCTACTTTGGAGTAGAGGGGAGAAACTGCCCCTTGAAACTCTTCACCTATTTGGGTCTGAAAAGAAGGAGAGGCGCATAAGACTGCCCTAGAAACTGAACACAGAGGGAAAACTTGGGAAAGAATTAGGAAGGAGTCCATTGTGTCTAGACTACAGGGACTCAAGATTTCAATTCTCAGGCAGTTAATAGTCAGCACCAGATGAGCCACTGAGAGTCTGTGGTGGAGTAATGAGAAAATGTGTGTGCGCCTCTAAGAACATCCCCAATGTAATCTGGAAAGACTAAACAGAACCACTTATAAAGACCTAGAGATGGCAGAATTTTCGGTGGCAATTCCCTTGCTAATCGACAAACCGGGTCTCCCTGCCCCCTGGAACTTTGTTTTAACAATATCTACAAGAAATTGCACAACTGCATATATCTCATTTTAACAGATTTGGAGGAATTAAAAAAAAAGTTCTGATAAGTAAGATAAATCCAATTGCATGTGTGAAAAGGTTAATGAAAGGCTCAGTGTGCCAACCAACTGTGGCTTAATACGTTGCTGGGAATGTCTTGATGTTGCATTTTCATTAAAGAAATAATTATGTGTGCATCAGGACTCATTTGCAATTTAGTGGCACAGAGTCAGAATTCATTATTTAAGGCAGTAACCACAGCTGTGCAGCTTTACCTCAAGTTCCCAGGGATCTGACTGACATTACAGTTTGAGACACTGAGACTGTTCATACTGTTTGTAAGGAAAATAGCATTGAGCAGGTAGATCTAGTAACTGTTCGCAAGTGATCTGTGTTGGGTGCCCTTGGCGGGGGCATTCCCCACAAATAAAAGAGAATTAACATTATTCAACAGAAATAGAAATGTGCTGTTTCCGGCTTTCCCTATCAAGGATCCAGATAGACTGAACCCCCATCCACACTGGAATTTTACCTGTTAGATATCAATTTTCAAACACAAGTCTAGAAAGAGTTTATGCTGACATGTATTAAGTACAGTGGCGTGGTCACTGGGAAGCAGACAAAGCCATTTTAAAACAGTGTTGGGACTTTTTTTTTTAAACTAGGTCCCACACTGATTAAGTAAACTGTATTCAACCTGTATGAGTAGAAAGAATGGTTATATCCATGTTTGAAAACCATGTTCTAACATAGGCAAAATTCCACTATGGACAGGTCCTAAAGAATGGAGGGAAAAAAATAAGCTATTCCCCCAACCCCCACCCACAGAGAAGAATGGGTACCGAGGGGTGGGGTGAGGGGAGGAGAGAGAGAGAGAGAGAGAGAGAAAGGAAAATATTAAAACATCGGGAAATCAAGTCCAGGAAGTGCCAGTCAAGCTAGGGTTGCCAACCCTCCAGGTTTGTCCAGGAGTCTCCAGGAATGAGAGATTAATTTTTAATCAAAGATTGTGTCATGTGATAAAACCTCCAGGAATTCGTCCAACCAAAATTGGCAACGTTAGGTCAAGCTGAAAAAATTAATGATAAGTATAAAGATCTCTCTGGAAGTAACAGTCTTCTGCCTCAAAACAGCATTGCTGGAAAGGCCCCATGAATGGTATTTGTGACCATTATTCAGTTATACCATACATGTCAAACCCAGGCTCTTCTATCTGTAAATGTATACATGAGGAAGTAGTATGTCTTTCAATTTGTTTTGAGATTATCCTGTGGTCCTTACTCAGGCAAAACTGCCACTGTGGCATACTGAAAAGGAGTACTTGTGGCACCTTAGTACTCCTTTTCTTTTTGCAAATACAGACTAACACAGCTGTTACTCTGAAATGTGGCATACTGCCATCTTGTGGACCTTGCCAGTATACTACAGGAAGTAACCTAGGAGGAGGCATGGAGAGGAAGAATATAGGAGTTCTCTGAGTAAGATACAGAATCCTGTTTGTGGGTTTTGTTTATGTAACTGTTAAATTTTAACACCATTTCATGGAAACTTGAGACTCTCTCCTTACACATTGTAGGGTTTGGTCCTCTTTGCATCTAATATGCTGAAAAGTCAAGAAGTAAAGGAAAGTTATAATGAAGCTTTTGTTTATAGTAGTAGTGTCTGCTAAACTCCTCACCAAGAGTTAGAGATGAGCCTGAACTAAATCCCTAGATCTGAACACCCACAAGCTCTGGGAAAACGTAAATCCTGATCTCTGTAATTCAGGCCCATGTCTACAAAAAATGCCTGAAAAACCAGTTACCACTCTGAAATCTTACTGCATATAGTGGGCCAAATAGAATAATTTAATGCTCCACTACATTCTTCTGTTTGGGATGAAACCACTAGGGATTTTGCCTGAGCATTCTGCAGATTTGTAATTATTGGGGGTTTTGTTTGTTTAACATTTCACTTGTCACTCCATTGATCAAGTTTTTTCTTCTTTGTTATGATGTATAGAGAAAATCTGAAAGGTTGTTTTTCAAGTTTTCTTCTGCTTGTTTTTAATCTCAGAATATCAACATTGCTCTTCACTTGTTTGGCTAAAGGATCCTCTTGGAAGATACTCACTGTCATAGCTTAATTGAATAGCAGATGTGCTGAATCATTAACAAAGACCCCTTTTGTCCCAAATGCTCACTAGGCATTGAAGTTAAATAGGTTAACAAACAAAACAAACTCACTCAGAGGTTTGAATGCTGACTAAAAACCCCTTCCAATCTGAGTTGTTCATTTTTTAGGTTGTCATCTCTTAAGTTGTCATCATTTCACTAGTACACCAGTCACTACAGAATGGGTGGACAAGACCTGAATATCTAATATACAAAACAAGCAGAAAAGAACTTCTTGACAGAAGCCTTTCATATATAAACAGCACAATCCCTTCCCCCTACCTCTTTGCAGGTCATTGTAAAATGACTTTCCATGGCAAAACAACAAATTCTATATTAAAGGTTAGAATAAGTAGCCCAATCTACTGGGTTGGCACAGGACTAGCAGCCAGAAACTTCCTAGTTTTATTTCCAAGCCTGATGCCAACTTGCTCTGTTGACTCAAGCAGATCACAACCTTGCCAGCTCCAATGTCCCATCTGTAAAATGGGGATACTTCTTTATAGGATTATGAGGACTGTTTGTACAGATGATATAAAGTACTTATAATAAGTGTTAATACTGAGCTAAATCCTTACTTAATTTTTACTCAGTTTTTACTCAGATAATGTATCCATTAAAGTTACAGTAACTCCTTGCTTATCGTTGTAGTTATGTTCCTGAAAAATGCTACTTTAAGCGAAATGATGTTAAGTGAATCCAATTTCCTCATAGGAATTAATGTAAATGGGACGGGGGGGGAGGCTAGGTTCCAGGGACATTTTTTCGCCAGACAAAAGACTATTTTATATATATATATATATATATATATATATATATATATATATATATATGCACAGTATAAGTTTTAAATAAACAATTTAATACAGTACACAGCAATGATGATTGTAAAGCTTGGCTGAGGTGGTGAAGTCAGAGGGTGGAAGAGGGTGGGATATATGCCTTACTGCTAAATGATGAACTAGCACTCAGCTGAGCCCTCAAGGGTTAACACATTCTTGTTAATGTAGCCTCACACTCTATAAGGCAGCACGAATGGAGGGAGGGGAGACAGCATGGCAAAGAGAGACAGAGACACACACCGTGTGTGTGTGTGTGTGTGTGTGTGTGTGTGTGTGTGTGTGTGAGAGAGAGAGAGATGCATTGCCCCTTTAAGTACGCTGACCCCACTGTAAGTACATTGCTTTTTAAAGTAGATCAGCAAGTTGAGACAGCAGCTGCTGCCAGCAAGCTCCCTCCATCCTGAGCCCTGTCATGTCCCTCCCCTGCTATATGGCGATGGGGTAAGCGGGGTGCAGGCGCAGGGGGTAAGGGGACACCCTGACTTTAGCATCCCTCTTTCCCCCACTCTGCACAGCAAGCGGGAGGCTCCTGGGAGCAGCTCCAAGGTAGACGGCAGGAGCAGCACACGGCAGTGCGGGGAGGGACAGCTGAACTGCCGACAATTGTTAGCCTGCTGGGCAGCTGCCACACAGGGAACATAGGGGAGCTGCCAGTCCCCCCTGGTTCCAAGCCCCCATCAGCTAGCTCCAACGGGCTGCTCTTCCTGCAAGCAGTGGACAAAGCAGGCAGCTGCCAAAAAACGTTATTAGGGAGCATTGTGCAACTTTAAATGAGCATGTTCTCTAATTGATCAGCAACATAACAACGTTAACCGGGACGACTTTAAGTGATGAGTTCCTGTCGTTGGACTGTGACTATTCGTATGTATCCACTGTGAATAGATCCAGTATTTAGCCCTTTTTTGGTTAGCAGATCATTTGTGAACTAATCCTGATTTTCTTAAAATGCACTCCATGCATCTGATGAAGTGGGTTCTAGCCCACAAAAGCTTATACCCAAATAAATTTGTTAGTCTCTGGGGTGCCACAAGGACGTCTCATTTTTGCTGATACAGACTAACATGGCTACCCCTCTGAAACCTGTTAAAATGTAGTGTTGTCCTTTTACCAAATGGTAACAATGCTAGGGTCTTTTAGGTGAGCATCCCATTTTTGGAGGAGCAATAAGTGAGGCAGACTTAATTCTTAGTGCAACTTGTTTATTTTCATTATATACAACCAGTCCTAGAACAGAGGTGGTCACAAACAGCAAGACGACAATCCCCCAGTTCACTGATCTCAGCCCAACCCAATGCCTTGTTCACAGGGAGCAATTCTGCATCAAGGAGCGACTCTGGTTAGAAAGATTAAGGCAGGGAGCAAATCCTCCTGCTGCTCACAACAGTTCCCCCACCCCACCCCCCCAGCAAACAAACACTACAAGCTTTTCTTCAAAGACTGAGTGGTGCTCTCAATTTACTCAGTTCTTTTTCTTAGCATATGTGTAATGGCACTGTCTAGTCACTCCTGCCTTAACAGATTTTGTTATTTGGAAGTATTCATTAAATACCTTAAACAATTTTTTTAAATATGGATTGTTTTCTTGCTGATCACTTTGAATATTCACTAAGTCATGTGGAACCAGATCCTCAGCTTGTGTAAAACAGCCTAGCTCCATCCAAGTCAGTGGAGCTGCACTGATTTACACTTGCTGAGGTTCTGGCCCACTGTTTATAACACCTGTTTGAATAACTGAAACTTTGTAAACAGAGGAGTAATTAAGAGTGAATAATGCACTTCAGCTAAGAACGTTTGGACAAACTATCATTGGTGTGAAAATCTGTGAAACTTTCAGAATTCGAGAACAATTTAATCAATACCCAGCAGTTGTCTGAATAGCCACGACATAAATCACAATGACTCAAACTTGGAGGTTTTATGAAAATAGTCACTCACCAGTTGTTTTACTGTTCAACCAGCCTAAAACTGACCGAGTACCTTAGGGTTTGGCTCAGTATTACGAGTTTCACCATCAGACTACAGAAGCAGTACAAGCCACACAAGCGTCTCACCTCAGCAATGATGACACTATGACTGCCATGCATTTACTGTTGCTACGTGAGGAGTAGGCAAACATTTTATAAGAAAAAGTATTTAAGGAAGGAAAACTACAATTACTTTATTATTTGCTTCAGTAGAGACCAGGGACTGAAATGTCCTCTAACTGCATTTTTCTTTTTTCCTACTCACCCCCATCAGTCTTTAGTATTATCTCCAGAAACTGCTGAGGAACAAACTATCACAATAAAATAAGCCAGTCCAAACAATGTTTTTAAATGGAGGAGGCTCAGCCTAAAGATGCTGCTGTTTCACTGAGAGGTGAGAGAGAGAGAGAGCGAGCGTGTGTAAAATCTTTCATCAGGCTGGCTGAGGGCATGATTGTTTCCATCAATTAGCCAGATTCTCCGGTTAAGGGGATGACCAGAGTGCTTAGGCAGGATCCTGCTTGACAACCTCTCACTCGGCTACTTCAGTGGAAGCTACTCTGTGGCACACTCTGCTGCAGCCGTTCAAATGATCTCCCAACCTCATCTGCATAATCAATGCAATAACAATTAGCCCTGTGTGTGGTAAATGAGGAGCACTCTGGGGTGTCCCTATTTTGTACCAGACCCTTTGCAGCTAATGACCAAAGCATAGCACAGACTGGGAGAGAACAAGTAACACTACGTAGTATGGTTTTATCATTATTATCTTGTACTGTATGATGACCTTCAGGCAGAGATAGCTATTAGCATTTTTGTAACCAGGAGCTATAAAGTTATAGGGGAGAGAGGGATCAAACAGGAGGTCTGACTCAACCAAGATACTTCAGGTTTATTCCCAGCATATAATGACTATGATCTATATTTTGTTATTGAAGCACTACAGTGTTAAGATCTCAAAGCCAGGGGGTAGGCAGGAGCTGGCTCAGTGCAAGGGGAACCAGACAGAGAATATTAATGTGACCTTGCACAGTGTCATCGGCATGGCAGATGCCTCCAGTTTAATGGCCAACAGCAGCAGATTGTGCTGTGAGGAGAGCCTGTCATAGCTATCCAAGTATCTCCAAAGACAGTCAGTGCTTCTGTAAATCCGAATGAAGCCACCGGGCAAAGGTAACGGAGAGCCCAAGGAAAAAAGATGGAGGTTGGAGGGGAAAGAGGGAAACCTTCAACACTAATCACTTTGGAATGGTCCGAAGTTTGGAAGGTGGAATGTTCCCTGTGTTATCCATTCAGAGAGTCTGCTGCAACTGTTTGTGTACACTAAAAAATGAAACTCTTCATTTAAAATTATAACCAGAGAAATCAGAGCCCTGCACACACAGATGGGATGATTCCAAGACCTGCTAGGCTTGAAACAATCTAAAAATCCCCTCTCTCTCAGGCCGTAATGCTCTCTCTGATAATACCAATCTTTAAAGCAACGTAATCACCTTGTTAAGATACACAATGACGAATTCTTCACAGCACTAGAAATGCAGTTGTGGATGGGCTGTTTGGCTTAGGGAACAGGCTAGAGGGTACTGAGCCTTTCACTTTCAGGTCACTGGTTCAAATCTACAGTAGGTCAGCAGAGATCAGAAATTACTACCAACTGTTGTCTCTCTGGTGCCCTGCATGGCAAGAGTTCTGTGATCTGAGTCCAATTCCCAGTGGCAGGGATCCCCAATACAAAAAGCACCCCCCATGATGGGGATTATTTAGCTAACATCACGTAAACAGCTTTTAATACTGTTGCTGAGTCCCAGCTGAGCAGCTGCTGCAGGTAGCACTGACCCTTGTCTATTCTCTCTCTCTCGAACCGAGCATGTGCCAAGCTGGCGGAGCAGAAGAAAACACAGACAGGACACACAGTCAGGTTTAGGTATCAGCATTAGATGTAGCACGTCCAGCAGGCTGAGGCACTGGACTAAACCTTGAAAGGCAGGGAGAGGAGGGGCGAAAGCCTGGTGTGTGGGGAGAGAAGGAAACATGAAACCCAGCTATGAGAGGGGAAAAGAGAAATTCCCAAGAGGCTCCTCTAGGTTTAGGGGCAGCAAGGTAGAGAAGATAAATCCCTGCCCACACAGAGCAGAATCTGCCAAGAGTGACAGCGGGATGGTAGGAGAGCAAGTGATCGGAGGGTGGGACAGGGCAGGAAAGAGCCACCTGAAAGGCAGAGAGAGAGGCACATTAACAAGACAGTCTGGGGGAAGCCTGCCCTGCTACTGCCTGTGCCGGAGACAGACAGAGCTTCTCTCTCCAGGACTATCAGTCTTGCACCTTTCATCCCCATTAAATACAAGCACACAATCAATAAAAACAGCTGAGTCCCCACGGCAGTGCTGTCTTGTCTCGTTAGTGTCAGGAAGGGGCTGAAGGAGAGTCTGAAAAATACAACCCCAAATCTAAATGCCACTGGATTTCCCTTGTTCTAAATCCGCCCGGTGCTATTTGCTAATCCGTATACACAATGGCTACTGCAGACCCCTGGCACAGCCCAACAGTAGGACTTGCTGCAGGCCTAGCTGCCATATTTTGTGTAGCTCTATGTGCAACATTTAATAGAAATCATTTGAAAATATGCAAATTCATTCATTGTATAATTTGCAAATTTCCCACATTTGTATACGACCCTAAACTTTAGTTCAAGGTTAATACGGTAGCCAAGCATGGCAGCGGTAGGACCTGAAGCTGCACAAAACCTGGCAGCTGTGGCCAGCAAATGGCTGCTGAAGGGCATCTGGGAAGGTAGGTTGGTTCCGGATGGGCACTGTCAGGGAGCAACTGAGTTTGGGGGTGTCTGGGCAGAAGATGGGATTAGCTGGGGGCTATTGGATGGGCTGACTGGGTGGAGATGGCTGGGGGCGGGGCGTAAGCGAAGCTGGTGTGTGTGGAGTTATGGGGTGGGAGGGGGAGATGGAAGCCAGTTCAATGGCTGGGGGAAGCTGGGAGTAGACGGCTGAGGGGGAGGTGAGTGGTAGGGGAGCCAGATTTGTAAGAAGAGCAGGGTAGTTAGAGGAGAAGCTGGGAACAGCTGGGAAGGTCTGGGGGACAAAGAAGTAGCTGGGAGAGATTTGTTGGAACTGGAGGAAAATGGAGGCAGGTGGGGGGCTTTGTGGGAAGATGGAAGTAGCTGGGTGAGGTGACCATAGGCTGGGTGGAACTGGGACGCTGTTTGAGGTAGCTGTGTAGAGCAATCGGGGGCTGAATGGAAGCAGAGACCTGTCGGGGATAGGGGATAGGTGGATGGCAGTGTCTGGGCCAGAGAGGGGACGCTGGTCGGTTGATGGGGCCCCCCCCCACATATATTTGTCCCTATTGCCACCTCTGTTTGCTGCAACTGATGCTGCTCACCAACTCCTCCCGACTGCTCTTTCCCTGCTCAGAGCCAGCAGGGGGAGCAGACAGACAGAGGGGGAGCAGCAGGCGGCCACAGCAGCCTCTGGCAGCAGAGAGCCACAATTGTAGCCATTCCTGTGGCCCAGCTGAACGTGGGGCTACAGGAACGCAGAGGGGCAGCCGGGACGCATGAGTGACACTTGGGATGCCTGTCTGGGAATAAGAGGTAGCAACTGAGTTTTCAAAAGCTCCATTGCAGATCTAAGAGTACCTCTGTATGACAGTCTTTCCATTTCCCAGCTGCCCGCCAGAAACATCACGGGTTACTAAGAGCCAGATTTTCAGAAAGTTGGGCATGCAACTACATGCCTAATTTTTGCACACAATTACAATTGCAAGTGACTATTGGATATTTATATGTGTAAACACGCAGTTATCCATCTAACGGCCCATTTGAATGCACAAATGCCTAATAAGAACATGCAACTGTAAGTGTGTGCAAAAATTAGGCATTCAGTTGGATGAGCAAATTAGACACACAATTGCCTATCGTTTTGAAGAGCAGGCCCACATGAATTCAGTAGTATTGTAAAAAATTAAGAGTAAAAGGAAAAAATAGCCTTCCAGGAAAGTTAATCATCCAGTTTTTCTGATAAGACCTTCAAATATACTGGGATTTCACATTGACATTGACTCGAATGAATTAGAATGTGCTGCACAATTACACCGTCAGAAAAAATGTACTCAGCACAACCGTTTCCATTGCGGACTCTATTGCTGGTCTCTCTTGTCAGTTTCAGTGACACCTAATACTGAACGATGCAGACATATTTTGTGCCTGATGACATCATTAGCAGAACATTGCCTTTGCTCATTTCCTTTGCTTCCACGCTGTAAGTAGCATAGGGACTATTATGCAGAAAAGAAAAAAATCATCCTCACCTATTCCTGTTGTACAGTATTTTCACATCTACTTGCCATCTTCTCCCCAGTGGGGCATGATGTAAACAATGAATCATCCAGGCTGTATTTAGGACAGCATTTGTTTATCACCCTTGTTCATGTTCATTCGTTAATGTTGGTACAGTGCTTTAAAAAATGCAAACCACTAGACAAATGCCAAGTGTTATTCTTCTATCATTGCTTCAGGTATTAATAGGAGTTTATCAGAGATTTTTTAGAGTGGAAATAACTGTTTCTGGAGGGCAACTGCCACAATGTTTGCAGCTATGTGGCTAACTCGATCAGCCATGTAGCTAAAAAAGCACCAGTTGCCCTGCATATATAGGGTCAAATCCTAAAATGGTGTAACTTGGCACAGTTCCAATGATGTCAATGGAGCTACTTCAGTTTGCACCAGGTGAGGACCTGGCCCACAGTATCCACGTCTAATACCCACATACATAAAAAATCCTTCAACTGCGTTTGAAGAAATAGTTAATAAATCTAAGGGGTCCAACACCCTGAAATCCAGAACTCCCTCTACAGAAAATGTGAAGATGAATTGTAAATATACCATAACAACTAAGCTCATTAAGAGCAATTAATTCAGTTGGTTCTGCCCATGCCTGAGTTCAACACCCTGGAAGGAGAGTAAACCCAGCCATATCTTGAACTTTTTTTGAACTGGCAGAGAAGATGATTCTGTAAGGTGGCGCTCTTGGTGCAAAGAGCTAACCTCATCTCTGTGCGAAAGAGCAAAGGCTAAATTCAGTCCTGACATAATCAAGATCAGCTCCTAAGGATGTCAGTAGACACGGCCCCTGCTTAGATTAGGGCTCAATTTGGCTCTTGAGGGAAAATTTCAGCATGTTCATTCACTGTGATTCACTATAAGTGGCGTGTAATAAAAAATTGAGATTAATATTTATGCTATAATGCTTACCAGCACATTATAAATCCATGGTACTCCGACACCTTCACTACTGTGTGCAGTTCTGGTCACCCCATCTCAAAAAATATATATTAGAATTGGAAAAGGGAACACAGAAGGGCAACACAAATGATTAGAGGTATGGAACAGCTTCCATATGAGGAAAGGAGGGATTGCTCAGCTTAGAAGAGATGACAAAGGGGGGATATGATAGAGATGTGGAGAAAGTGAATACAGATTTGTTATTTACCACTTCACATAACACAAGAACCAGGTGTCACCCAAATAAATTAACAGGCAACAGGTTCAAAATGAACAAAAAGATATACACAACACACAGTCAAACCTGTGCAACTCAATGCCAGGGGATGTTGTGAAGGCCAAAAGTATAACTCGGTTCAACAAAGAATAAGATAAGTACATGGAGACTTGGTCGATCAGTGACTATTAGCCAAGATAGTCAGGAATGCCACTGAATGCTCTGGGTGTCCCTAAACTTCTGACTGCCAGAAGCTCGGACTAGAGGATGGGGTTGAACTACTCGATAAATTGTCCTATTCTGTTCGCTCCCTCTGAAGCATCTGGCAATGGCTACTCTCGGAAGACAGGATATGGGCTAGATAGACAATTGGTCTGACCTAGAATGGTTATTCCTATATTTTTATCAGATAATTTTTATTTAGGAAAAAAACCTGTGTTCACAACACCACTCTATTCTGTACCTGGAAACACAGAAGGTATACATTTATTTCATGAGATGGAAATTCCTCCCAGTTAAGTGTGCAACCTGATTATTATGCACCTCTGTAACAGTGCAAGAGTCCAAAGGTTAATAGGTAGCTTAATCAGCAAATTATGCAAATCAGCCCAAATCAAATACATTGTACAGCTCCTATGATCAGCAAAATATGCAGTTCTCTCAACAAATTATATGAAATTTTCAACTAATTGATCAGTAAAGATAATGAAAACAACTTCCACTGGCAAAGGGTGCAGCTCAGCAACTCAGCTGTATTTCGGATAGATTGTATTATTCAGCAGAATGCCTGACAATTAAACAATACGATACCTGAAGGTGCAGCATCCTTGCTAAGACACACAGATAAAGCAAAAAAGGGCAATGGTGCATCTCAATTACTTGAGCAGCAATACAGATGATGATTTGCTTTGAAATATAAGTAATTGAATTCATGAAACATGCTGTTTTGGTGCTTAATAACGGAATCATGCAACTTTACCGCCAAGGCATATAAAAATGTAACAACTGAAGTGCACGGTTTGGCCATTATGGGGCCATTTTTGCCCAAAGAGAAACTGCATCCTTAAGTCAGAAGCTATTATTTCTGAATTTTACTTCTATCCAGTTGGTTCTTTGTGTAAAAATATGAATATATAATAATTAATAATGATGTAATAAAAATAACGTATTTCTCTGAATCACGTCCTCTGGGTCCTGTATCAAATCGAATGAGGCAACAGCCACAGAACAGGAAAATAAGATAGATTTTTTTGTTAGCTCTATCACCCAAACACCCAGAAACCATAAAGCATCAAAACAAAATCTCAGGGAAAGATGTAAACAAAACAGCCCTCAGTCCTGCCTTGAAGTATGCCAGAGGCATGTAAGGGAAAGCAAAATACTCTTCCAAAATCGCTATCTCCTATAGTAAGAAAAGAAACCTTGAGTGAAGAAATGCTAACCACAGTGTTGAATTAATTTATGTGGGAAGCAAATTCCACCTGAAATAATCTCCCCTCCCCAAGCACTGCAAGCAAGCTGCATGGCACCCAATTCAATGATAATGTTGGACGCACTCAATGAGTTTTCTCTTTGCTCTGGACTTTTCAAGCAGACGAATGAGCAAACTCCTCCTTTTTTAACCACAGAGAATAAAGAAGTGGACAGCCGTGCCCCAAGCCCCCCAATATATTCAATGCTACTTATTGGCATGTGTAACAGAGGGGCTTGCAGGAAAATGGTATGGATGGAAGCTAGAGGCCAAACATACCGTGTTCTGAGGTTCTCAGTGTTCTTTCCCACCTACACATCCATGCAGAAGCAAGTCATGACTCCTACCTAGTTGAGTCTGGCTGCTCCACGGCAGACCTATAGGGCCTGCTTTGCTGGCTCGGGCATATGGCCAGACCTACTGGTAGCCATTTACAAGTGAGCATTTACCCATTGTTAGCACACAATGGTATCTGTACTGTGCAGTTCAGTACACTAGCTTTCCCTTATTCCAAGTGTCAGGGAATGTGTGATATGACCTAGATTGTGAACGAGGGGCAGGGGTTGTCTTTTTGTTCAGGGGTCATACAGCGTCTAGAGCAATAGGGTTCTGGTCCATAACGGAGGTATCTGAGTGCTACTGCAATGCAAATAAATCATCCTCTCAGATCCACTTTGTGGTAAGTGTAGGTAAGTACTGATTTTTTTAAATGAGACAAGGTGGGTGAGGTAATATATTTTATTGGACCAACTTCTGTTGGGTCAGAGAGAAGCTTTTGAGCTAGAGAGAGCTCTTTTTTGTCTACACACTGCAGCATATAGTGCATTCACCCCACCATGCCTTCTCTCCCCTCTGACATGAGCACCAGCTGTATAATTCAGGATATTCACCGCAGCTAACACCTTTCTCCTCCAATTTCCCCTAGGCAGTTCCCACTCTGAAGAACAAGATTTCACACTATAATGGGACAATTTGGTTCAGAAAAACTAAGAGAAACTAAGAATCCCTCCTTGTCTCCATGAACATTTCCCTATGTCTAGAATCAATGAAAAATCACCAAAATGTGCAATAAATATTTCCAGCCGATTAATCAATAAGAAGGAACAGAGAAGCTTTAGAGAAGCATCCAAATTACTGTCACATTCTACCAAGCACTTAAACACTGGCATGGGGCAGATCTGCTAGGGCAGCAGAGATGCTAATGAGGAGATTCATTACATTTTAAATAAAATTAAAGCCTTAAACAATTAAGAATGTCAGTGTTGGAAGAGGCAGGGCATCCAAACAGGATTGTCAGTATAGAAAGTACCTGGTCTCATCTAAAAATGGGAGTCTAATATGGCCCCGTGAGGGTCTGTGATATCCTGTGAATTTTGCCACAATCTCATCACTCTGGACAGTTTAACATGGTAAAAATCCATGACTTTCCCAGCAGGTACCCTGACAAGCCTTTAACAGCATCCATTCCATTTCTGGAATCCACAAAGGCACAGTGCACTCCATGCAGATTCTTCTAGATTCCCCTATTCCACCCTTCCCCGGCAACCCCATCTACCCAGAGACTCTTCATTCCAGCTTCCTCCTTATGTAAATTGTGGGTCACACTTACACTCCCTGTGTAAGGTTTCTTTCCTCCTCCTCTGCTGTAGCCAATAAGTAACCAGAGCGGCATTATCCACAGCTCTACATCCCATTTCCCTGGGCCATTTCACAATGCAACCTGGTGTTAAGGATCAAGACTGTAGCAAGGGATTCAGGGATGTTCTTCTCCTTCTCTCTACCCAGTGGATCCCAATTTTGGTCCTTTAACAGGCAGCAGTAGCAATCAGCAGTGAGATGTGTTGGCTGCTGCTGTTCTCTCTGGCCCACTACCAGCAGAGAATACTGGACCCAGATCCCCAGGATTCAGGGACCCACTACTATTCTGCCCCCAGAGGTGCAGAGTGAGACAAAAAACCCCAAAAACATGGGGTATGAAACTCCACAGCTGGTTCAACTAAAATGGCACGGCCAGCAGGGAGAGGCATACCAACAGCTATTCTAGCATGCTGAAGCAACCCCATCAGCACAATAGTAGCAGTATTTCAGAAGCTTTTACCATACACAGAGCTGATGCTGGCTGATGTGCATGAAGTGGACCATTATATTGAATACAGCTCAATTCAGTGTCTGAGCAAAGCACTTACAGGAAAGTGTTACAATTTCATTTAATCCTATAGCGCATATGCTGCAGATATTGCCAGTTAAAAATACCCATGTTTTTGAATTTAGACATAATTTGTCTTTGGGGCTTGCACAGGGTAGAATGATTCCCAAGTGACTGGAGCACTTCTAATTTATAGAAGAAAGGCTTTAAAAAAATAAGCTTCCAAATGGAAGTGTCTTAGAATTCTTTTTAAGGAATTTGAATAATATTTCAACTGTTCTACGCTGCAGCAAGAAGCAAAAAATAAGTCTAGCCAACTCCTGGACTTTGGTCCCAGTTATTGTACCTCAATTCATTTTCTTCTCTCTCTCTCTCTCTCTCACACACACACACACCCCCACACACACCCTTTATCCTTTTTTGGTCTCGTCAGGAAAAGACAAAATACTATCTCTTGATGCCCCAAAACTTATACTCTCAGAAGGTCACATCGAGCATGCGTTTCCCATCAGCAGTAAAATCAGTGCTTTGGACTGAAGGCAGTACATGTGAAATAGTCCTACTTCAGGCCGTCACATGGCATAACCCAATGATATGGTTCCATCACACTACTCCATTAATTGACTGACTGTGGAAAACTGCAGAAGGATACAGAGGGTTTGATTCTATTTTCACTGAAATGAAGTTACTGGCAAAACTCCCATTGATTTCCAAGGGAGCAGGACTGGGTTCAGAAAGCATAAAAAAGGGCCACGCACTATAACTCAGCTGACCTAAAACAACAACGCTCCATTGACATCAATAAAGCTACATTGATTTACGCCGTCCAAGGACCTGCCCCGAAATACTTCACCCAGCCTAAGTGACTATTAGACACACCTCTAATGAACAGAATTCCAGAAACTTAGGTATACAAATATTCTACACTCCACATAGCCCTTAAAAGTGTATTTCTCGTAGAATATTTGTTGTTTGAGTCAAAAAAATATGAAGACTAGAAATACTTTGGTCAATCCATTATGCAGAGGTGTTGCTTTTTGTTAAAAAGGATGAAATACAAAAAATCCCAGTGATCTATTGACTGCCCCATAATCTAGACATGGTAGCATCTTCTGTAGCCCACACCCTGTCATGGCACACATCTTATTGCATTACGTGATCTACATGCTGCATTACTGAGCACATCATGCTGCATACGTGGAGTTCATGGCCCAGATTTACCGGGACGACACTCCGGCTGCTTTTTGTGCTACTCCAGTGACACAAAAGAGCCATAAACCCTGCTTAACTGTCTGGTTAAGATGGGTTTACAATCTGCTTTGCATTGCTGGAGGGATGCAAACAGCCAGAATGTGCCAGTTAATCTGGCCTTCTATTTGTAGTCTATGCATATTTTATTTAGAATATTTTTTTTCCTTGGTGAGTTACGTTCTTCTATGTAAGGATTTTTGTTTTTAATTTCCAGTTAATTTCAGTTTGAGTAGTTTGTAATTCTGCTTTGTGCTCACTGGTTTATCAGACCAGTTGGAGAGAGCATTTTATTCATATTTTATCTTGTCCTGGTACATTGTTTCCCCACAGAGTTTAAGGGTTGCCGTGGGGGTTTTCACTGAATTCCATTAATTTTCATCAAACTAGGGCAGGATTTCTATCCATGACAGTCCCCCCTCCACTCCCACCCCTATTCTATTTAAATAAGTTGCTTTATTCTTTATTTTTGAAGATCCTTCCTTTCTAGTCATATCTTGATGGTTGGACCCTCCCTCCAACCATAGCACACACCTCGATGGCTATTTGAAATGGAAATGCCATTGAAATCAGCCAACTTGCTGGACGCAGAGTATGTCTGACAGCTCTGAAGCGATAAATGACATTTTGGGATGGTTGAATCTAGATATAGGCCTGTGCTTTACAGGCTTTAATAATGTCAGATCATGGTGATCCTCAGAGTACAGCAGGTTAACTAGCTGTGTCTTTGTCAGCTCCTGAGACTTTAACTGCCTCTCTCTGCATATCTTTACCAGCTCACTTTTCCCCGAGTTGCTCATCACTCATCTTTCGTTACTTTTCCTATTCTCTTCACCAAAACACTAGGAGATGCTTTTTCTCACTATGATACTTGCTTTTACTGCTGTTGGCACATATTGGAAATTCACCTCTGTCAGCATCCTACAATTGCAGTCACCATATATGTGACTCTGGTCTCTCTAAGTGCACTCCCTCTAGGTCTGAGGCCTCTGTCACCACTCTGAGTGCAGACTGGGCCCTAGGTTGCATATCTCTGGTACCAACTGCGATTCTCTCCCCAAGGTCTAGGCTCAGACCTTGCCGTTCTGTTCCCTTTGGGGCAATAACAGTGGTAATCAGTGACCCAACAGCCTCCTTAAAGCAAAGTAACATTTATTAGAACAAATGCATTTCAGAGAAAACTTATCTTAAAAAACAAACAATAAGACCATACACATGCCTGCTTACCAGGTATTTAACCATCTTCCACAGGAGGACCCTGGAAGGACTAATTTACCACAGGCTGTCTCTGTGTCAGCTTATCTCCCTGTCAGAGCTCACTGACAACACCCTGGACAGCCCCAGGCAACTCAATCCCCTTCCACAGGAATCACGTCACATTAACTGCTTATAGCCCTTTGAAATAGTAACTCCCAGCTCTGGCAAAACAAGGTTTGCACCCAGCTGGAGACAGGATCCTAGAAACGAACAGCCTGACCCGCTGTCTTTCAAGTGTGTTCTTGGGTCATCTCATTTGGCAAGCCATTGGGTTGCCTTCCTGCACAGTCACAGACCCCACTGAATTTGATCATTATAGAGTCATACCAGTAATTGTGATAACCCAATATATAACAGCTTCCTCTCACTGACCAGGTCACACACAACGTTCATAAAATGGTTATTCAATATTCATAACATAATTACATATCAGCTTCACTTCAGTCACAAACTACTATATAGTGGGGAATGTACACTATACAGAGAGCTTATGCTCAAATAAATTTGTTAGTCTCTAAGGTGCCACAAGTACTCCTTTTCTTTATACAGAGATAGTTATGTAAAAAAGTCAACCATCACCACATAGTAATACCTGAAATGCCAGCGATTTCCTTATCTTAGAATAGGAACTAAATATCTGATCAAAAGCTGTCAAGTTTCCTTCCCCACTCTGAACTCTAGGGTACAGATGTGGGGACCTGCATAAAAATCCCCAAAGCTTATTTTTACCAGCTTAGGTTAAAACTTCCCCAAGGTACAAACTATTTTACCTTTTGCCCCTGGACTTTATTGCTGCCACCACCAAGCGTCTAACAAATATATAACAGGGAAAGAGCCCGCTTGGAAACGTCTTTCACCCCAAAATCCTCCCAAACCCTACACCCCCTTTCCTAGGGAAGGCTTGATAAACATCCTCACCAATTTGCATAGGTGAACACAGACCCAAACCCTTGGATCTTAAGAACAATGAAAAAGCAATCAGGTTCTTAAAAGAAGAATTTTAATTGAAGAAAAAGTAAAAGAATCACCTCTGTAAAATCAGGATGGTAAATACCTTACAGGGTAATCAGATTCAAAACATAGAGAATCCCTCTAGGCAAAATCTTAAGTTACAAAAAGACACAAAAACAGGAATATACATTCCATTCAGCACAACTTATTTTATCAGCCATTTAAACAAAACAGAATCTAACACATATCTAACTAGATTGCTTATTAGCCCTTTACAGGAGTTCTGACCTGCATTCCTGCTCTGGTCCCAGCAAAAGCAACACACAGGCCGAGAGAACCTTTGTTTCTCCCCCTCCTCCAGCTTTGAAAGTATCTTGTCTCCTCATTGGTCATTTTGGTCAGGTGCCAGCGAGGTTACCTTTAGCTTCTTAACCCTTTACAGGGTTTTTCCTCTGGCCAGGAGGGATTTTAAAGGCGTTTACCCTTCCCTTTACATTTATGACAAAAGCCCATCAAAGTCAATGGAAAGGCTCCTACTGACTTCAATAGGCTTTGGATCAGACCCTAACTGCGTATCTCAGATTGCATGGTACACATCAGAAAGAGATGACCTTTTAATGGCAACCACTATATACAGTTAAAATGCAACACACACACACACACACACACACACACACACACACAGAATCCAAGACTGATTGGAGCTAGCTGGAAGCTAAACTTGGAAGCAGACAATTAAGAGGGTGCCAGCTGTAGCAAGCATGCCTCGCAATGCAGTCAGTAAAAGACTCGTCTATGATTTACATAGGCAGAGGCGAGAGGGATAGCTTCCTCAAGCTTCCATCACCGAGCAAACGTTAATTAAGAATCACTTCCCAAGTTAGTTTGCCCCTCTTGCATTGTCACTGGTTTCCATGGGTTACCATCTCCCCAATTGCATTTGTATGTCTGGAGAAAGAGGATAAGATACAATGAAAAGGAACCACCATTGACTACAAAAGACTAATAAACGCAAACTGATTTCAATAAAAATGTCATTTTTAACCATAATGAGGCTCTTAATTTCAGTTCCATTTCACCTTGAGGACACAGTTATTTTTATTGTCATTCTTCCTGCATGTTTCTACAAGATACATTTTTCATTGGCCTGTGAGAATTATTGTAGTTTTCAGTTAAGTCATTACTGGCTCCCTCAAAGGGATAAGGAGGAGACAGGAGTCCTCTGAAGTGTGTCCACCACAGAGGTTACAGCAACTCTCTACACGCCATGATGATTTCCGAGATGTTAGTTGGCTGGTTGGAAGTGAAAAGAAAGTTGAGGAATGGTGACAACAATAGTCAATCAATAATGGCAATAAAATACATTCTCAGAAATGGCTAGTGATTTATTCAAAGTGCCTCAGTTGTTGGGCACTCAAAAAACGAGACACCCGTAATCACTAGTCATTTTTTGAAAATTTAGACCAATGATTTTAAAAAGCTATACTATGAACACAATGTAAGTGGAGGAGGAGGAGAATCAAACTATGGTTTGGAAGCATGCCCCGATCCTGAAAACACGTACACAGCTATAGCTTTACTCACATGTATATTGAACTCAGTGGAACAACGCCCGGTCCTGATTTAGCCAAGCACTTAAGCACATACTTAAACTTTAAGCACATGCTTAAGACGGCCCACATACATATCAAAGATGGGAAATATAAACGAAACAGTCATTGGAAATGAATTAACAGGGCTAAGCAAGACCTCAGCCTCTGTTGAGCTGCTTTTTCTGGCTAACCCTTTATTCTATTAGAAATTAATCCTATAGTTTTGCGCCTCCACATTCCTTAAGACAACCACATCAAAGAAAGGACTTTTGATGCACAGTAAATGAAATCCTGTGTTAATATTACATCAATATTAATATTTATGGTCCTAAATATTCCTTATGTATTCTGTTTTATCTGCTTAACTTATAGGTCTAGGTCAGCTGACTCAAGTTCCTCTAACCCTGGGCTTACATTGCAGTGTAGACACACCCTTAGGGTTCCGGCTCCCCAGTTTTCACCTCTCTTGGGCATAGACTTGTGTCTTTCTCCCTCCTGACCGCAGTATTTCCTCGCTGCACAGCTCCCTGCCTACATTGTGACATCCCCAGCAAATCAGACTGCCTCAGCAGGCCTGCTTTGCCTGCTTTCCTTAGAGGCTATACAGTGTAATTGACCACGGTTAAGTTACCACACAGCCCTTTCTAAGCAAGCACATTTGTTCTTAAGGTGAAAGCATTACAGAGAAAACATATTAAAAACAACAAAAGAATGTACACACATGCTAATAAGCTCACCAGAGATCACTCCAACTCCAACAAGGGCTCTGGCAAGTAGTCAGTTCTTCAAACCCAGCAAGGGGTTTTTCTGTGGTTACAAGTTCATAACTGCCCTGGCTCAGAACAAGCATCCCTGTGAATCTGTGATTTTTCTCCTTCACACGGTCTGGGTCTTTGATCCTTAGAGGCCGGGAATAGGTAACCAGTCAAACAACGGGTTTCTCCACAAGGCGCAGCTTCAAAAGGTTGGGTCCAGAAGTGGGGAATTTGCACTCCCTTCCCCCAGGTATTTCCTAGGAAGGTAACTGTTTATCTCAGAAGTTCCTTCTTCTCTGGCCCATGGTTTTAAAATAGCCCTCTGAAGGTCATAACACTTCCCAGGGTCTTACATTAGTCATCTCTCCTCCCTAGGGGCATTAGTATAATCCCACAATAACACAAACATTTGCATTTTTAATACAATGAACTTCTAAGATATTTAAACTTAATTCAGTAAGGTTTGTCCAGGATCCTGCAGGAAATTGCCAATCACATTTTAGCTGTGTCTCTATCAGGTCTGGTATATTGCCGATTCATTTTTGGCATGGGATTCGGAAAGAAATGCGTAGAATTTCATGTGGTGGTCCCTTACAAGGGTTTAATAGCTACTAAAGATGGCCATTTATCCACCTTATGCTAGTTTGACATTTTGCTGATGTAAAGCTATAGGTATTGTAAAGAAAGCTTTTAATTGTTTCTGTGGGCATGTCAACCGGGCTCTCTCCTATTCAGAGCCTTGTTTGCGCATCACTATCATTGATTTTGTCAGCAGAGCTCCAGGAACAGGGTTTGCTACTCAACTCATGTGTTCTCCACTAGCTGCTTGACTCTAGAGCATTAGAGCACAAAACATTATAGGACCTACATAAACAGTGAATGTGTTCATGGAAATATATTAAAAAACAAAGTAGGTCCAGGAGACACTATTCTTCAGACTTTAACAATGTTAAGTAGGTTAAATCCAGTCAGAATGGATTTAACCTAATGTACTAGAGGTTTGAGAAAGAAAACTATAAGATTAAAAATATACAAGGGAAAATGCTAATAATAATTAGATCAACTGATGTGAATTTGTAAATCCCACTACTGCAGTAATGCATTCATTGGAAATTCTATTATCTGTTTTCTTTGCATACAATACAGTATTTAATGCTCATCTGATCTGTGAAAGGGGATTATCTGGTCTGTCATGAATATGAAAGGTTTGTAAAGCAGCTTTTAAAGTTGCTTTGACAAGTCAACAGAGGCAATTGAGCCATGCTGTATCTGCCTGCCACTGCCTAACCACGAGTTACTCAAGCCCAGGAAGCAAAATAACATTTCTCCACTCCTCTAGGTTGGAGGTTTCTGCTCCCTGTGGCTGCTGCTCACACGAATTCATTCTGATCCACTATGGCACAAATAGACCGAAATTGAAAATACAATAAATGTCAATAGACAGGCATCTCTTGGCCACACATAATTATTTTCAGTGTACAGGAGGAAACAGTTGCTGGATGTGTACAGTGAATGGTCATAAGGCCTTGTAGGTGTCTGTTTTGAAAGATGGAGGCTCCCTGTCCCTTTTAATTAAAGGATTATGGCCATTGGTATTGTCAGCTTTGATAACTTAACTCTTGCTATGGGCTTGTGCAGTAACTCTGTGCCGCTGTGCCAGTTTCGCCTCTCTCATTTCTGAGCTATTCAGCGAGAGACAAATCATGTTTGCCCCGCTTGATGCAACTGGCTACTGTCAAATCCACTTGAAGAAATGACACCCAGGCCTTTGTTTTTTCAAGAAGTACACTGGCATAAGTGGGAGATGGCAGGGAGAAAGAGGTTGGAATCAGGTCCCGTCCGAGGCTGTCAGGTGGAGAATGGTATCAAACTGATCTTCAGAGCTTTTATGAAATAGCTCAGGCTCCGAGCCTGGAGGAGATATCAGCATCCGCAACCCAGGGATCCTTCAGAAAAAGAACAAGCACTTTTTCCAAGCCAAGCTACGTAGGTTCGTCAGGAACTTCCTCTCTGACACAGGAGAAAATCAGGGTCCACCAAATCCATACTGGGGTAGGATGAGTGGTGGGCAAGCTGCTATGTAGTGCCCAGGAGTCTTTTTGCATTCACGTCTTGAAATGTTTGGCCCAAAATGTCAAAAGACACGTTACCACCAGGAGTTTGGAGATGGGGTATTTTTAACCTTGAATAATAAGAGAGAGACCAAGCTTTCAGAACAGGCTTTTTTTCTTTCTAATCCAGCTGGCTTCTTCAGTAAAGCCACTGCAGTGATGGTAATGATCAGCCAGTCTTGAACTGCTATGGAAGTTGACTCATAAAGAGAAGTCACGGAAGAATGAGAGAGCAAAATGGCAACCTTTTGAAAATCATTGTGGCCTTCCTGATCTGAAGACCCATGGCACCAGTGTAAAACAGGGAGCAACACAATAAGTATAAGTAGGGGCATAGCGAGCAGATCGAGGGACGTGATCGTTCCCCTCTATTCGACACTGGTGAGACCTCATCTGGAGTACTGTGTCCAGTTTTGGGCCCCACACTACAAGAAGGATGTGGATAAATTGGAGAGAGTCCAGCGAAGGGCAACAAAAATGATTAGGGGTCTAGAGCACATGACTTATGAAGAGAGGCTGAGGGAGCTGGGATTGTTTAGTCTGCAGAAGAGAAGAATGAGGGGGGATTTGATAGCTGCTTTCAACTACCTGAAAGGTTCCAAAGAGGATGGCTCTAGACTGTTCTCAATGGTAGCAGATGACAGAACGAGGAGTAATGGTCTCAAGTTGCAATGGGGGAGGTTTAGATTGGATATTAGGAAAAACTTTTTCACTAAGAGGGTGGTGAAACACTGGAATGCGTTACCTAGGGAGGTGGTAGAATCTCCTTCCTTAGAGGTTTTTAAGGTCAGGCTTGACAAAGCCCTGGCTGGGATGATTTAACTGGGAATTGGTCCTGCTTCAAGCAGGGGGTTGGACTAGATGACCTTCTGGGGTCCCTTCCAACCCTGATATTCTATGATTCTATGACAATGGTGAATCAGGCCCACCATTCAGGAACATTTAGTGAAGATGATGTTGAAAAAGGGGCACTCCAAATATTTCACCCAGGTGACTTGAGTCTGGTATCTTGGGATGTACCAATTAGGAGATCCCAGCCAATTAGGACATCCCTGGTATCTTGGGATGTACCTGCACAGAGCAAAATATATCAGGCTCCTTCTTCATCTGGAAGTCAGAGGACTAAATCATCAGCTGGGGTCAAGTAGGGTAGCCCCAAACAAGTCAATGAATGGACAGAGGTGGATTTATACCAGCTTGAGCATCTACTAGCCCTAAATAACAATCTTTGTGGCAAAACTAATATAGAAATGTAGTAAAATTGTATTAAGTGAAGCTCCCTGTCTGATCATATTCAAATGCTCAGCATTCCGCTGCTGTCAAACCTGTAAACTCAGACAGCCAAATGCAATGGGATTAGACGCAAAACAATCGCGGCCTGATATTTGATTTTCTTTCATCTCAGACTAGACAATTATTTGTGCTTAGAGCCATTTCCAGCTCATTAGGCTCCATTTTGTGGAAGAAAAATCGCCTGGGCTTTACTGCACCAGGGAGGCAAGACAGGATATCAAACCATTAGACAGAGTGGAGATGTCCTCTTTTCTTGTTGCCTAATTCATGAAAAAAACATTGTCTGTATAGTTGAATGCGTCATCCCTCATTACACACCCAAAGTTCAGTAATTAAATAAGTCATTTGGTGACTGATAGGCCAGCGTTACTCCACAAACGAGGGCGCTGTCTTTACGTTTTCTAATTAGCTAAGCAACGAAACAAATCACAGCCATGCTGGAACTGTGCAACAGGGAAGAAATTACTACTTACGTTAATTAAGTGCAACACTGAGCAGTACTGGAGACCCACATTGAAAAGACAGGCTACGTTCCTTTAAAGGAAGGAAGCAAATCCATTATTGTATTAATACATTATGTGCATCTTCCATTGTTGTCCCAGCTCATGTCTCAGGACACACTTGTGATCCCAGCTACACATCTGCACAGGGGAGTAAAGGGGCACACATCATCCCGCTACTCTCCTGCACAGGCAACTCATATTGCTTGTAGTAGTATGAGTGAAGAGCAGCTTCCATGCGGCCTCTCTTCGCCATCCCATCAGGGTGAGCAAGGAAGACGCAGAGCCCCTCCCGCTCCCAGCAAAGCACCCTGCAAAGCACCCTGCTGGCCTGGAAGGGGAGGAAAGAAAGCTGTGTCGGGGAGCCAGGGTCTGGATCATGACTCGGAGCCACACTGCAGTCCCTGTGCTGCTCCTGGGCTAGCACAACTATGCACTGGCCTTATGGCAAAGCCACAGCTGAAGCCTCCGTCTGCAATCCGTTTTAGTTACTATTCAGCAGCACTGAGACGGCAAGCTCTTTGGGGCATGGCATTAGGTTTTTTATTCATCTGTAAAGCATGATGCATATCCAAGCATTAGAGAAGTAATAAATAATCATTATTCCAAGAACCTTATGTAAATAAGTTGATTGTGGAGGCATCATGTTAAATCATAGGCTTCAATTAGCTCAGCTGCAATTTAAAACAAGGGTCCAATGTGCACAGCATAAACAAATAGGATAATCTTGAATGAAGGTGAATAGGACATTCATAAATCCAGGTTTCCTACCTGTGTCAGAAGGCACAGTTAAAATATTTCCTTTTGCTCATCACCGTACTACTAAAACCAACGCGAGTGGGCTCTAACTGAGCAAAGTTCAGAAAAATACTTCAATGGTATTTAAGAATGTACACATCTTTATCACAAGTCTAAAGCAATGAAGAGAAATCAGGGAGGCCATAATATGAGGAAAAACTAGATGATGAAGACATCTCTCTGGAATGATGAACCACAGAGATGTTTCATTGATGAAATGCATATACAGCACCTGTCACTCAGAAGGATCCCAATGCACTTTACAAACTATATAGTGGAATCACTCCACCTACCACTAAAGTGAAGCCATTCCTGGTGAGGCGCACTGCAGCTGATTAGCTGTGTGGACTAACACTACTCAACTTTTTAGGACACTGAAAATGGCGGATCAATAACAGCACTAACAGGTGGAGCCCTTAAATAACATACCATTCGTTTTTAATATGCCTTGGCTCAAAATGGATGGTAATATAAAAGGCCTAATAGCATTGTTATAATCAAGGAGCTGCAGTTGGATCCACCTGGGCAGACCCTTGCACCCATGTGGACCCCTACTGGAGACTAAAAGGGTACACCCACACAGATCTGACTAAAAACTGGTGTAACTAACTTAATTTACAAGTGACTGGATTAAGCATAGTCAAGTCAGAAAGGCTTAAGCTCCCAACCCAACCCTGTAGGGTTCTCTCTGGGGACATCCTCCATTATTGTCAAATATCTAGGGAGCTTATTTTTCACAAATCACTCCGATAATAACTTTTGTGGATCCATTAAACAGTCATCAAAATCATAGTCATGTCTTGGTATGTGTTTGTTCAAGGTTAGCACCATGAGGCTTAAATCCAGATGATAAATATTACATAACAATAATTCAGTATACACAGGGATAAAATGACAATAGAAGTTGAAACTTGGAAAGGAATTTTAAATAGTCTGGGGGAAATGATACTGATAAAGAACAGGCATTAAGGAAATCAAATGATTACAACAGGAAACAGTTTCCATTTGTGTATTCTCAGAATATACACATCAGAATTAAGCAGTAATTAAGACAGGCTGACGGCAGGAGAGAATGAATCCCTTCCTGCAGAGAAGAATCAATGTATAAGAGCTTTAGAAGGAGAAAGGCTAACACAAGAGTGCACTATATGCAGGGTTCATATATTCATATATTCTGCAACTGTATAGCCCTGGAATTTGCTGCAGAATCATCCACCTCTTCCCACACATTTGTGCTTCAGAACCTAACATTTCTTTTAAAATAAATATACTTGTAACCCTCATAGTTGTGAAGAAAGCCTTAAAAAACATGAATTATGCCCAATTCAGAATGGTCTTCCTAAGCCTGCAGACAGCCTGAACCAATAGCTCTAAGAGATGCTAACTTCTCCATTTATCTCAATAGACTGTTAATCAGAAGCCTAAAGATGGTAATTTCAGTGCAAAAAATATTAGTGGAAACACCTAGTTACTGAGTTCATAACACAATTTCAATCCATTTCCCTCACCTGCCTAGGTGCCACAAGCCCCATCTATACCTACCCAGCAACAAAACCTCCAGTTTCCTCTTCACAACTTTTAAATTGCAGTTATGTATTGTCAGTACAAAAAAACTGCATTGACAACTGAAATTATGGGGAAGTCAAATACATGACATTTAATAGGAAAATGGATATTAGCATCCATACAGCAGTCCGAGTTGTTTTAATATTTTATTCATTAAAAACACACACTGGTTTCCTAATTTAAATGAGGCTGCCACCAAACTTTTCCAGTCTGCTGCATTGGAGTGCAGCAAAATCCAGGTACACTGCTGTCGAATTTGCATCCTGCCTGGAACAGAGTACATGTGGCTTTGACTTTCCGCAGTTCCACAAGCAGCTAGGGAAACAGGGAATTAACTATTGACCTCCTGCTCCTTCCCTAAAACAGAACGCATGATGGGCAAGAAAGGCTCAGCCACCCAGAATGGTGTTGGTTTCAGTCACGTTGGGCACAGAAAGGAAGACAGATCAAGTGGGCAAGGCCAGTTAAAATCTCTACAGACGCACATCTGGGGCTCGACCGTACACTGCCTGAAGTCAAAGGGAGCATTTCCATTGACTTCAGTGAGTGCAGGATCAGGCCCTTAAGCAAACTTCTATCAAAGAGAGAATGGAGCAGGTTTTATTTCCTGCCTCCACTCCTGACAATAAGCACAAAGACCAAGAAAAAAGCAGTCCATTGGAAATATTATAGTGTTTGCTAACCGCTAAGCAGCAGCAGCTAGCCTTACTGACATATTTAAGCTGAAGATCAAAGGGCATGAGCACTCTATATTCTTTCTCCCTGCAGAGCAACTGCAACAGCGGCAAAAAGACCAATGGAAGGAAGGTGAAAAGTGAGCAACAGCTTTTCCAGAAGGAAGAAATCCAGACAAAATGTTCAAATTCTGCCCTCACTTACAAATATGCCCAGGGAAGTTCCCACATGATTCTGTTCTTCCCCTTTCGTTTCTCCCTCGATTTTTTCTTATTAATACTAGTATGCAGATGGGATACTCTGATTGTTTTTGTGCCAATCATCAAAAGGGTGAGAGGGTGCCAGAGTTAGCTCTCTATTCAGTATGTGTCTACACTGCACAAAAAGCGTGTTCTTAACTCAGGTGAGCTAACTCGGGTTAAAAATCACAGTGAAGATGGAGCAACTCAGCTTTTAATTCATGTCTTCACTGTGATTTTAACCAGAGTTAAACCCAGGTTCCGAACACACCTTTTTTTGCAGTTTGGATATACGTGCACTGACTGTTCAAACAAGGCCCCTCTCCCCCAAATAATATAAATACACACTCTTCTTCCTTTAGTTATGACAATACAATGCCATTGGATTTGGGCCAGTGATCTAAAACAACACTAGTCGATTGATGCCTTTCCATTTTCTCAGTGATCTTTGTCTAGAAGCCCTTCTATGTAATAATCTCTACGTGCAAGAGGCGTAAATTACTCTCTCTAGGGATGAAAAGTCCATCCTGTTCGTGGCTTGTCTTCACAGCAAAGTTAACTCGAGCTAGAACCTGAATGATGCCCTGACTTGAGTCGCTCAAGTGTGGTGCTGCTTTTAATATCGCGAGCTGGCTGGCCTGTCGTGGGTTATAGGCTACAGATCGAGTTAACATAACTCATCAGATGTAATAGAATTACTCTGTACAGTGTTATTTCACAGCATGACCGCTCTCAGTTGAGCTAGGCTAACTCAAGAGGAGCTAACAGGCAGTAGATAAGTCAAGTTAACTCTTCAGTGAAGACGCACCTTTAGCTGTGAGAAGTGCTCAGCACTGGCCTAACACTGCTCTCACTGAAGTCAATTAGTTAGCTCAATGCTGAACACTTTTGAAAATCACACACTAAAAGCAGTGGCTTGGCTGGAGTAGACTAGCTAACCAACCATTAAAGCATTTATACTTGAGAGAGGAAATGTGTAGATTATCACTGCTACGTTCCTGAACTACCCAGCATTTTACAGGCATAAACCAAGAATATTGTAGGTTTGCAGCCATTTTAGTGTTTTACACTGCAACAAATCCTCGACTACTGAGGTGTTCATGAAATCTGGGCAAACAAACACAAAAACCCATTCCTCTTCCCAATATCTGCTCAATTTTTTAAATAAATTTCCTTCAGCTAACCTCCTCTCCCCCCAAGTGCCGTATGCATTGGTATTAATTCACATATACAAATATTTCAGTCACAAATGCCTGCACATCTGTCCAGTCAGGAAACTGCAACAATACTAAGCAATAAAGCTGATCTGTGACAAGTAAGCAACACAGCTTGTATACCACATATTATAGCGAGACGGTGGAGACTCTTATATTTAGATTACCTAACTCATTCATTACAAAAGATTCTTGGGATCTTTTCTTTGAGAAGCTCTCATGCCTCCAACATTACCAGCAAGCCTTTGATATTTGTCTGGGGAAGGCCCTCAGGCCACAGAAGTGCCTTTTCCTAGTCCTGTGAAATTCTATTCTGGTTTTGCTCAGAGATAACTGCTCAGGACTGCCATTTCCCTAGCTCTGACTTTCCTCTCTCAGAAAATTCTGAAGGAATGAAAAAACAACAACTGACCATGAAAATTCTAAGGCCAAACTGATGCCATCACCCACTCCATGGGCACTTGGAACTTCACCACAATATTAGGGATAGAACTCGGATCCTCCTGTTCCAAAAGCACCCGCCTTTACCACTTGAACTAAAGGAGAATTGCCACGGAGCCCTGTATTTGTCCTCTGACATGCAGTTAAGCACTGCTGCTTGCATCCAGTAGAAGGCAGGAGTGAGCTCACACACTAGTCAACTCATTACAGCATCTTCCAGCACAGGTAGGCATTAGATTACATTACAGAATACAATACACTGGTGAACATTTCCCATGTGTTTTTGTTTCTAAAAGGGTTGGTTTTCACAGGACTGCCTGTTTATTTTGTTAGATTGTTTGTTTGTTTGTTTTTGTTTTTTTACAGTTACTGCTCAGAGTGAGCATTCTCCTCCAACACAAACAGGAGCTAAATTCCAACATTTCTCAAATATATAAGTCATAATATTGCAACTAAAGAACCAACTGCATGGAAAATTGAAATATAAGAAATAGTGAGAGAAAAATCTGAACGACAGACAAACAGCCATGAAGACAAAGGGACATAATTTGAGGGTCCATCTGGATTTGTTACATAGGGCTCCCTCCTGCCTCATCATATACCCCCGTGCTTTTTCTTAAAGAGAAAATATAGGGAGTGAATGAAGAGGGATTGTTAAGAGGAGAGGAGTGCCAAGTCTCAGCTCCTGCTGACTTTGAGAATTCATGTCAATGAGACTTGAGTGAGGATTGGCAGCATTCAGGCTCTGTGATGTGTATTTCTGAACAGAAGGCTTAACTGTTGGATATGATCGCGCTAATTATAATGGCACGATTTATCACAGACCGCATCCTGCACAGTTCCCTGTTTATGTTTACCAAACTCCATGACACTAGGAGGAACTCCTACAGGGTGGAATCATCAACACTGAAGTTCTCATGGCTATCGAATTATTTAACGTAACCAGGGGTCCAAGGAAGGGCTATATGTGGTGAAATCAAATCACTTTAAAAGGAAGTTTTACGAACTGAATTTAACTATGTAAATTAACAAAATTTTAGCAAGACATGGTGGGTGAGATATATCATCTTTTATTGGACTAACGTCTGTTGGTGACAAAAATGACTTTCAAGCTCTCACACCACCAGAAGTTGGTCCAATAAAAGATATTATCTCACCCACCTTGTCTCTCTAATATCCTGGGACCAACATGGTTACCACTACACCGCATACAAAATTCTAGCAAGTCTAATATGCTGGTGTTACAGTTGGTACTGTGCTACTTTGGAAATATTCTAGGTCAAGAAAACAGGAAGAAAGTCAGATCATTGTTTTCTTTATGCGTTTTGTTTTGACCTTCTATACTTGCAAATCTAGAATAGAATAAACTTTCAAATGACATTCACAACCTTCAAATCCTAGGAGGAGTTCTCGTACAACCCTTCATTCAGAATGGCCAATTTACATACACATGTACAGAACTGCTCCTTTGGCTGTGTTGAACATCCTCTCACCTCTGTTACACCCATCCCCCCCAAATTTGTTTTCTTTCCACTAGCTTCACTCCTATAATCTCCATGTTGGTGCTGCCAGTTGGGTTGGCACCACACGCAAAATAACTAATCATTTGATGCAAGCATGCATGGAAAAGTGTAGAAAAAAAACCATCACTCCTATGTGAAAGGAGTATTCCCCTCCGCTTTGTTTATAGCTGTCTCCAGTCCATTCCCTACCTCTGTACGTACCATGGTCGGATAAAACAAAAACGATGACTATTTATTTTAGGCCCTTATCTTTCAATGGGTCTCCCCATGGACACAAAGACCAATCTGCGTGGAGCAGCTTGCAGGATCATGGGCTTAGAATGGAAGTTTCTTATGCCAGGGCTAGCATCTTTATAGTTGCTCATCAACTAATATCCCCCATTAGCTCTATATGCATTGTGTTTGGCTGATTCCCCCGCCCACATACATACATACACACACACACACACACACACACACAGAGGAATATGATGCAGTGTAAGCCCATGTGATGCTCATTCCCAAGCATGCTTATCCTTTGGGGAGAAAACTAGATCCTCGGGGTCATGGCTCTCTCTTCCCTCTCCACCTCTCCTCTCGTGCCATGAGGCTATAGCTGAGATCAGCCGAAGCACTGGAGGTGGGGTGCTGCTACCGGCATTACATTATCTAGGGGGGACCCCTGACTTTAACATCCACTCCCCACTTAGACTGAAATAGCCTGAATCTGACGACTTTCCAGACCAATCTTTTCCCTCAGGCATTTGAAGATGGGGGCAGGGGTGTAGGAGTAGGGAATTTGGGAGGGAAAGGGGGGTATGTGGTGGGTTCTCAAATTGCTGCCCTTAGAATGTATTTTTAAAGAGTCTCTCTCAAAAGTGAGAAGAGCATATGGCTGGCTGCCCCCCCCCCCCCCATTTCTATACATCATAATAAACAAACCATTTATTTACAGTTTGCTCACTCTTGGATCACTACTGTGCACTCAGGGGAGAGACTAATGTCCGGGCTGGGACTTGGAAGCACTGGCTGGGAACGAAGCCTGAACTAGTGGTAGACAGGAGATGCTTAAGAACTGCTACCTGAGACTGGTGAAGGTAAACCCTGACTGGGTTTTCTTTTCAAGCCTAAACAGACTTGTTACTCCCCGCCAGTTAAACCCTTTGTTACTTTTGGCACATGGCTGCACTTGGATTTTTCTGTCTTTTCACATATTGTTTCTTTGCCCTTCAAAGCCACTAAGGGTTATTTGATATAGACTATTTTTCCTTGTTGATCTTGTCACCTTTGTTCATTTCTTTGGGGGAGAACTGCATTGTTTGATAGCTGGAGAGCCTAGTTTCCGTGTCCATTTGACCCAGCATAGCATCTTCTTATTTTCTCATAACACATTCTTCCCCTTTGGCCCCATGGACATGGCTTAGATTAAGTATTTCTATGGAATCATTTCACTTTGAGAGCTGAAAATTCAGACCTTCCAATTTTGGGTCACTTAGTTTCCTTTTCATTACATTTTCTTTGACCTCCTCCTCCCCACATTATTACATTGGGACCAGACAGGCAACTACAGTACCAGCCACTTGTTTCTCACTTGATTGTTCCACCCTGGGGAAGTCAGTTAGGCTTTGAGGTTGTATAATAAAAATGAATCAGGACTGCTAGCTCCTTAATTACTTTTAACTTAGAGTTGTTTTCACACTCAGGCAAGAGTCTTTCAAGGAAAAAATTCACTCTCAGTGTCCTTAGCAGGTCAGCGGTATTGCCAAATCCAAGCGTTCAAAAATCACGAGTCAGGTCTCAATCAAGAAATTGGCTTAAGAAAAAAAAATCACAATGTTAAAAAAATAATATGTATCTGTTTTATTTTATTCACCTTGTTTCTGAGCCTTTAGAGTGAATGTGGGTCACTTTTTAAGCTTTTCTCTGAGCCATGAGGGCTAAAATCTGGCATTTTTAAAAAAATGAAAGCTGAGATTCTCACCTAATCACATGACTCCAGAAGTTATTGCTTTAAGAAAAACATAAAATATCATGAGACCCACAACAACATTGTGAGAGTTGGCCATATTGGGCCTTGATGTCTTTTGTTAGGCCTTTGGAACATTTTGCCACCAAGCCCCTCCCAAAGAAAAGGAATGACTCCTGCCTCACTTACCCAAAACAAAACAACTAATGTGTGTCCCATGGGGACATCCCACTCTGCATTAATGTGAATGACAACCACAATCTCAGCAGTTTATCCATAAGTAGGGTATCCATGTATCCCAGACAGGCAAGCATGTCCCTGATTTGGGTCCTATCCCTGTCAGTTTTATAGAGCACAGTGTTTACTCCTAGTTTTTGAAAACCTCAGCAGATTGGTCAACCCAAGGAGCCACTGGACAGCTATGCTGGGTGACACTGACAACGAGCTAGGTGAGTGCATATGCAGAGATCATCCTCAGGCCTATCACATATAAAGTTGGCACCCTCCCTTCCATGAATAGCCCACTTTCCCTGAGCCAGCCATCACACACGAAGCATCAGATCCTGGTGAAGATGGAGACTCAGGTCCCCGTTGCTTAGTCCACTAGACCGTGTGGCCTTTCCTTATGGCCAGAAGTCATGCTAGTTGCTCAGTCAAGAAGTTGGCTTAGCTGCAGGCAGCCAGTAGGGAGGGAGCTTGCAGCAGTAGTCCCGCTGCCACCTGCAGTGGCCCGGATGGCACTGTCCCTTACAGCTGTGAACGGACTTTGGGTCTTCCGCAAAAACCAAGGGATCTTTGGTCACGGTTCTTACGAAACCCAGCCCTGGATGGTCATCAGGTCTAGGATTTTTTTGGAAAAAAAAAAAAATCATTGACAAGCTTTCAACCTTAGTGATCAGCATCCACTTGCAGTGTTGCCAATTCCTATTACTTTTTCGACAGTCTTGTAATATTTGATGATTTGATTTAAGATGCTAAGCACAAGAGATTATGTGAGAATCTCTGCTTTTACTTAAGACTAAAGAAATTTCTAGGCCTCCTCGTTGAGACAAAAGCTGGAAAATTTGATCGGAACACATGGTAATGGCTCACAAAACAGAAGATAAATAAAATGAACCTAGAATCTTTTGTTTTTAAAAATCTGATTACTTTTAAAGTCACTCTCATTCTTTTGGGGGAGCAGACTGAACATTTGGGGTTGCAGTACTGCAGCAGTTGCATTTTCAAGGGTTATAAGATCATTTGTCCAGTGGATGCTGCGTGCATGTCTTGAAAAGTGGCACCCACATGTGCAGACTTCTGATAGCTTAGAGGCCGGGTTCAGAGAGGCACCCAAAAGTTCTAATGCTCTTTAGACTGCAAAATTGGGTTGAAACTTATTCAGGCTTCAATAATTTCAAATACCTTTGTGGATCTTGGCCTTAGTTTGTGCCTCAGTTCCCCATCTGTAAAATGGGGATAGTAACATTTCCTTATCTCACAGAGGTGTTGTAAAGATAAATACATTAAAGACTGTGAGGCATTCAACTGTGACGGTAATGTGGGTCATACAGGCAGAGGTGGGTGATTTTTCAGTTCACTGGCCAAACTGGGGGTGGGGGAATCATTTCGGCATGATTTCATGAAATGCCTCCGTTGCCTGAATTTTTCAGTGAAAAAAATGTTTTTCCAAAAAGCGTCAGCCAGCTCTATATATAAGCTCTTTAGATAGCTATAGATAGACATAGATAGTTATATAGTACTTCTCTCAATTATCAGGTCTGTAAATCTGCCATCAGCTCTAAAATACTATCTAAATTAGACACCACTTCACCTATTTCTTTGTTAACTTGATTGGTCACCAAATGATTTAGTGGAGTCATTTCACAAGACCCCCTGTATTCCACTAAGTGAAAATAGCCTCCCTGACCTGCTTTGCAAGACTGCAATCTAAGCCAATATATATATCATCATCTGCAGTTACACAAATATTTCTAGAGGCCATTCCTGAAACATATCCTCTTGGAATTCAGAATTAACACTTGTACGATACCTCCTGTCAAATATCAAACACTCCTATAGAATGTTAAGTAAATACCCATCCATTAACGTCATTGTTTGGGGACGTATTTAATCAGAAAAGCAGTACTCCTCAGGAAATGATGAAACAGCTGATACTTCCATTGTTCCATTATACTGTGCATTTCCAATAATCTCTTTTCCCGAATGAAGGTAACCCCATCTCTGTGAGTGAAACATCCTCCTTGTAAATCTAAAATGAACAATACATGCAACAGGCTAACAGGGGATGTGGCACCGTCTTGTGCAAACATGTCTGTCCTTGACATACCTGCTAGACAGGGGAGAGCCGGAGCCAAGGTTTAGATCAAATACATAAAATAGCCATGCAGATTTTATGGAAATTCTAGGAAAACATTTCATAAACAGCACTGTACAGATCACCCAACTTCATCAAACTGCTGGGTAGCCTAGACCAGAACACATTATTTCTCTTTACTCATCGCTATATGGTGCTTTTAGCACCACTCTGTCATATAGAATATCAAATACTGTACAAATTTTGTCTGGCCCTGGGAAGATACTGTAGGAGGTATGGATTTTCTCTCATATAATCTCGGAGTGGAGGGCTGATTGAGTGCTTTCTGTTTTACTATATTTAAATAAAATCTATACATTTTGGCACAGTGAACAAATTTCCAATTACTAAATAATAATTCCGTTTAACAGGGATGGGATTTGACCCTGATTCAGCAGATTGATGAAGCAAGTGTTCAACTTGAAGCACCTGCTTACATTCATCATTACTGAAGCAAATGCTTAACTTCCAGCATGTCTTTAAGCTCCACTGACCTCAGTTGACCTTAACCACATTCAGTGTTTTGCTGAATCAGGGCCTTATTTAGGATGGTTCCATCCCATGCAGTTTGTTTTTCCCCAGCAACAGTGAATGGCAGGGACTGAAAAACAGTAAGACAGATGAGTGTAGAACAATTCATAATGGAAATTTATAAATAGCACTTTTGTTGTGTCCTTATGTTTTATAATAAAGTAGAAAAATGCAAATGTTCCCTGAAACAACAAAAATACCCATCAACTAAATTAATATGGTCTCCTCACTTATTGATTCCTCTGGCTGTCATTACTGTACGTTGTCTTTGAAATTCACTTAATAGGATGCTCTGTCACCAGGAAATGCAACAGAAGCCAGACAGGGAGATCTGATTATTTGAGGAATACTGGAGCACACTGAAAGTATGGGATAATTTAGACTATAATTACTCATACTAGCATTTGCCCAGGACACCATAGCGGACAGTCACAATAGAGAGAAGAGCAATAACTGAATAGGCATCAAGGTCCAGATCCTCAGCTGGTGAAAACTGGGATAGGACCACTGATGTCAATGGAGCTACATGGATTTATACCAGATGTGGAGCTGGCCGAGATCCTGAACTATCCTCTCATAATTACAACTGGTCTCTCTGGGTCAATACTGGGGCATGTTGGCAGGGCAGTGTGGAGAAGCCTGTGCCTGAAGGTTGGATAAGCCGAGGAATTCAACATTTCACCTGCACTAAAATCCCCTTTTTTCCTTAAGATGACAGATCTTTTTATATGGCTGAGGATTATAAACTAGAGTCTTTCAAACAGATGGTAAACATACCAACTGGACAGTCAAGTGAAGAGACGGGTATCCAGAAAGGCCTTGAGGAGCAATTTATACCCATTATTAATACTTCATTTGTATCTATATAAGTCGAATGAAAATTCCAGTAATGGTATTAGCAAGATTTGCTACAGTGAGAAGCATTCCTTGCTGCCAATTTTTCCAGTAATACCAGGAGTGACGGGACATCAGCAAGGCAGAGTTTTTACGAAGCTTTAAGAAGAAGTAGGCAGCTTTTACAAATGGGTGAGCTGCTTCCACACGTGGGTTTTCCTTATCAGTAGATATCAAAAATATGTTCAAGTTATTGAGAGTGGCTAATTAATAGCTAGTTAAACTTCAGATCAAATGGCAGATGAAAGAGATCATAGGACTCTGCAGCCCAAGAAGCTGTTAGACAGCATAGGTGTTCGGAAACTATATGAGGTATGTCTACAAGCCTCCCAGCCTGGGCCCACAGATTTGTCTTAGAGGGGCTCAAGCTAGCATGCGAACAATAGCTATGCAGATGTTGCAGCTCTGGCTGAAGCTTGGGCTCTCAGGCCTGGAACATCAAAGCAACATCTACACCAGCATGAGTCTGTAGACCTGGGCTGGGAGGCTCACTCCCAGATGCAGTGTAGACATATCTTATTGTTACTGGATCTTCTTCCAATAAATGCTAATTAATATACCAGGAACTCTTTAGCTAAGCAGGCAGAGTGCTTTAAAAAAATTACCGTGGTGAATCGTAAGCAGGTTTTGATGCAAAAAGATTGATTCGTGTCCACTACCCACCTCCAAAATCAACATTTTGTCATTGTGCTTTTAAAATAATAAATTCCAGGTCACTTTACCAAAAACCTAAATGAGAGCAAATATTAAATTGCACAGAGACATCCAAATTTTTTCTCATTGACATTTTTTCTAATCCTCTAAAATAGAAGCTGTGACACAATGAGAAATTTGGAAAGAGCCTTTCCACACACACTAAAGACAAAATGAAAGGGAGTTTACCTTTGTTTGAACCACAGCCTGTCAAGTTTCCACTGCTTTGTAATGTATTATTTAATTATAGCAGCTGCCTGCTCTCAGTAAGACGGCCACGTCTTTTGCTAGACGCTCTGGAGCTCGGAAGCCCTGTAGCATCCTAAGGAGGAGCTGTAAAGCTGAACGGTTAGCTTACCCATTTGCGGTCAGATAAGGACTTCTCATTGGCCAAGGTGCTGAAAGTTGTGGTCTGAAAAACAGAGTGTGAAAAATCTGTTAACCCAGACTAAATAGTTAAGTGTCATATTCACTGCATGGCAAACACAGAGCTCTCCCCTCTACTGTGCTGACTGCTAATGCCTTGACCTGCCGAGGTTTAGATTAAGAATTTACCCTATCTAGTGCATGCAGACTCAAAATGCTTTTCGAGGGAGAAATGTAGTGGGAAACATACCCTGTAGCTCACTTTTGCTGACCTATATACAAAGCTGTTTTTGATGGACACAATAAAAAACAGAACTGATGAGAAGCCCAAGCTTATTATTGCTTGTGGTAGTGTCCTGAGGCACTTAAAAACCCTAATTGCATATTTCACTAATCACTTATTATTTGTTTAATATTAACATCTAAAGGACTCCGTCAACAATTGTGCCCCATTGCGCTAGGCACGGAACAAATATACACACAGTAAGAAACAATCCCTTCCCTGAAGAGCAACATTTTCTAGAGAAGACAGACAAAGGGTAGGAGAAATTGATAAAACATACAAACAGAAGGTGGGGAATTGAGGCACAGAACAATTAAGTGACTCGCTCAAGGTCACACAGGTAGTCTGTGATTGAGCTGGGAACGAACGCAGATCTGTTGATTCCCAGTCCACTGCCTTAATTACCCAGCAATCCTCCTTCTCACCACAGTCCCTAACACTCATATAATAAATTAAAGAGCGTTTCTAGGGAACCAGAACACTTTCAAACCCCTAGAGAATTTGTTCTTTTTGACGGCAAATACCATCCTGTAATTCCCAGATAAAAAATGTTAAAAAGCAGTTAGATGGAAACTACAAATCAGTGACTGCAGTACTTGTGCATACAAATCATTTTACATGCAGAACTGTAGAAATTTTAAAGTCACATTTAAGCCCAGTTATGAGTCTGAGGGTGCCTCTACCATGTGCTGGCTCTCTGCACGGAGGTTATTTTCACCCTCTGAGGTTAGTCTGCAATCAAGTTATAAAGTTTAAGGAATTCTGAATTTTAAAATGAAGCCCTACAATGGGTGTTATTGATGTTAGGGGTGATTGCAGCTCATATCCAAGTCTTCAGACAGATATACCATCAGATTGAGGAAGGGCCAAGAAGTTTTGATGAATGATAAAACCTCCCTGAAAGTCGAGGAGGGTTGAAAGTCTGGTCATCATTTCCCATGTCTTCGCTCTATGCCTGCAGTGCTTCTTAACATTATACCAATGCCAACAACTTCTTGTTCACTGGGGCACGATGGAACATGAACCAGGGACCTATTAAAGAGCATAAAATTCTCTTGTGAAATAACTTGTAGTGGCAGGGTACGGCAACTCCACAAAGCAAGGGAGGTCTAATGTGTCTCAGACTGTGTTTTGTCTCGATTCTGACCATCAGGGCCTTCTACAAAACGCACTAGAAACTTTTTGCGAGTGTTTAAATAATCATCTTTATTCCTACTCATACCAGGTCAAATTTCTTTACAGGCCAAATGGGAATAATAATCACTGTAGAATAATATACTCAAAAAACATTGTCTAAAATCATACTCCTGTATAAATGATAAAATTCTAATGCTTTCCAGGGATTTGTGAATACTGGAGATTTCAATTAGTCAAGTGAAAAGCATTTAAATATGCCAGCAGGATTTATATTCTAAACTAATGACCATCTTCTGCATCCTATTTAGTTAATGAAGATTTGGAGCACTCCGGTAATTAAAGGGAAAGCTCATGTAATAAAATGAAAACCATGGAAAAATCATATCTATTTATATCTTCATTGAATGCTAAACATATCTAATAGCTCACCTAATCAAGACATAATATTTGCTCAGTTGAGATGAGCTAGAAATTTATGAGTTTCAAGAGATAGGTTAGACCAGGGACAGTCAATAGGCAGGTCACAGGCCAAATCCAGACCACGAGATGCCATTGAATCTTTTTATTTACTTGTTATCAACATTATTGTTTATTTTTTATTATTATTTTCTCTGGAGTCTGGACCTCGAGTATATCTTGACCAAGAAATTTGGACCTTGACAAAAAAAATGACTACCCTGGTTTAGCCTATGGAACAGAAATCAACTGAAATTTAAAAATCATTTTTAAAAAAAAAAAATCTCCATAGTATTTGAACTGTTTGAACAAACGTTTAGCTTAGAGGGGCTAGAAAATAACCATCTCCAACTCAAAAAGAAAAGGAGTACTTGTGGCACCTTAGAGACTAACCAATTTATTTGAGCATGAGCTTTCGTGAGCTACAGCTCACTGCATCGGATGCATCCGATGAAGTGAGCTGTAGCTCACGAAAGCTCATGCTCAAATAAATTGGTTAGTCTCTAAGGTGCCACAAGTACTCCTTTTCTTTTTGCGAATACAGACTAACACGGCTGTTACTCTGAAACCCATCTCCAACTCCTGAACTATCAGCTGCATGTTTCTCCCACTTTCAATGCTTCCTACCTGGTGACTGATCAGAGAATTGGTTAATGGCACCTGGAAGAGCTCTTAATTTCTAATGGTTTGTCGATACCATAACTTTACCTTCAGTTAATAAATGGCTAACTAGTTAATTGGCAAACATTTTCCACATGCTAGTTGAGCATCACACAAACATTTGTACCAATATATAAGACCCATCAACGTCTATGTCCTGTAACAAATATTTGTGACTTTTTGGGTAGCAATATAAATGCGTTAGCTAACTTGAGTTAATTGATAGAACTGGTTTAAAAAAATTAAAAAAAGAGAGCGATTTTTCCCCCTGTGGAAAATTTTCCATTTTCAGTGGAAATTTGAATATAAAAAAATTCTGGCCAGATTTTGGAGGAGGGATGGGAGCGGGGAAGGAAAGCAGGGCCGGCTCTAGGGACCAGCAAAACAAGCAGGTGCTTGGGGTGGTACATTTCTAGGGGCAGCATTCCGGCGCCGGCCATGCCGCCCCTAGAAATGTGCCCCCGCCGCCCCTGTGCCGCTGAAACCTCTCATGGGGGCCCCTGAGGGGCCCAGGGCCTGGGGCAAATTGCCCCACTTGCCCCCCACCCCCCCTCCCCGGGCAGCCCTGGGCGGCAGTGATGGAGCGGAGGTGAGCTGGGGCGGGGAGCGGTTCCTCTACCCCCCCGCCCCATTACTTCCTGCGCTCCCCCCCCACTCACTCGCCTCCGCTCCGCCTGCTCCCCTGAACGTGCTGCCTCTCCCTTGCCTGAGAGGGAGGGGGGAGAAGCGGAGCGGCGGCGTGTTCAGGGGAGCAGGCGGAGCGGAGGTGAGCTAGGGCGGGGGGTTGCGGGGGGGGGGAGCCGCAGGAAGCAATGAGGGGGGGGAATGCGGCACGCCCGGGGGAGGAGGTGGGGCCAGGGATTTGGGGAAGGGTTTGGGAAGGGGCGGAGCCGGGGGCGGGGGGGAGGGCACAAAAAAAAGCGGGGGCGACCACAAATTTTTTTGCTTGGGGCGGCAAAAATCCTAGAGCCGGCCCTGAAGGAAAGGGCACCAAAAAGTACACATTTTCCCACAGAAGCAGACAACATTTCAGAAAAACACAGTTTTGATGGTAAATTTCAGCCAGTGACAGAAAATTTTCTGGTTAGCTGGCAATTAATTTCTAACAGGCTGATCCAAAGAGCAGTGAAGTCGGTGAAAAGATTCCCAGTGTGCTTTGGAACAGTACCCAGGTGACTAATTCAACACTGGCCAAGTTTGGGAACTGAATTTAAATCAGAATTTAAACATCTGACTGCTATTCAGAGGTCTACCCGGAGAAGTAACCATCTCTGAAAACCCACCTGTCTCAACCTGACATTTAAAAGACAATATGATCCCTATCTTAACCCTGAATTTATTTTTAATTAATTTCTCTTCGACCTATCACCTTTTTCCACCTCTCCTGTCCTTCCAGGTCAGAAAGGCTTTCCTCCCCAGAAGAACTGCAGTCTGTTTGCACTGCATCAACTTGAATTCATTGGTGTAACCAGGCCATGTAGTCAAACTGAGTTCATCTGAGATGATCCCTACTCTCTTTCCCTTCTGGTAAGGAGGATGGGCAGTGAGATGGGAGGAAGGAGAAAATTCATCTTTTATATTTATTTTCCACAGTTGGACACTCCTTTTCTGGGCTTTTGGCGTTCTCTCATTTCTTTTTTGTCTCCATTTTGGAGTTTTCTGCTTCAGCTGATGCTGAGGCAGCATCTTTCTACTCTCGAACAGTTTGATAGCCTTCAATAAAGGAGCTAAACAAAACAGAAGCGTTATAGAAGCCGGAGCACAGAGATCTGTACATTCACACAACAGTATTTCTCATTAACTATACAATAATTATGCAAATCCCTGTGATCCGATTGGTTAATGACGGTCAACCATGAAGGTACGGGAATATGCACACTGTTCGGCTGAGTTCGTATAGTCATGAAAATCAGAGAGCCAGAACCCATCAGAGTTCAGGGAAGTGTGTAACTGCATAAGCACATAGCATTCTGCAGCAGAATTATAAATTATGTACAGTAACTGGGAGGGAACTGCTGTTATGCATCAGTAACTAAACTGATTACCTGAGACAATCACATTTCAAAATAATATAATACTTGTAGCCTCTGTTGATAACACCACTGTGAACACTACAATCAATGCCCCACAGTCCAAGATGGGTGATAGATATTGCTGGCCAATCTATTTTCTGGCAAACTAACTCTCTTTTCACTTTATGATGGTCCCAACCTTGGAGACAACATAATGCTGGCATAATAAGGGAAGATTCCAAGATGCTTAAACTAGCCCATTAGCCGCTTGCTTAATCACTGATGAGGCAGACCATTTTTGTCCTCTGGGAAGTGAACCAAACATCATGGTTTGGGTTCTGAATTAATTTAAAATCAGTTCACTGGAGAAGACTCATCTTCCAGCATAATCTAATTGAATACTGCTGATAACTTGCAACAAGGAAAGTGCACTGTAATACAAAACTGGATCAGCAGCACCATCTATACAGAAGTGAAAACAATATGCTGGATTATTACAAACCAAAATAGAAACTATCGGATGCCCCAGATCAAATCTCTGAGATCCCCCCATTTGTAATGTCCTTGGATCAGAGCTCACTTTGCTTTCAGAAAGCAGGTTATGATTTCTTAGGTTACTTCCAAACCATTATGGATGCACTATTCTTGAGTTTTGGAGGAGAAATATATGGCTGACTGAATCAAAGGCCTTCAGCAGATCAATAAAAGTTACCTGTACTATGGCCCTCACCCATTGCCTCAGAGTTCCACTGATGATTGAGCTTTGGTAGAATGAATAGTTCTGAAATCTGACTAGATTAAGAAGCTCTTGCTGCAGCAGAAGAGACTGAACACAGCGAATATTCAGTGAAAACAGTTGGCAGTCACCAGCCAACTGCAGTCACCTTTAGCCAGGAAAATCTCAGGCCCAAAATTTCAAACTCAGTTGTCTAAAATTAGGCTCATAATCCAAAATTAGACACCTTAAATACCTGATTTTGAGTAGTGCTGACTACCCGCAAATTCCACTGAAGTCAATAAGAAGTGGAGATACTCAGCACCTTTGAAAATCAGACCACTTTTATTTAGCTGCTTAACTTCAGGCAACCCAGCTTGAAAATTTTAGCTTCTGTCTCAGAAGAGTTCCTCCATATTAATCACACTGCACTATGCAGCTCACTCTTTTAGTGACCAGAAAAAACAGCAGTTCATTAACATATTTCTTTGTACACATTTTTCAAGTCATTTAGCCAATGAGGGTCAAATCGAGCGAGTTCAGTCAGACCACTTAGTGGAGTAAGGACTACCTCGCATCAATAATGGCCTTTCAGAATGGAGACAAAGGCACAACCAAAATAAATCCACATGACTCAGTTCTGTTTTACATTCTCCTTTATGCATGAGGACAGACAGTCCTCTGCTTAAGACTTTGGGGTTGGGGGGAGGGCTCAGCAGATTTGAGTTCCATTCCTAGCTCTGCTGCAGACTTCCTGTGTGACCTTGGGAAATCACTGGATCTCTCTTTATCAGTTCCCCCTCTGTTTCTTTTCTTTAGCTCCCCCTTTGTCTGTCATGTCTATTTAGACTCTCAGCTCTTTTGGACAGGGACAGTCTCAAACTATATGTTTGTACAGCGCCTAGCGCAATGGCCAAAAAGACTAAGGGTATGTCTACACTACCCGTCGGATTGGCGGGCAGCAATCGATCCAGCGGAGGGTCAATTTATCGCATCTATCTAGACACGATAAATCAACGCCCGAGCACTCTCCCGTCGACTCCTGTACTCCACCGCTGCAAGAGGCGAAGGCGGAGTCGACAGGGGAGCGTCAGCAGTCGACTCACCCTCGTGAAGACACCACAGTGAGTAGGGCTAAGTACATCAACTTCAGCTACGTTATTCATGTAGCTGAAGTTGCGTAACTTAGATTGACACCCCCTCCCCCCATTGTAGACCAGGGCTAAGATGTCAGGAAGAAAAGTGACAGCGAACATTATTGGCGTAGCTAGCGATAGAATATAGCCAGTTCCAGGAAACAAACCACACAGCTCATAACAGCATGCACAGGAGGTACGGACTTTTAAATGTTTTCCTAGTAGGTGTTTAATCTGCAGCTATAGCTAGAAAGGTAACTGTATAAAAATGGCACCTTCTTAGTCAATATAGGTCATTCCTGTGGGTCTGAGTCATACCTGCTCACTTTACTGGCACAAACCATCTTTCCTTCCAATCCCTTTAGATCTATACAGCTGTGGGCATATGAGCTGGATTCTGCTCCACATCAGGCATCAACAGCACAATTGTCAGACTCCATAATCTATTACTGGTGATCATGGAAGGTATGTAGAAAGATCTCAGACTGATTTTCTAGTCTCAGCTTGAGTTTTTGGTCATCAGTTAGAAAATTATCCCAGTTGTAAACTGAAGGGGGTGGGGGGAATGACCTAGAATCCATGAGAGGATAAAAATGGAGGCCCATCATATCATTTTAGAGAACCAATTTTTGGCGAAAACATTGGGTGAAATCCTGTCCCCACTGAAGTCCATGTGAGTTTTGCTACTGACTTCAGTAGAGCCAGGATTTCACCCACAGTATGGAGTGAAAATGTAAGGATAGGAAAGAGTAAGAGCATTAGATTCTCAGCTGGTATAAACTGACTTCACTGTAGTTATGCAAATTATATCAGCTGAGGATCTGTTCCTCTTTCACTATAAGAAAAATAATGACCAGGAGAGAGGGGATTAGAACTTCTTTGCCATCGACAGCTTTGTGTGAATTGCAATTGTAATGGATGTCTTTTTCAATTCACACTACTCACTTTCGCCAAGATGCTTTCAACATGTCACTCCCCCCATCTTTTCCTTTCATTAGTTAATTCTCTGTGACCAGTATGTACCTGTATATATACATTGCAAACAAAGACTACATTAATACATAATACAGGCTGATGGAATGAACACAAGGGGCAAATTCAGAGATGATCAAAAGTCATTATCATAATCACTGGCTACTACAAATCGTTTAAACCCAAGCACAACGGTAATGATTGCCTCGAGTCCCTGTCTGATGTGTTCTTGTTTAAAAGCCCAGCACTGATGTTGGTGAATGAATGTTAATTTGCCATTATCTCAGCTGCCCTAACTGACAGTTTGACGGGAAATCAATAACTACACAATTCAACTGCTGGCTGGAAAGTAAAAAAAAACTGGTTTGCCATAAGTGTGCCGAACACATTCCACAATTAGAACACTGATGGATAGGGGCCTCCTACTGCTTATCTCCACCTCCTTGAGCACATGGTTGCTGCATGTTCCATCTCACTAGGGATCTATTCTATCTCAGCTGTAAAGGTCTAACAAAGGAAAACACTTAAGGAGTGTGATTGAAAAAGGCATTCTTTTTGGTGGAAATCCCCCCCAAAATTCAGCATATCACTTGGGTTCTGTTCTTACACACCACACCTTGAATGCTTTTAGAGGTCCATGCAGAGATAACCTCTATTTGTTTCATGTTAGAATATGTAGATGTCTGGTAATCAGAGACTTACAACTCCTACCTTGATGAATTCTCACTCAGCAAACTGACCAGGCATTGTATCTTTCCATGCAAAGTAGATCAACCACCTTCTGCAGAACTACATAGTTCACATACATAGTAATTGAACAGCATTGCTTGAGAATGTCATTGTGTGTTTTAGAAGGTTAAATCTACAGGGCCAAATTCAGAAGCCCCTGATACACAAGTCCAAGTCTTGGGAGTTTCATAAGTACATTTCCTTTGTCAAGTCCCTTCTTAAAAGTCATCTGCCAGAACACATACAGGAACGATACCAAAAGTTAAGCAAATGCTGAGTTGTGATCACTGCTGATTTGATAAGAATTGTGCACCCAACTAGTCTGTGCTAAAACATACTGACATTTTTGTTACCCTATTCATCACTTCTAGTTGTTTCTTTCATTCACCTGTCTTGCCTTTAAGGCTGTAAGTTCTTTTGGACAAGGATGCACATTTCTGATATGTTTGTAAGCACCCAGGCACTATGGAATCCAATTTGGTTGGCCTGTAAGTGCCGCTGCAATCTAAATGATTGTTAATAATATTTGACAAGGGAACTTGTCTCAGACTCAAACTATAATTTTTTAAACAGCTCCATTACATTTTTGTTACCAAGGATGACTAGTCCTCTGAACACTCCAGCAACTAAAAATATTCTGTGTACTCTGAGGTATTAAGAGTGTTGCGGACAACAACAAAAAACTTGTAGCCCTGAAAGCTTTTGAGCCAGTTTTCTAAATCCATCTAGGTTTATAAAACCTCCAGTTCAACAGTTTACCCAACAGATGGGATTGTATATCAGGACTACATGACAATGTATTCTTAATCACAAAGCAATTATCATTAAATACCCATGTTCAAGGATATCACACAGGGAGGATATGGCTCTTCATTCTGCCCAGTGGATCACGCTCCAGCAAATTGTTTAAAACCTTTTAGGGTTGTGACTGTCCAGGAAAGTGGCTGGCAAGTAATGGTGCTAAATAATCGTAATGGTGCTAAATAACCTGAGTTTTGAGGCAAACGTGCATTTCACAGGTGTATATAAAGCATGTACTGAAACAGTCAACACATTCCAACAGAGGGGGAAAAATTAAATAAGTAAATGACAACCCAAAAGAATATCTCCACTTATAGTGCATCATTACACAATAAGACATCCCCAGGCTCTGAGTGCGTGTAATTAAAAAAAAAAAAAAGAGTTCTGTCATACTTGGCAGTGCTACCTCTAGCATTTCATTTTCATAGTTTCTGATTCTAGACTCTCACTTCTGTGCCATCTCAGCTTTTTCTTCAATAGGAAAGGAAGAGTGTTCTTGAGTTAGCTAAGAGAAGGTAAAATCCTACTGAAGACAGGCTGTTTGTACATGAGTTAGCAGGTCCAGGTAAATCCCCAGCTCTCCCATAGTCTTACCGCACCTACCAATTCATGTGAAAACTACAAACAGGCTTATCTTTGCTATGATTTAACCTAGTCTTAGTTAGCTTGGGTTAAGAACGTATCTTTTTTCCTAGTGAAAGCACACTCTGATTGTCTGATTCCTTAGAAAAGGAGTACTTGTGGCACCTTAGAGACTAACCAATTTATTATGCTCAAATAAATTGGTTAGTCTCTAAGGTGCCACAAGTACTCCTTTTCTTTTTGCAAATACAGACTAACACGGCTGTTACTCTGCAACCTGATTCCTTAGACTGACCTTTGGGTCACAAATGACCTCTCTATAGTAAAAAATTAAGAGCTGGTTGAAAACTTTTTCACAAAAAAAATTCACTGTAAAATGGGTTTTGATCAAAAGTACATTTTTTGTGGAAAAATATTGCTATTCAGATTTTTAAAAATTCATAGGAAATTTTGAAATTAATTTTTTTGTTCATACAAACTTGCATTTTGGGTTGAAAAACAAAGGAAAGGAAATTTCCCATTCAAATAAAAAAAAGCAACAAAAATTTAAAGAAATATCCTCCCAAAATGTTCATTTGTCATGAAAAAAAGTTTTGGCCAATGTTTATTCTTCATAGACACTGTCCCCGACACTGTCTCTCTTCCAGCAAGGATTCCTATAATCCAAAATAGCTCTCTTAGGGAAAGGTCACCAGCAGTCTGGACATGCTAATATTGTTCCATAATAAAAGCAAGCCAGGCAGCCATTTTAGTCATAATTTCCTGCATCTAAGTAGTACAGCAATACTGCAGCTGGAACTTCTTTCACAAACATATTTACATCCCACTGTTCTCTCTGAAGTAAAAATAATTAAGGCTGCAGACGTATGTTAGAATAATAAATGAATTTAGTGACAGCTATATGGAAGTGCACAGGGTGGCAGGGAAAAGCCTGTGTGTTTCCACAGACTCTCTAGCAGGATATCAAGTGACCATACGCTAAACCAACAAAATACTAGAGCTGGTCAGGAACAGTTGTTCCTCCACCCCCACCCCACGGAAAATATTGACTTTTTGACAAAATATCAAAAAAAGAAACATTTTGATTCAAAATGGACCCACATGGGAGTGGTAGTTGGGGTGTTCCCATTCTCCTCTGTAGACCAAGCTCTCTAGCCAGACTACAACTTCCGTTTCCTTGATGTAACACTTTCTGCCCCCTTGGGGAGGGGATACATCACAGGAGTCCCTGGCTATGGTGCATTATGGGAGATATAATCTGGCCGTACAGCCCATCCTACAGAGGAGAATGGGAGCCATCAGGCATCTGAACTACAACTCCCAAGAGGCACTGTGGTGTTATTTCAATTTCAATATTTTACGTGTTTGTTGAAATGTATCAGTTTTTGGCTGAAAACTGAATAATTTGCAATTCTGGGGTGTTCAATATTTCAAAAATCTTTTTGAAATTTTTGGTGGAAAGCAGACACTTCATGACAAATTTTGTTTAGTTGAAAACCCAAGTTTTTGTTGAAAAACAGTTTTTGTGGAAAATTTTCAACCAGACTTACAAATGACTGTGTTTTAAGCAAGACATCAGAACAGAAGCATTGGCTGATTATACTCTGAGGCCATTTCTAGCACCTTCTGAAAGTTGCATTAGTTCCTAATCAACCATCTTTTTATGGGTGTCATGCACACAACATACCTTTCAGGTTGCCACCTCCGAGCACAGAAAAACTGGCTGGTCTCTGGGCAGGGCCAGGTCCCAGATCAGGAGGAACCATGGGGAGCGGATCAGCTCTCGGAAACTTATGCAAGACTTGGAGGTGGGGCGGGAGAACCAGCTCCCCTTTGGCTGGTGCCTGCTCCAGTATGCCGCATGCTCACAGAGCAGGACCCAGGTGCCAGCTGGGTGGCCATGGTCAACTCTTAGCAGAGACATGTGTGGCCTGTAGTAAAGACTGCTGAGTGCACAGACACATGCATGCAGCAAAAAAAATTTTAAAAGTGAATTAAAAGCTCTGGAAGTTATTTCTTCTGACTGGCAACCAGCAAAGCACAAGAAAAACCAGCCAGATTAGTCAAAAATTGGCCAGCAAAAATTAGCAACCCTACACACATAGTAAGTGATTTTCAGTTTTGAGCAAATGGGACAGTAAACTTGCTTATTTGCATGAAATATTAACTAAGCAGCATCTGAATACTTCACTCAGAAATAAACACTAGTTATTGCCAAGCTATTCCTACCTGGTACACACATACTTATGGGGAATGACCCAGCCCCTTAATGTGAGTGAGGGGAAGGATGCAGCTAGCAACCCTTGAAGACACTGACGCGGAGCAGTGGGTAACAAGGTCAGGCAGCTCTCAGAACTCAACTCCAAACAAGACAATCCCAATAGTCCCACCCCACATGTCAATTTAGTCTATTCACCCAACCCTAATGTTTACACTATCACATTATCCTGTTATACTCTTCATGTTACAATTAGATTTCCACACATTAATGAGGTAACAGAAGAAAATCAGTAGAGAGAAAGAAAGACTTAACTATCTCTAACCTGGCAAAAAGAAACCTCCTGTAGCGATTCCCAGATCCAAAATCCTTTCAAGTTTCCCAAGGTTCAGCAGGTTTTAGTTCAACTTGAGCTCTTTTCAGGGGGTTTTATAGGTTACTTGGGTACCAGAATTAGATATTTTAAATTAGCAACAGAAAAATCGAAAAGACCATTTCCAAGGCAGTAGCTATAGTAAACTGCACTAAGTGCGCTAATTCACACAGGCCTTTTAACAAGTCACTTTGTCAGGAGAGACTCGCCTTTTTTAACTGAAAATATTTCCAAACCCAACTGCCCATAAATTCAATTGACTCAGCTAATGCTTTAGTCAAAACACAACAAAAATTAACCTGTTAGACTTAGGCAGCGAAAGGTCTGGCTCCTGCAGCAATGACCTTGAGTAACACACGAATTCACCCATTTCATTACATGTACCACCATTTTTTAAAAACATGGTCAACACAAGATTCCAGCCACAGAGATCCAGCACTCTTTGAAGTCAGTTTGATTTAGTGGGGCTGAATAGTTTTCCTGAGAAATGCTAATACTCCATCTTCATTTAAATAATAATGACGAGCAAAGTGACCAGTACATGGCAGTTAATGTTCAGCTGGAGTAAGAATGTGTTCTGTAGGACTCAACCAGTACCACTTTACCAGCTGCCAGGAATTGGCCCATGTGGTGGTCACTACTTTATATTGCACCTCAAATCAATACATCAAGAAAATATGAACTTGAAAAAAACATCAACCATGTTTGGTTTAATTTATTTTAAAGTCAATTAGTTAAAATTTGATGCAGATCTTGCCATAGAATATTTATTTATTTACAATACCAGGCTTATCGTAGCAGTTGTATAGATACTGGTATGATGACCAGTGGGGAAACAGGATTTCATACACACTGCTCTCAGTATCTTCAGTTGAATCTAATGCCTAGAATTCCTGCTATCCATTGCCAGCTGTACACTTATCATACATGAGATTCTATACCCACAGCAGCAATTGCAGGGTTTCTATGCAGCCGTATCTCGATCAAGGCCAAAGGTTTGGAGTTTGGAGACAAAGGACAATTGGGGACTCTCATGTTTCCTTTCACATCTTTGACCTGCAGCAGTTTAGGCCTCACCAATTCATTTAACACATCAATTTTCCCAATTCAATGACAAGCAAGTGTTTTGGGCGTCATCTAACTGCCACAAGGTTTTAAATATCTTCAGAAAACTAAGCTAAGGCTTGAATAAATTAGAGTTGTCATGCTTTTGCTCTGAGACAGGGAAAGGCATTCTCCTCCCCCCACCCCCTTTTTCATCATTCAGATCCTGGAAGAAAACTACAGAGTTGTCACCTTACACTAGCCACGCACAGATCTGAAAGTAAACCATAAACTGCAGTTGTTAAACAAAAAAAGAGACGCTGCTGGATTGTGGACCACTTGGTGCTATGTTCTCTTGAAGAAAAGTTCTTATAGTGGAGCAAGGCAGCTCCCTTCTCTAGAAGCATTTGGATCACAGGGAGTAGGCAGGCAGGCAACTGGCAACCTGTACTCTCTTCCAAAGATAGCAAGATTGCAGGGGGATGCTGCTAACAGACCAGTACTCTTCCCCTTACAGATTGCCTTATCCTTCCTGCTCAGCCTGGCTTTGTTCCATTACAGACCTTTTTATCACGGTGACCCTCATTTTCACCTGACATACAGTAGACTCAGAAGAGTGCTAGCTACAATTCATAAAAGGAAAACTTGGGTTCTATTTTCTGATTCAATGTTCGTGATTGAATAATGTTCAAAGACGCTGCTGCTTTTTTGAAGGTGGGATCCTTTCTCCTCCCCCCAACAACTGAAAAACCTGCACACAGGACAGATTCTTCAGAAGAGTCACTACTGTATAATAAACAGCAGTGCTGAGAATATATAGCAAAGGCTGTGTCATGCCATCACAACGCAGAGCCAGGAATCTCAGCAAAGTGCTACAAATATTAATTATATTTTACTGTGTTGTATTAGGAATGAACGATACTAATCTTCCACTAAAATTGACCCTCATGTAAATATACAGAAGATGGTGAAGCAAAGAGGCCCTATCAATTGTGGCATTAGTCAGCCACCTGTTATTTCCTACAGACTCTAATTTAAGAGGTGGTCACATAATGCTTTTGCCATCGATTAACCCAGAGGCTTTTTCCTAAATAGATTTCTGCCTGAAGAGTTAATGCATAGCTTAGCATGCAAAGATCTACTCCAAGTGCAAACAGAACTTACCCTCCATTTCCAGATCAATGGGAGTTCAGATATTAGTGGCTTAAAAACTACACCCCCAGCATGTCATTTTAGTCAGGTCACCCTTAGACACACATGAAATAATTCTATGTAGATAACAGGCTATTCATCCATTGAAAATACTTACATGTTATTCACAAAGTGCCCCATTTCTACTGAAATCAAAATGACAAATCCTGTTACATCACCATTTAACCAGATGCCTTAAGGGTCTCAGCAACTGGAATGAAAGGATTACATAAAGATTTTTTTTTTCCAAAGATTCACAGTAGAGGAAAATGCCTGGGAGATCATTTCGGTTTTCTTCCAGATAGCATGCATGGAATCAAAAAGTTTGGTTTGTTTCATTATTACGGAAGCCTGCCTATTCTGACATACGAACTGGCTGGCACAAATGGGAATTAATGTTTTCTGCAGGCTCCCAGTCAAAATACACTATGAACTTTCAGAGTGTGCCCTGACCTCAGCTTTAACCTAGAGAAACCACTCTGAGTGGCTGTAAGATGCAATTCAGTATCTGTGCTGCTTCAGTGCAGAGATTCCTGGGCCAATTCACTCATTAAAGGTTACACATTTTTGCTTGCAAAATAAGATCAAAGCATCATGCTCATCTATTGAGTGATGGCAACAGCATGCAGCCTAAAGGGAGAAAGGTCATGGCTTTACTTGCTAAGCTGCAGAAGTTTCAGCATGCTAGATAGCAGCTTTGTACTTGTTAGCAGAGTTTGCTAGCGTATATAGACTGAAGGTGTGAGTTAAAAGTTTCACAGGGTGTCAAGATTGCTGCCTGTGAATTATAGCAGGTGGAGTGCAATGAATTAATAGATCTAAAGCCTTAACTCAGAACGGGAACGGAATCCAAATCCCTTTTGCAGGTTCAAATGAAATATGGTTAACTTTAGTTTCTTTTATTCTCTTTGTGACTCTGCATATCTTGGTTTTACAAAAGGTCCGGGACAGATGCCAAAATATTGAGTAAGATTAATTATTTGGGGTCTGATTTTGCCACCCTCTCTCATGTTCAATAGCACCTCATGTCACAAGTTGCTGATTGAAATCCAGGCCCAGCTCAATCACAATGACCAAGTTCTGGAAATGTCATAAGATTTATTACAAGGTTCACAGATTCAAGTGGTAGCATAACCATACTGAACGGAGACAATCTGCTGAATCAGTGATACCCACTCTGAGCCTCTATAGTCACATGTTACCGATTGGGCGGCACTGCATGCCATTTGTATAGTTCGTAGGTCTCATCAGAGTTCCTCATATTATCTAAGGTCTTAAGCAGAAAACAGCACAGTTATCACAGGTGTGCTGCCTACAATACATAAGAACGGCCATACTGGGTCAGACCAGAGGTCCATCAAGCCCAGTATCCTGTCTTCTGACAGTGGGAATGAACGGACAGGTTATCATCAAGTGATCCATGCCCTGTCACCCAATCCCAGCTTCTGGCAAACAGAGGCTAGAGACACCATTCCTGCCCATCCTGGCTAATAGCCATTGATGGACCTATCTTCCATGAATCTATCTAGCTCCCTTTTGAACCCCATTATAGTGCTGGCCTTCACAACACCCTCTGGCAAGGAGTTCCAGAGGTTGACAGTGCATTGCATGAAAAAATACTTTCTTGTGTTTGTTTTAAACCTGCTACCTATTAATTTCATTTGGTGGCCCCTTGTTCTTGTATTATGAGGAGTAAATAACACTTCCTTATTTACTTTCTCTATACAGACGCCCCCCTGACTTACACAATCATTCTGTTCTGGAAAGCCTTACGTAACTCGAATTGCACGTAAGTTGGAAACATATACCTGTACGTTACGCAAAAAATGTCCGCAACTCGAAAATCCTATTTCTGGCTTATGGAACTTTTTCCGTAAGTGTGAATTTGCATAAATCGGGTCTTGCATAACCTGGGGAGCGTCTGTACCACTCATGATTTTATAGGCCTCTATCATGTCCCCCCTTAGTCACCTCTTTTCCAAGCTGAAAAGTCCCAGTCTTATTAATCTCTCCTCATACGGAAGCCGTTCTATACCCCAATCATTATTGTTGCCCTTTTCTGAACCTTTTCCAATTCCAATATATCTTTTTTGCAATGGGGTGACCACAACTGCACACAGTATTCAAGGTGTGGGTGTACCATGGATTTATATGGAGGCAATATGATATTTTCTGTCTTATTATCTATCCTTTTCTTGATGATTCCCAACATTTTGTTCGCTTGTAAATCAGGGTGGGTGGAGTGCTGAGAGTATGTCCTTTGTCCCTAGAGCAGCTGGAGGGCAGAGGAAAGGGAACAGAAGGAGGAGAACTTATTGTGTCAAATGAGGTCACAGAGATTCACAGATTAATCACAATATTTATGTCATGCTGTATGAAGTGACACTCAGTCACAATTAAAACTTAACACACCCATATTGAAAAGTCCTAGAGAATTTAATAGGGATGAAAGGGTTCTGTAGCAATACTGCAGATCCCAAGCATTCAAATATCAGGATTTTTCAGGGTCTGACTCATAAGATTTGCTTTTTTAAAATCTTGTGGTTTTTAAGCCAGACATTGTACATTCTTTCTTATTTGCCTTCTAGTTTTTAAGCCTTTAAGGTATGCTGTCGCTTTTCAGCTTTTCTCCACAACCAGGAGGATTAGAAACATACTCTTTTTTTTTTTAAATAATGAAAGCAGAGCTTCTCATCTCAACAAGTGACTCCAGGAACTGGGGCTTTAAGAAGCACCAAATATCTCACAACTCACAATAAAATTACTATATTTTTATAAAATTTTATTTGTATATAAAAGAAAAACACTGCCATAGAAATTACTTATAAGACTTCTAGCTGTAAATAGACAATGAGATCCTTCTTTCAAGGTTTTGTGGGGGGGTTTTTAAACCATTCCATAGAAGGGATACAATTTTCTATTAAAGTCTGTTGGAATTTTCCCTATGCCAGGACATCATACTATAATTAGCTCCTGGCACTCTGTCATGAAGTTGTTCTAGGTTTTGTAACATTGTTTATAACCTTTTAGGGTACACACATAGCTATTCCTGCTGTATCCAGGATGTACCTAGCATGCTGAAATAAGACAGGAAGAGTGGAAGTTTAGAGCAAGCTCCTCCTTTCTGTCTGCAAAACTATGGAGTTCTATAGACTTTCACACATTAAGAACTACAGGTGCATGTCATTAAATATCTTCCACATATACGCACCTGTGGTTTGAACTGAATTTGCAAGCATATTTGCACAGGTGTGCGAAGCTTAAAGTGCTGCTACTCCCATATTCACAGATGAACACCTGCAGCAATTTGAAGTGAAGGTTTACATTCATTTCAAATTGCTTCTAGGGCACATATTTGTGTCATCATTCTAATCCTTCATGTTGACTTCTTGGTTTGGAACTTGGCATTCTACAAGCACCTCTGTTGATTTTGCTTTGCTCTCTGTGGAACTAGCTGGGAGGCACTACTAATACTCGTACAGCAAACCTGTTTTGAACATATGCAGGCACTAAACTATTTTTCATCACAATCATGGGCAAAATCATCCTCCGTCCAGGAGCTGAAATTGCATAATATGGACACAAAGCACATGGTTTTAAGGAGGTAGTATAGACACAGATGCTAAAATGACTCTGTGCGGATTTGCAGTTGCTTTGCTGAAAAAATAGATCTGTGGTGCCTTTTTTATATTCCTAAGTAATAAATAATGTATTTTATTCTAAAAATATTGATAAAAATGGGCCAGATGTCAGAGCATAAAACAAGTTATTAGAAAAAAAAGGAGGGAGAAAAAGTAGGGCAGAACACTTTAGCCTTATATAGAACAACTGGATGGAGAAAAACACAATCATGGAAACAAATGAGCTGCACAGACAGAGAAAGGAACAAGACAAATCTCAACCCAGGTTTCAGGAACCCTCTTTCTAACTAGATTTATGAAGATCGCTCCTTAAAATATCTCCCCTCTGCATTGCACCTGATTATCCTGAAACAAAGCAAAATAAAAGAGAAATCAAAAGTGCAGCAAATAATATCTTTTGCTCTCTGACTTTCTTTCCCCTCTCACTAAAAGATGGCCTGATCAAGCTGCATTCTTTGATGCTAGATACGTGTTATTTACAGAACATGCCGCTTCCTGCAGCCCCCATTGGCCTGGAATGGCGAATCGCAGCCAGTGGGAGCTGCGATCAGCTGAACCTGTGGACGCGGCAGGTAAACAAACCGTCCCGGCCTGCCACTGGATTTCCCTGACAGGCCGCATGCCAAAGGTTGCCGATCCCTGCACGAGATCATCCTTCCCCCTCCTCCGCCAAGTTAAGATATTTTACTGCTTCTACAAATATTCCCCATTTTACATAGAAAGTATCTTTCTCAGGGAGCTAAGAACTTTCAAACTATTGGAAACTTTCTGTGCAACCACTATGTTTACAAGATCTCTCTGTATTCTCTTCCTTCCTCTCACGCTTTTATAGGCAGTGCAGGTAGCAACATCTGTAGCTAAGGTTGACCAACATTTTCCTGACAGTTTCCATTATAAGACACCACTTTCAGTTGCTTATAGCTTTGCAAAACTTTAACCATCTGGTCTGAAATTTTCCATGCTAGGCATCTGCCTCAGGCTGACATTTTCTGGAAAATTTCAGTAAAAATAGGTCAGAATGAGAGATGGGGAAGTACATTGTTTTGCTCATTCTTACAACCCTTTTTTTTTTAATCAAGTTCTATCACCCTCTATGCTTTGGAGCAGAGACTTGAAGTTTGACAGAAGTGAATCCTTGACGTCAGAAATGGGCCTTTTATTGTCCCCATAAAAATCCACCTAAATTTGACCAAGTTCTGAGCATCTGAAAAATTACAGTTTGCACATGCTCTGTGTAAACTTGTAAACTATGCATCCGATGAAGTGAGCTGTAGCTCACGAAAGCTCATGCTCAAATAAACTGGTTAGTCTCTAAGGTGCCACAAGTACTCCTTTTCTTTTTTCTTTTTACGAATACAGACTAACACGGCTGTTACTCTGAAACCTGTGTAAACTTGTTGGCTGCTAAATTCTCCCAAGATGCACTGAGCGCACTCCAGCCCATGGCTCCAGGCACTGAGAAGGACTTTTCCTGCAGTTGCTCCTCCCAGCAGCCCGGGAACAATGTGGCGCCAGGCACCAAAAAGATGAGCAGGGAGACTGTTTTTCCTGCGCTATCAATGGTCTCCCTGACACTGCCCAGACAGTGTGGAGGAGGAACAGCCTGACTGTGCAGGTGTGAGGTGGAAAGACTGGGACATGGAGTCAAGGGGAGTGAGGGGCCAGGGGAATAAAGGTTTGTAACCAATAGAGTACACTCCCCTCCAAATCCAAAATAGAACCTACAATTTCTGAGTCTCAACATTCCTCTGTCACGAGCAAATACCTACAAAAACCACTGGCACAACATGTGCTTCATTTCTCTCTAATGGCTGACCCACACAGAGGATAGCAACCTACTACTGCAATCGGTTACTCTGCTAGCTCGGGTGGCAGAGGTAGTGGCAGTGCGCTGTGGATCTAAAAGGTTCCAACCCTAGTGAACAACAACATGGGAGTAAATACGATACCATATGATAGAATTTGCATATGCAATATTATGCAGTGTTTACTTACATGATGATATACTTTTCCCCCCACAAGACCCCTGCCTCATTCCGTGCCCAGAACAAATTTATTTTAAAAATTCAAACTTTGCTGACTCATAATCTAAGAACATAAAAGGAGACTAAGTTAATGAATTAACTGTTCACTAAGAATACTTCACTCAGCTACAGATATGACTCAGGGCTTGTCTACACTTACAGGAGGATTGACATTGTGGTGATCGATGCAGTAGTGGTCGATTTAGCGGGTCTAGTGAAGACCCGCTAAAATTGACTGCCGATCACTCTTCTGTCGACTCCTGTACTCCCCCTGATCGAGAAGGGTAGGGGGAGTCGATGGGAGAGCGTCTCCCGTTGACATTGCGTAGTGTGGACCCCGCGGTAAGTAGATCTAAGTTACATCGATTTGAGTTACACTACTCATGTAACTCAAATTGCGTAGCTCAGATCGACTTTTCCCTTTAGTGTAGACAAGGCCTCAGCAATGTCTTCATTGCTCCTTTCTTCCTCTCCTGCTGTTCTTCTCAAAACTAATTTTAGGACACCAATTAGAATAGAATGCTGATGGGAACTTTAGCAAAGGAATCACGACCAAAGAAAAGCACAGTTCGTGGCCTGAGCATAGGAGTGAACACCAGGAGCTGCCGAACTCCAATCCCAGTCACAACCCATCTGTACAGTCAGGGCAAGAATACCTCACCAGCTGATGCCATAATTGCTATAATTTTCAAGAAAGAGAGAGATGCTGAAAGGAATTTGCTTTGTAAAGTGCTCTGAAGATGAAAAGTTCGATGCAATATTGTTACCACCCCATAGCTGCATAACACTTATGCTTTTGGAAGCAGGTTCTATTACTGCTGGAAACATCACACCTATGTTGCACTGCTAATATCAGGACCGTGAATTACCGTAAATAACGAGAAACATAATAATGCATTGTGTTGACGCTTCCAAAAGTTTAAACTAATCCAGTGCATTAAGTAATATACGCATTAGTGAAATGTCAGGGGAAGTAGCCATTCATAAAGGACTCAAAATATATATTTATTCAGACAGTGCAAAGTCTGAACCTTATTGCTACTTCCTTCCACCTCTCTCCGAGAGGCTCATAAATTTTAGGAAGGATGATAGTCTCTACATCAAAAACAAATAGTTTAGTGTAGAAAAAAAATATTTGGGTAGGTTTTTGTGAGTGAAACAAAGCCGTGTTATATAAATCACTCCCTCTCTGTGTGTACAGTGCTGCTCTTAAAGATAAAGTGTTACCACTGTAACATTCAGGGAAAGATAAATATTAAACCCTCAGTGGTGCTGGAACTAGGGTTGCTACTGCACCCCCGGGTTTGAAGCAGTAATAACAAACACCAAATATATGGTTTCCATTATCAGAACCCCAACTATAAAAGTTGTTCCAGCACCCCATTAAACCCTTCTCCTTTAGCAGAACACTTCTGTGACCGAATAAGCTGCACTGGGCCCAAATCCTGGTAGCCTCATGGCAATAGGAGTTTTGCTATTGCCTTAAATAGCATACAAGATTTGGCCCTGTATGAATTAATTCACCACCACCAACAGCTTCTTCAAAATTAATCAATCATTTGCTGTTACAATTTATTCTTTTCTGCTGAATTCTGATGTAGCTCTCCTACCAGATTATCCATTTACAATCAATTCAGAACACTGTTAATGCCGTTTGATGGGCAAAAGATCAATTTTCAGAGTGCTTATGAATAATGCATCCCCAAGGCATTACTAAAATCAACAGTAAAACGTGAATAACGGGCAAATTCTGCTCTTGACTCAGGCTGAAGTCAGGGACATTGCTCTATTTACATTGGTGTCGATGGGAGCAGAACTGGGCCCATGGAGTTCACTCAGACTGTGTCACCTCTTTTGTTTTGAACAATCTCTACTTCCGTACACGTTTTTTGCTGCATTGTGGCTTCATCCCAGGTTTAGCTTTCCTCTCCTATTCTGCCATCAGAACTAAGCAGGAGCAATTACTTGTGAACAAGAGAACAGATGAAGGTTTCCTTTGAAGTAGGGAATGGAGTCTACAAGGTAGGTTAGACCACATGACCCTTACTTTTCATGTACAGCCCCTTCCATGTTTGCTAACAATGGTGGCTACTATCAATGGAGAACAGTGTTTCAACCTGGGGCACAACAGTTTCTTAGCACAATCCCCTCCTTCTCTGCCAATCTACATCCACCACCCACGAGTGCAGCTGGATGTGAGGCATACTCCCAGCCACCCCCACCAGCCATTACTATTGCACAATCAAAGCATTGGGCTGTATGCAAAATGACCACTAAGCTACAAGGTATACAGTTCAGTTCCCTGGAGACTGTAACAAGAATGTTAAAACAGAAACTTGCTAAAACCTCCCTGTGCAGAAAATGTAGACTGTTAACAGGTGTATTTGTTGGCTAGGTCACATTAATCCAGTGCTCAAGTTATTGTGCAGAGATACATTCCTGTAGGGCTTAGCAGGCTGCTCTAGGAGGTACAGTCCTACATATTCCCCCTTCCATGTGCAGAGACACAAATCACACGCATATGGTAACCCTTAGCATAAGTTTCAACCCTGTGCAAGTTGGAGGCTAGTACAACTGAAGACAGGTAGATATTCTGGAACTCCCAAAAACTGGGTTTGTAATGGAAAGCTCAATCGTTTTTGCAGAGCTGGCTGGCATCAAAGAGAAGCTGCCCAACATGGTACACTTTATACAAGGACATCTCTTCATATTACCAAACTAATTCAGGTCAGTACTGGGAAATGAGTATTCATTTCAGCCTATGATTCAGCTGACATCTTGATGCACCTCTCTAGTTAAACTCAAAGTCTAAAACCATAATCCTAGTCTCTAGCAGAAGGGAAAGAAAAGATACAAAAGGGTCAGAACACATAGGAAAGATGCTGCTCCTTCAAATGTGGATAATATAAATCATGTGTGTTTGCACTTGAAGGGCTTATGACCCTGTTTGAAACAATACATGATGAGCTGCTCATAGAAATTTGCCCAGAGTCATAGAATTATACAGTCAAGGAAATTAGACTTTACAGAAAGCCTCTGTAGGGCATGTTTACCTATCTTCCAGCTAACAATCCCTATGCTACACGTCTACAGCGCTTTACCTGTCCCTTTACCTTTTGGCAACAGCTCCAAGAAAGACAATAGAAAGGATGCAAAGCTGTGATGATATAGTTTGGTTTAAGTGCTTTTACAGTGGCTTTTAAAATATTTAAACTTCTCAAGAAAATAAGAATCTGTGCTAGGATCATCAACCACAGGCACTGACTTTAAGGAGATATTTTTAGAACATCACACCAATATGTGTATGAATTTGCACATGCATACACACACACATCGTTGGGGTAACTGCATGCACACTTGGCTAGTTAGATGCACAAGTGCCCAATTAAGCATGCTACCATGAATGTCAGTGCAACTGCAGTAACTGCAATTAGATATGTGAATGCATATGCATCTCTGAAAACCTTGTCCTATGTGCAGGTGGCTGGATTCTCATTGTTGGATGATCTAGTTGGTGCCTTCTTTAGATACCATATGGTATAGTTCAGGGAGGGTCAGTTATGACAGGTAGGATCGCAGGGGGCCCACAGTTGGGCGGAAGAGAATGAGAACTCCGCACATGAAGAGCTACTCTCCTCCCACGCAGCCCGTAAGGAACAAGCATGAGAAAGTTGTGCTGAGCCAGTGCCATGCCACACACGCGGACTCTGACAAGACATCAGAATTGCCCAGCAATGAGAGAACCTCCCCACTTCCGGGAAGGCATGACAGAAAGCGGGGGGAGGGGGAGGATTTGATGTTTCAGGTGGGGGATCGGTGTCCTTCCATCCCAAACTAACAGATGTCCTTCATGCCCTTCCTCTGCAGGTCCTCTGCCTGCACCTGCTATTTCTTGGGGGCTCCCTTTGCCCCTCCCCCAACCCTTCCTGGCTGCTTCCTCCACCCCTGCAGGCTTCCTCCACACACCCCTTCCTGGCTAATTCATGTTGACTATAACTCGGGTACTTCTTCAGTGGTCTCCAGCCATTGTCACATTATGCTTCCAACTGCTCCCTTTCCCTACCCTTGCATCCCCCTCCCCTCTCCCAGCCAGTGCAACTTTGTCCTGTTCCCTTTCCTTCCCCTACAGCCAGCCTGTCCTGGACTCTCTCTCCCCTACCCCAATCCACCACTCCCGTCATTTAGAGAAGCTGTACAGATTTTTATAAAATAAAATAGCAGATACGAGTTATAGTTATACTGTGCGTGGGTAGAAGGCTGTCTACAAAGGGAAGTGGGGACAGCCATCAAGTAAATTCTCGAGGGGGTGGGCGGATCGTGGCAGCAGATGGCCTAGATCCAGTATTTGCAAAATTATCAGCCTGCCTTGTAGGTGAGCAGTAAATACAGCCTTGCTACAGAGGCTACCATTAGAATGAAGTGAAAAACAAGCGATAAAATGTCACCATCTCTTACTCCTTGTCAAACTGGCTTACGTCTCCCCTTAGCCCTTTCATTCTAACCCTACAGGCATGTTGGGCTTATGAACAAATGATAAGCACTCGGAGATCTAGCAGTGGGAGTGCTCCAACACCCACGGGGCTTGTTACATTTTCCTGAAGCATCACAGAAGCAGAGTAGGGACCAGCAATTCCCTGGTTCTTGGGAGCACTGACGTTAGAGATATTGATATCGGGGAAAGGGAAAGCAGCAAAAGAAAAAATAAATGAGAGTGTAAAAAAAAACAAAAAAACCACAACCTAGTGACAGAGAAAACCCATCCTCAACTCCAAGCTGCCAAGTTCACCTGCTCTTTAGGAGAAGAGGGAGGAAATGACAAGTCTCAGTAATAAGTGGAGGTCCAGCATCACTCCATCATCATCCTGATACACTGTTTGCAGCTTTGCACATCTCACTTAAACCACTGATCCGTTTCCCCCAGCATAGGGACACACCAGCACATTCTTCTTTTCAGCTGTGAATCCTTAAGATGCCTGGAGGAAACGCTTCAGGGGCAGCTGCAGTGTTTCAGCCTTGTGGATTGAGGCTTGGCAGCGAAAGCATTTGGTTTTGTACATTTGCTGGCATTCTTTGCAGCAGGGAGGAGTGTCCAAGGTGTGTCTGTTGGATCTGTGGTATTTTAGGCCAAGACTTTGCAGTACCATGAGAACAGGGGAAATATTGCCAGCCCTACCAATTTTGGGCCTGCCTGATTATTTCTGAAATTCCCATGGCTAGTATCCACTCTTCCTGAAGACAGAGAGATAGATCAGTGGGGTGGATTTTCTGAGCTGAAGTAAAAATGACGTACGTTGAACAGGACAGGTTTACTACTCAGTTATAGCGATGTCATTTAGATGTAAGCATCTGCCCGATATAGACCATGACGTGTAAATTCGACACTTCCATCTGTGCATAGTGCAGCTTACACTGGCGGGCACGGACAGACATCAGTGAGAAGGCACAGTACCTTAGACACAAAGGGACTTCCATTATCGCTGGCCTCACCTTGCTCAAATTACATTGGAGACACAGATAAACAACATGCCTTTGTCTAGGGTAAATTTGTTTAACAGCTCCACTTGGATTGCTTGGTCTGAACATATTTTAGTAACATATTTACAGAACACCTACTCTTTACACACCACCCATACATACACCACGCAATGACATTAATCACCAGTATGTCACCAGCTTTCATAAAAGACTTTACTCTATACACTTTTATAGTATAATAATATAGTATACAATCAGTTGATTCAATTGCTTATTCTTTGGGGTTCTGACCCCCTGTTTTCCCACAGCAGTGTCTGGACCCTGACTGTCCCAATAGGGTCATATTATTCTTTATTCGTAATTAATCAATTGATGATCAGATCTTCATGAATCCTAAAGGTTTCTCATATTTTATCACAAATATTTATTCTTTGTATTATTGACACTGTAAGTTCATTATTACTCTCCTGTTGGAAGAGTTTCAGTCACCAATCAGGAAGCAGGAAAAAAAATACTGCAAGATTCAGGCAACCACTCTCACGAGCTGAGCAATGATTACTGAATGGTCAGGAGCAACATGAACATAAAAACCACCCAGCAATTCCCCATGAATATCAAATACATTCTTGAAATCCTGAAAGATTGGCTAAAAGAGGGGCTAACTCTGTGATGAGTTGTATTCTAAACAAATAGCTTACTACCGTTACTGGCAGAAATACTGAGCAACGCATTTTCTGGGTAATGTGAGTAAAACGCGGAGGTGGCTTCTGAAGGACCATACTTGTTCCTAGAGACCATACTAACAAATGCAGAACAAACAAAGCAGTATTATTAGGGATGGAAGTGTGTGTGTTAGTCCACTGAGCTGGGGTTGAAATGTAATTTGGGAATCAAATCTTTTAGAGACTTCCACGTTTTGTGACCAGGTTTTCTTTAAAGAGAACATTGTAAAACAATGCTCAGAAGTCTCATAAATCAGATCTACGCTAATGCCAGGGAATTACTCCCTTTCTAGGAATCAGAATGTATTGTGAGCAAACAGAATTACCGGGAAGACATACAGCAAGTGATGTCTTCAGAAAGAAGAGGTTGCAAACAAAAAAGACGTGAGAAAAGAAAGAAGTAGAGACACTGAAGACTTTGCGGGTATAGGCAGCAAGAGACGGACAGAGAGATTTGGAAACACAAAGACATCTGTGAAACATGTACAGAGCTGAGCAAATCATTCATAGTGAATAACGGATTTGAGGAATTTGGCTTGTTTTTGTTCACAAATTATCTGTAAGCAGCTTATGTAGCTGAATATATTCATCATCCAAAATTATTCACTGAATCATTTCTGTTGTTTGTTCCTGCTCTGCAAATTGTCCCGAAGCAGTTTGTTGTGGTTATGCAGTGTTCTAAACTGAAGACATCTTGGCTAGGTTTGACTGAGCACGAGTCACAGATGTAGTATTGGTGTGAGCAGCGGCGCCATGTCGGGACTAAAGTGGAGGAGTACATCTGACAGGACTGGAAGCGGAAGCAAAGCCATGGGGGGAAAGGAAGAGAAGGCTAGAGCAGGGGTTCCCGACCTTTTTCCTTCTCAGGCCCCCACCCAGCATGCTAAAAAACTCCACAGCCCACCTGTGCCACAACCACTGTTTTTCTCCACATAAAAGCCAGGGCTGGCGTTAAGGGGCAGCAAGCAGGGCAATTGCCTTGGGCCCCACGCCACCGTGGGCACCATGAAGCTAAGTTGCTCAGGCTTCGGCTTCAGCCCCAGGTGCTGGGGCTTGGGGCCCGGGCTGCACTCCTGTGCGGTAGGGCTTCAGCTTTCTACCCTGGGCCCTAGCAAGTCTAACACTGGCCATGCTTGGCGGCCCCCCGGAAACCTGCTCATGGCTCCCTGGATCCCTGGTTGAGAACCACTGGACTAGAGGACTTGTGACAATGAGGGACTGAAGAGATGAAGCAGAAAACTGACCTCTAAAGGGTTTAATTATATGATCCTTGCTATTGTCTCTGCTTCCCGACTGAATAAGTGTACCATAAAATCAGGTTTCCGGTGCAAATATTTGTGTTTGCAAATTCGAAGTGTTCAAACTACAAATTCAAATTTCTCAGTGAACAGTGCTTCTCACTAACTCAATCACTGCGATATTCATGGAAAAGGAACACAAAAGGGGAACACACACACAGAACATTCCTTTCCTATCCAAGTAAGTGTTAGCGAAGAACTCTAACGTTGTTATGAGCTGGGTAAAACCTTTTAATGAATTAAAACCTTGTTAATAATTACATGAGACCATGTCTTTCCCTTAAGATATCTGTAAGCAACACTGAAGGGGCCACACCTAAAATAAGGCCGAAGAGAGTCTGCCCAGAAATGACCAGCGCAGGCAAAGGGTTCCACTCAGTATCATGCCCACGTTGGTGGGTGGGTGAGAGTGTGCATATAAAAAAGACAAACTGAGACAAACAGAAGATAAAGAGACTGAGGCAAAAAGCAAGCAAGCCATGCAGCAACCTGTGGATACAGTGTATGACCCTAGAAAAAGAAGCTACAAAGAGGTTTTTTTGGTCTGGTGTTAGCTAAAGAGGCTTGAGGCTGGAAGTTAAGAAACTATTCCTTTGCTTCCAGTTCCTCCGGCATTTGGAGAAGGAGACCCTGATACATTTCTTGTAAACAAACATTACATCAAGGAAAACACCAAACTATCAATTTCTGTCCCCATCTGGAACATTTGCAGGACCAGAAGCGTGCGTGGGGAGGTGGGGGTGGGGGGGGGGAGAGCAGAAGCATAGCCCCCCCCACAGTCAGCAGGGGCACAGAACTCCTCTGAGGCCAGAGCAGGGAGAGCAAACTCCTCCTGTCTCAGGGCTGCCAAGACAGGGAGGGAGAGCCACGGTGTCAAGGGACAGCTCCACCAGCCCTGGGGCGATGGGAGAGGAGAGCCAGCTCCACCTGCCGTAGCGGGAAGTGCCAGTTCCTTGTTCTCGGGACGGGGCAGGAGATGACAGCTCTTCCAGCCCAGAGCCATGAGGGAGGAAGGAAGAGCCAGCTCTATGTGCGCCAGGGCCGAAGCCAGGGTAGGCAGCTCCTCTGGCCGCGTGGGGTGGGGAAAGTGCCCCTCCAAAAGCGGCCAAATTTTTATTCCTCTGTACGCCGCTGCACAGGACACAAAACTTTGACTAGCCACTGTGACTGAAAAGGGGCAAAGGTATTAGCTTTTAATGAGAGACAGGATGGCATGGCCCTAGGGAACTGAGGGCCTAGTCTTGTAAGGTGCTGAGCTCCCTTAGCTCCCATTTCGGCCACCTCACAAGCCCAGGCCCTGAAAAAACAGAACGGATCTTTGAACAAACAGTTGAAAGAAAGAAAGAAAGAAAGAAAGAAAGAAAGAAAGAAAGAAAGAAAGAAAGAAAGAAAGGAAAGAAAGAACCCTATAAGCACAATGTACAAGAGAGGGAGAGTACAATTCAAGAGAGAATATGGGGATGCTGACCCTGAAGTTAAATGAAAGGACAAACCACTCTTTCCTTTTACTCTCCTGACTTCTTCCAGAGGTAAGTCTCTGAAAGGGGAGAGAATATGCAAAAACAACCTTAACTCTGCCCCTGTACAGCCACTTACGACAGAAAGGCTACAGCTGTACAACCTTAGAAATGGTCATTGACTACAAATGAAGATATAATACATTTCATAGACATGTTGACTCCCTTATTTATCACAGGGGAGACAAGAGTGTGAGACATGCACACAAACACCCTAGGAAGAGGCTGAAGATCATCACTGAGGGGGTCTAACCACAGCTTTCCAGCTAAGGGGAAATGATGTAACTAGACCGTTTTTCCCCATGCCATAAAAACTGAACTGGTAAATGCTCCTTTGTAGCGTATCACAAGTTCCAAAACTCTCCAGAGGTTGAAGCAGCTGCAGGGCTTTATTTCTGAAATTCTAGAATGATTATTTTTATTTAACATTTGCAATTGTGCCTTGTGGCCCCCACAGTGCTGGGCACTGCACAAACCCATATAATAGAGGTGTCCTTTGCCAAAGCTCTTGCAACCTAAACAGATAAGGCAGGGTGGGAGAGGAAACTGAGGCAGAGAGGTGAAATGATTTTGCCCAACATCAAGATAGCACAGCAGTAGACCCAGGAGCAGAATCCATCTCTTCCAACACCCTGGCCAGCCCCCTATCCAGCAGACCGCATTTGGTCTTACTGTTTTCCCATGGGAAGAGATTTAACTCCCACTGCAGCCAATAGGAGTTACTTGATTCCCCCCACAGGAAGGAAGATTTTTTAATTCATCCATCTCTCCATGCACTTCTTACACACCCCTTGTACCTCGAGTCCAGTCCTGCCCCAAGATCCTCAGTAGATCACGCAAGCGAAGGACACATTATTATTTATTTATATCATCATAGTGCCTAGAAGCCCTATTTATGGACTGTTGTGTTAGGTGCTGTACTAACACAGAACAAAAAGATGGCTTGTACAAGCAGATCTTAAGCACAAACCAAACATGCTTCATGGTGCTTGCTTAAATTCTGAGACGCTGGCTATTTAAGCTCACACAACAAAACCCCTTACTCTCTGGAGGCAGTGGCTAATGAACACCTCTCCTCTTTCTCTAAAGGAAGAGCCCTGCATTGCGTGCAGTACACTGCAAGGCTGCAGCACAGACCATCTTTTTGATAAATCAGTAATGTGTTCTCAAATGGTAGCCTTTCCTCCTGGTAGACACAGCTCCACCAGTGCCCTTAAAAGTATGACTGTCATTCTAAGGCACTGGACTTAGCTCAGAACCGGTCTTTCCTGAAGGCTGCAACAGCATGTTGCACGGATAACTGCATGGACTTTTGCGACTTGCACTGAAATAAATTAGATTCCCACTGTGACTGTGTTACATATTAAATAAGTAAGTCCACACTGCTCAGCATATTTTCCTTTCCCAGAGAAACACAGGACCAGTTTAGAATAACCCACTTCTTGCCTTGGATCTCACCAGAGTTACAAGAGCACAACTCCCCTTTGTTGATGTTGTAGTGGGTATAATCTATCTGAAACAACAGGCTGTTTCCATAATTACTGAGCAGAACTGTGGAAGGAGGGGCAGGGAACACAACAGGAACTTAGTGTGGGACCTAGCCTAATTATGTATTCTTCTAGCTCCACTGAATTGCTTTTAGCATTAGAGAGCTCAGGATGGCAAAGAACCCTCTACTGGGCCAATGGGCTAATAGCAGAATGGATTCACTTTGACATGGAAACATGGGGTAGAACTGGGGCTGGGTAATGCAATTTGGAAATCTACTGATTGCTATATGCTGGGAGAAGGTTGATCTAGTGATCCCAACACAGAAATAGCAACCAAGGCCACAGTTCTCATCCATCTTCAGACAGACTCTCCACTGTAGCAAGTCCCTTAGGTCCAAAGTGGCCAGTGATCTGGGCTGCATTAATATTTGGACAACCAACCTGAGACATTTAAGACCTAATTTTCTGAGGTGCTGAGAACTTCAGGGGCTCATTGACATCAGCTGCAGTTGAAAGTGTTTGGCAATTCTGAAGTAAGATTGAAAGTGTCTGAAGTTGGGCGCCCAAAATCAGCGTCCATTGTGTAGAAAATGTACTTTAATTGTTTTACTTCAGTTTCATCTTTAAATGAGTGTTGGTCAGGCTTACTCTCCTCACCAGGGTGTGTAAGGATTAATTAACTAGAGGCTTTACATTGCTTTGAAGAGAAGTGTTAAGAATTAACACCACTGAGAAGCAGTCTGAATTTGAGCTCATTTTTTTCTATTTTTAACCACACAAAAGTGGTACATTGCGTGAGTCTCAAGAGTATCATTGCTCGTAATACAGAACTATGAAGAGACACATCTTTATTTCTTCCAAAGCCCAATTTTTAACCGTCATTTGACTTTGATTTGCAAAAGTGGTTTGACTTAAAAATTGTCAGGGTTACTCAAAAGTCAAAGAAGAAGAGTTCTACTAAGTGTGAAGAAAATTAATCAGCCTGCAAACTGTCTTTGAATTACAGGTCTAGGGCATCAGCTAAATTAAATATAAACTAATAATATTTGTGAGCTGGGTTGTTCAGGGCACCTGACTGAATTTCTGTGTCCTTCTTCAGGTATAGGCCCCCCACTCTTCCCAAGTAGGTTTTATTCCAATCAATACTCCCTTTCATAGTTCAAGGTGGTGTTTTTTCAATCCAGTTTTCGATACAGATTAGGATTAGGTTTTGTGGTCTGAAGCCAAACATGATGTTGAGTTTGGGTTCAGGTTTGGCAAGGCTAAAACCTTGCAAGATGAACTTCCAAGTTTATTTGCAGAAATCTTATTAGATCAGCTATTCTTGTGACATTATCCACACTCAGCAGACTTTGGTGAGGATATTTGGACAGAGCCTCAGCTCATGTATATTGGACTTCAGGGGTGTTATGCCATTTTACACCAAAAAAGGATCCAGCCCAGAGTTGCTAGATTATGGTTATATCTGAAAAAGACCAGAAGACAGATTCCTAGATCAGTCAGAACCAATACCACACTAGTGAGTTATGATACGAAATCAAATCCAGACCACAAATTCACAGGGGTTCAGAGTGGAGGTTCTGCTTTTTAACCACATGTATCTGTTGTACACTTTACCCCCACTCCCACCCCCACCCTCACCCTCCACCTCCACCCTGCCAAGACATCTAGTTTGGAAATAATAGAGCATCTAATAAAATTTGTTCAGAATAGATCTTTTCAAGCTTCCCAATATACAGCTGGAATACACTTGATAAGATTAAAGTAAAGCTGGAGGGAAGATCAGAGATCAAAACTTCTTAAAATCTTGGCCATCTTGTTCCTCTGCTTTTTCTATAACATGCCATGCTTAGATTAGCAGCTTTTGTAAAGCCTTGAACCACACATCAGTAAGCTTGTGCTTGAACCAAAATGAGTACAATTGCCCCCTACCTAAAATCTGATTTAAAAACAGAGCTCTGTTCACTGTGTGGGAATCAAGATTGAGACAAGGTCAGATTGGATCTGATTTTACAGAAGGAAAATGGAATGCAGAATCAATATCACAACAAATCAGTCAAGTTCCAGAGACAAATGTCTTAGCTAGTGACTTTCCAATACATGTATCTCTGAATATATTAAATCAATAAAACAAAACAATTCATATCCTGATGGTAACAATAAAACTTGGAAAAATAAATATGGTCCCAGCAATATTGCACACCAGTTTACTAGAGCAAAATGGCATTTGCAAATAGATGTTTCTTTCTATTGTCTTGATAGGGTACAGTGCACATTTTATTGGCATGTTACAGATTAAAAATTACTTTTTTAAAAAATGAAAATGGATCAGTATTCTGCAGAACATGCAGAAATGATTCTGGGCCTCAGTTCTCCATGTATAAAATGGGGATAATGATACTTCTTTACTCCCACCCTTTGTCTTGCCTGTTTAAACAATCCCTGCTCCAAAGAGTTAAATCTCTTACTGTTTCAGAGGGGTAGCCATGTTAGTCTGTATCAACAAAAACGAGGGGTCCTTGAGGCACCTTAGAGACTAACAAATTTATTTGGGCATAAGCTTTCGTGGGCTAAAACCCACTTCATCGGATGCATGGAGTGAAAAATACAGAAAGCAGTATAAATATTACAGCACATGAAAAGACAGGAGTTGCCTTACCAAGTGGGGGGGGGGGGAAGGGTTGTCAGTGCTAAAGAGGCTAATTCAATTAAGGTAGAAGTGGCCGAGTCTCAAGAGTTGACAAGAAGGGGTGAATATCAAAGGAGGAAAATGACTTTTGTAGGGCTCACGAGGCCAATGCAATCAAGGTGGACATCACCCATTTCCAACAGTTGACAAGAAGGTGTGAGTATCAGCAAAGGGGAAAATTACTTTTTGGAGTGCTCTGATCTCATTTGGGGTCCTCAGGCACTACTGGAATACAAATGAATAACGACAAAAGATACTGTTAAGAGAGTCAGACCAACCCTCCCACCCACCAAAAAAACCCAAAACTTATATTGCAAATACTATTTTTAATGTATATATTTAAAATGTATTTGGGACAAAATGCGGCGGGGCTTAATGGAGGAACAAGCCATGAACAGGAATGAATGGCAATGCTGTACTGCTCCCTGTGTGTTTAAAGATGCATTGGGGTGAGGAGAAGAAGAAGATTTACAACACTGAACACCTGGGTCCAAGCAAAAGTTTTCCCACCCAGTTCTACCAGCCTACCAGGGAGTTGAACCACTCTGACCAGGGCCGGCTCTACCGTTTTTGCCGCCCCAGGCAGGACGTCTGAAGACAGAAGCTGCCGCCGAATTGCCGCCACGGCAGCCTGAGGAAAGAGGTTGCCACCTTGACGGCACACGGACTGCCACCCCAAGAACCTGCTTGGAATGCTGGTGCCTGGAGCCGGCCCTGACTCTGACCGGGTCATGCACTCTTCCACCACATCTTCCAGGGAGCCTCAGAAGGTGGGGATTGGATCGAGCCCAGTTTTCAAAGAGAGCTGTTCCTGTCCGGTGTAACCCTAGGGACCAGGTCCTTGCTGCCTGGCTTCTCCCATGGACACATGTTTCTCCAAGAGCAGGTGCTGCTGAAGGTGTAGGAGAGTGCTTTTTACACACACACACACACACACAGACACACACACACACAGAGTGAATCTGGCTCCTGACCTCAGCAAACCTATCAGCTCCCCAAAGCAGAGGCTGGAACACCTATAAACCTGATCACCTAGGAAGGGCAAACCCTCTCCCCCTGCACACCACACTTTCTACCTGCCTCATCCACTTTGTGGAAGAAGTAAACCCCCTTTTCATTCAGCCCTCTCAAGTATAGTCCTTCCTCTTTTTCCAACCATTCAGCATCCTACCTCCCACAACTCATTTTGCTCATTCTGTGGGGATCAAGATGTGATCAATAGAATACTCCTGTTAACTCTTAGTTATTGGTAACTGGTCAGGAGTGACAGGGCCACAAACTGCATCTCAGCCTCACAGCTGAACACTCAGTAAATCAAAGGTTCCAAGAGAATTCTTCCGGGCTCCGTTTTTCAGTGCGACTCCATGTGACCTATTGAGCTGCTGCACTAGGCAGTGTGAGGTAATCATTCTTCATTAATTTTCGCAGAAATGCTCTTGAGATTAAATGGTATAGCCATTAATCATGGGGAAACAGCAGGTGTGGGGGATCCTAAACCCCAGCAGCTTCTCCCCATAAAATCTACTTGGCTGAAAGAATTCTCCATTGTTTCCCCACGGATCTTTGTGCAGCATGGAACTGTAGCCATGAAAACCAGAAATTCTTTTCTCATGAAATCTATGCAGCCGTTATAAACTAAGGAAGAAGACAGACATAGTACTGAGCAAAAGAATGAACATACCTTCTGCTTGGTGCTTTGCTTCAGGCCAATTCGGGACTGACTTCTGGACTACAAAACAAAAAGAAAGAGAGAGGAGCATCAAGACTAATGTAGAGGAGAAGGGAAAAGGAGGCCGACACATACCTGGTTCAGACAGCATGGGCCCGATGATGAGAAGTGTTCAGAACCCAGCAGCTCTCATTGTTCTTAATAAAAGCGGCTAGATGCTAGCACTTTGGAAAATCTGGCCAAAGACCTCATTCAGCCATCATTCACCCGATGGCCAAATCCAGAAATGCCTCACTGTGGGTGTATAAAACCCAAAGGCAGCTGGAAAGTGGTGTACTAGCTGTATGACTATGCACAACCAGCACAGTCCCCGTGCGAAGGAATTCTCTATCCGCTGCTTCCATATCTCCATGGCAGGTGCCTGACACAGGAGGAAGGCATGGGCAACCTGGGAAGAGGAAGGAGTGTAGCCAGTGAGTTCATGCACAACACAACTACTGGGGTAGGAGTGAGTCACTTCCTGAGTTCCTCTGTCTCCTCCCTTCAATGCCCCGTCATAGTTGCCATGTCCCTGCTGCCTGGGCAGCCTGCCCAGCTGTAGTTGTGGATTCTATCCCATCCCATCTCTGACCCTCACCACCACTGCACAGATAAAAGCCCTTTCACATAATCTTTGTTCCGCTCCCCAGGATTTCTCTCAGAGACATCAAGTAATGTCTTCCCTGCATAAGGGCTGCAGGATCAGCCCTTCTCATGGATTAAAGTCTCTTGCCTAAATCTTCACTTCTACTGCCTGTACCACATTTAAACACAGAGGAAGCGTGGAGAGACCAGGGTCATCATCAATCCTCATGCTGTTGCAATGGGATCAGATACTCAATATTTGCCCATCATGACAGGCCCCACTTTGAAGCCCCAAATGATTTTTCAGGTGACTGACACTGTTCTCAGATTTTCCTTTTAAGGAAACAAGTAGTAACAGAAAATCAGGATCTGGCAAGGCGGTGGAAACAATATCTGTACCCCCTTTCACTGGTGCAAGGAAAAGCAACGTCAGGAGAGTGGAATCTCCGACGCATTGCATGCAATAATCACTGCACATTCTCAAAAAAACCACACAAACCCACTCGAAAGATCAGGGTCTGGTTTTCAGCCTCTGAGCCTTGCAGAGCTATTTGCTACTCAGTGTGTGCCATCTTGTTCTCTCTATCTTTGTGGAGTAATTTATGTGTATAAATACACCAGCCCCACATTCCCCAACACTCAGCTGGGCTTTTATACTTTAAAAAAAGAAAAAGAAAAAGATCCCACATTAATTGGAATAAATTTTAGAGTTGGTTGTAAAGTATTTATAGCCCTGGCAAATGCTGCTGAAACAAATGGTGCGCCAGTAAAGAAATAAGGAGTCTGTCTCCATGTTCTTCTTTTTTATTAAGATTAAGATGTCTGAGCCTCATTCTCATTGTGCCTTCCTGCAGGAAGGAAGTACCTGGCATGACTGGCATGCTGAATATTAGTTCCTGTTCTAGGTGTATTGTTTACACTTCTTGCTACTCCTGGAGGACCTCCTGCAAAAACAAAGTCTCTTCAGACTTGATTGAACCAACCGGTAATAAAAGAAAAGCTTTAATAAAAAAAATACAGCCACAGAAGGGCTCAGAGCATTGATGCTCTAACCCAGTGGCTCTCAACCAGGGATACGTGTATCCCTAGGGGTACGCAGAGTTTTTCCAGGGGGTACATCAACTCATCTAGATATTTGCCTAGTTTTACAACAGACTACATACAAAACACTAGCGAAGTCAGTACAAACTAAAATTGCATACAGACAATGACTTGTTTATACTGCTCTATATACTAAACACTGACATGTAAGTGCAATATTTATATTCCAACTGATTTATAATTATATGGTAAAATGAGAACGTCAGCAATTTTTCAGTAATAGTTCACTGTGACACTTCTGTATTTTTGTGTCTGATTTTGTAAGCAAGTCATTTTTAAGTGAGGTGAAACTTGGGGGTACGCAAGACAAATCTGACTCCTAAAAGGAGTATAGTCGTCTGGAAAGGTTGAGAGCCACTGCTCTAATCTATAGTAACAATTTTAGACTCTTACTATCATAGGATCAAGCTCTGCCCAAGTACAAGCCTACAACGTCCACCGACTTCAATGGAGGTTACGTGAGTACCTCCCAAGACTGAATTTCACCTTTGTTGAGATTTTCTGCATTTGGAAAAAGATGTGACACCGTCCCCACAGAATTAGGCAAAAACTTTAAAAGTATGTTGTGTGTGTGGTTGAGAGATGGCGTTTTCATAATTACTTTTTTTTTTCCAAAACCAGTTGTCATTCTTTCCTTCAATACTATATAAATGTACATATAGGAACACCCCTTCCTTTCTCATTTTGGATTATGTAATGAGCTCACTGGCCATTTATGCAAGAACCTGTAACAATTCCACAGCTGCTAAGTATTTTTGGCCATCACTTATGTTCCAGATACACAAGACTTTGCATTTGACAGTGACAGCATCCAGGACCTGGCACTCCAAAAAACCCAGACCTCTACCACCTGTGTTACTTATATAGGCCCCAATCCTGCAAAAACTTCTGCATGTGCTTAACTTTGCACACTGCAAGTAGCTCTATTTCAGTCCTCATTTAACCAGAAACAATGTAGTAATTAGAGAGGAAGGAAGCAGCAGCAACTGCCCTAACTAGATCTGGATGACATATTAAACACACACTTTTTTCCCCAGTGAAATGCCCCTGGTTTTTGAGTTAGTAAAAATTCCATAAAACCAGAGCAGTTCTGTAAACTGAAGGAAAATGAAAATTGATTTAATTTATGTACTAAATAGTCTTTATAAATTGCTACAGTGTGTACCTGTATAGAGTTGTCTATTTTCTGCCAAGCAGTAGCAGATGTCAGGCCACACAGATTGACTTTTCATGGAAGGAGAAATAAATGGCTTGGAGTCTGGATATATTCTTAATGCATCTTTGTTTGATTACACCATATACACCAGTCTTGGAACAGAGGTGGTCACAACAGCACATAGGCAATCCTTTTTTCCAGGAATATCATCAAACCAATGACCAGCTCCCAAGAATTAACTCTGGTTAAGGCAGACAGCAAAAATCCTGCATCATAAAACTAACACCACAGCATTTCTTCCAACAATGAACTGAACTTGTCAATTAAGAAATATAACTCATAAGACTATATAACAGCTCCAGTGATTCCTGCCATAATAGTATTAAGGCCAGTCAGTGGAGGATCCCTTTGGCTCCATGCACTTAATTCACTGCACACAGGAGCAAGTTTTCCATCAAGTGATTTACTAGGCCTGGGAGCTGTGGTCTGGTGGATTAGACATAGAATAATAAGTCAGGAGACCTGGATTTTAATCATGGTTAGCATGCCTGACTTGTTACAGGACCTCGGTGATATAACCTCTTAGCCTCCACTTCCTCACAGTGAAATAAGACTGATTATATTTACTTACTTCACAACTAAATAATGCTTGTAAAGTGCTATACACCATAGGCTTGCTAATATTAATTCTAACAAGGGTCATAGGTGGGAATAGAACTCAAAATCTCCTGATTCCTCGCCTTATATTATATCCTAGACCAAGCAGCTTTCAGCCATCTCTCGCTCTAAGAGCTTTTCCAGAATTCTCAAGTGCAAAAATGGCCTTACAGGTTTCCACATGCTTCACTGCAAATACATTTTTCAATCCCCTGAAATTGTACATGAAAATTGAAATTTTTGGAGATGAGGGCAAATAATTCTCGCATACATTTTTGTAAAAAGATTCACAAATTTTAAGCAGCTGTAATGTATGGTACTGCTGCCACATTATTTCTTGAAGACTGGAAGTAACGTGTGTCATCACTGATTTACTCTTTGTGAAAGGGCTGCCCTTGAAGACATTTCGACAGCGTTCCACAGAGTTACTGTTTATGGCTGTCCAACCCTCAAAATTTAAGTAGAAAATTAACTGAAAGGAATGTTCAGTAAGCACAGTTATCATGAGTAAATAATACACTGATAATAGTCAAGCTGTAGGTGTGTCGCTTATTATGCTGTATCCATTATACCAAATCTGATAATTCTGATTAAAAAAATCTGAATGTTCACCAACCAGAAATGTAGAGTTGCATGCGTCTAATTTTTAATAAAGATAACCTCAGTAACCTGTATTGGTTCACAGAGTAGCTCATCCCGAGAGATAGGACACCAAGGGCTGGAGGCATTTGAATAGTTTAGTTTCACTGGCATATAAATTACAAGTGAGTTGAACTGCCTGTATCTCTGCTAAACATCCCTCTCTGTAACATGTCACGTGCTGAAGCATGCAACCTCTTGTATCTATGAATAACTTTGGAGCAAAGGGTTGGGAGGCGCTGTTCGTGCAGCATTATTTAATGATGAATTCAGTGCATGTAAAAGTCTAAGGTAGGACACTAATGTAGTCTGGATTCACACACATTTATGGATAATTAATGTCCTGGAGACTAATGCTTAGTATTCTCCAAAATCACAAAGTCTGCATGGAATATTACCTAGGAAGCCTCAAACACAGTTGCACAGGAAAGCGAATATTTGGAATTTGATGGAGAAGCCAGAAAGCGAGGTAGAAGGGAACTGCAAGAGCAGAAAGCTAAGAGGGCTACGGGAAGTTGAATCAAATCAGATTCCATGTATTCCTGTACAGAAATATTGGGAAGGAGGGAGCCACAGACCCCCAGCAGGTTTCTGAGCGCATCAGCTGAAAAACCCTGGGCTTTCTTACCCAGCTGTGCTGCAGTGAGAGTCATGGTACGGACATGAAGCCAAGACTGAAAAGCAGCAGCATCTAAATCAGACCCTCCAGACTGTGCACGTGCATCAGAAATGGTAGACACATGCACCCTCTCCTCTGTAAGACAGGCAGAGGTCGTTGTCACCCATCACTTCAGTCTTGATGGTCAGCCTGCTAGCCTTTGTCCACCCCCCTAATCTCTACCATACATGGCATAAAGAATTCAGCAACATCAGCTGGGCCAGTAGGAAGAGATTGGGGTCTACTGAATACTGGAAAAACCACATTGCTCTGGCAACATAAAAGGGCCTTGAAGTAGGTGGAAATGAGCCTCTGAAAATCCCTGCACACCACACACGCCCAGCTGCTGTGGAGCTGGTGTGAGGACCCTACATCATCCCTGCTTCCAATCTCCAGCACACGAGCTAAACTGGGAGCTTGACCAGAGTACCTTGCACTACAAGAGTCTCTGCTTGTCAGGGCCTACACAGCACCATAGGAACAAAGTGTAAGTTATAGTGTGTTCTAATTTACGCCAGGGGCTGGGCAGGCCTCTTCCTGGCACCAAAAAGCCACCTTTGCCTCCACCCCATCCCTGCCTCCAGCACCTATAGAATGATTCCCAGCATCTGAAGAAGTCCTTTCCACAAAGTGAACAGTTTTTCCTAATGTGGCAGTAAAGTTGCCCTGTGCACTTACTACATGGCCTACGCAAACCCACGTGTTTCCAACAAGAGGCATGAGCGCCACTGGGGAAGCCTAGCGAGCAATCAAAATTTCTTTCCTAAGCAATGAAGAGCTTCCAAAGCCCAGAGAGAGTTTAATTAAAGTTCAAAACAATTAAGGCTGCATGAAAGAACCCAGAAGCTAGTGAAGGATAACTCAACAAAAACAGTGAGGACCAAAACCATGCCTCCTCATTGTGCTGTGGGCTCTCTCTAATGGAACATTTTAATTCCCTACCCACCCCCAGCTATTTAGGGTCAACTTTTGCACCAGATACGTGCATGAAATTCCTACCAACTTGAATGGCATCTCAGAAGGCAGAATTTGGGCTCAAAGCAAAGCAAAAGGCATGCTCTTGGAGATGTGTCTTCTGCAGCTGGATCCACAGAAGCCCATACACTATTGTCCTTCTCTAGTTAGCAGGTATTTTATTATGCACTTGCTAGTAAACCTAAAAGCAAATAGTGATGGAGAACAGGGGAGCATCCAATAGTATTGCCCATAGTGTGTTGTACAGCGGGGAAGAGAGAAAAACATTCTGGAATTAATCTTCCTTGCTACAGTCTCAGTTGTTCACCCAGCGCAAGGCATAGCTCAGGGAATGTCCCACCAGCATCAGACATACAGAAAAGAGTAGGCTAGCAGAGTGAACACAGGCTAGGAGCTTCCAACTTCAAATCCCAGCTCTGCTGTTAGCTTGTTAGTTGGGGATTGGTCCTGCTCTGAGCAGGGGGTTGGACTAGATGACCTCCTGAGGTCCCTCCAACCCTGATATTCTATGATTCTATGATTCCTCTGTGCCATTCCACAAGCTGTTTAACCCCTTGGCCTCAACTGTTCATCAGTAAATTGTGAAAAACAATACTTCTGCCTTCGCCAACCTCACGGGAGCGTGGCAGCATCATTTAGTCATTAAAATGTCTGTGATATACTTGGAAGATGAAACTACTACATAAATGCTAGACATAAAGTGGAAGACTATAGTAAATTCAAGTGTGCTCTGGACTTGCAGGACTTCTGCATTTGTGAGATATGTGCCCATCAAGGAGGAAACTGTACGTTCTTTGGGGCAGAAACCATCTTTTTGTTCTGTGTTTGTACAGTGCCTTGCACATAAGAACGGCCATACTGGGTCAGACCAGAGGTCCATCTAGCCCAGTATCCTGTCTTCCAACACTGGCCAGGTGCTTCAGAGGAAATGAACAGAACAGGTAATCATCAAGTGATCCATCCCGTTTTGTCCATTCCCAGCTTCTGGCAAACAGAAGTTAGGGACAACTTCAGGGCATGGCTTTGCATTCCCGCCCATCCTGGCTAATAGCTATTGATGGACCTATCCTCCATGAACGTACCTAGTTCTTTTTTGAACCCTCTTCCATTAACTTATCTAGTTCTAGTTCTTATCTAGCACAATTTGGTCCTGACCCAGGATGGGGGCTCTGAGGCACTGCCACAATACACAAAAAAAAAAAAAAAAAAAACCCCACACAAGGAAGTGCTCCAGATGTATTCCCATTGTAGCAGGAATCCTCACTGCTGTTCTTTCTGCATTTTTGTGACCTCACCCTTCCCCCGCAGGCTGGCTTGCACAGTGGGGATGCAGGCTAATGAGCATGACTGCACTTTTTGACGCTCTTTGAGGAAGTATTGCCTTTTCCTGAGCTATAACTATAAATAGCAATCCTGCTCCCTCTGCCCCCTTTCCCGTATTGTCAAACGTTTAATGTATTTTAAATTATTGAAATGTCAGCTGCAGAGTGTTCCTTCCTCAGCCTCAAGACAGCAGAGACGTCTCATTGAACAGGAAACGTTCAACACTTCAGATGGCTGCAATTCATTCAGATAAATCCCAATCCAATCAAATGCAGAGTATTTTTGCTTGATAAGAATAATTAAGTGGTGAGAATACAGTGATCTATTTGACTGCTGGCAGAATAAAAATCAGGAAGAATTTGTAATCAAAATATAATCCCCCCCCCCCCCAATCACTGAATTTCAAGTCACAATTTTTGTGGTATAAGGCCCAGGTTTAATCCATTGGTCATTGGAGTCTGTGCATACCATCCACAGAAACGAATGGGTTTTCAGTTGATTACAAGGAGGGTCCAAAATTGTTCCCTGAATGTGAGATAGACACGTTATTGCTGTACGACAAAGCATTTTTTAAATGACACAAGGACTGCGGAGTTCAAACAAACAAACAATCTCCTTATTTGTATTACACAGTTGCACCCAGAGCAGCATTTCTCAAATGCAGCCACCGTGGCTGCATGTGGCCACCAGGAGCTTTTCTTGTGGGCATGACAGCCTCCTGGGCACCGGAAGGTCGGCGGCAAAGCAGTGGAGCCTCCCCCAGGGCCACCAGCAGGGGTTGAGCTCTGCCCCCCTCTGGAGCCACAAATGCCAGAGGAACTGGCAGCCAGTGAGTTCCCCACCTTCCTGGCGGTGGTGAGGTTCAGGCTTTAGTCTGGGTAGCTGGGGGGCAGGATCCGGTCACGGGTCTTTGGGTTCTGGCTCTGGACCTTAGCCACTCTGCAGCAGGTGCCGGCCCTTGGCTCATGGCCTCCCCCGCCCCACATCACCCCTGGCCCCAGCTGTTTCCCCAGCCACCCATCCATCCCTTCTGGCCCCTGCTGCCTCCCTACCGACCTCCCCATCCAGGGCTTAGTTTGTCCCCTGGTTTGCCAGGGCTGAGTAAGTTTGCTGTGAAAACTGATTTTTGTTAATATCATTTTTCACAGCAGACTTACTAGCTAGCTGGGAGGCTGTGAAAAGCGATATTAACAAACATACAAATATTACTTTTCGCAGCAGCAAACTTACTAGCTATCAAGTCTTTTTTTAAAAAGCAACCAACAAGCAAAAGAAACAACAAAAAGAGAAAAGAATGTGCAAAGCACCTTATTGTGTTTCTATTCTGTTTAGGTCCAATAAAGAATAGAGACAACTGTACATTATTGTGTCCGCAAAAAAACCACCCTACCTGAATAAATTACAATGATTTGGACATGTATATGTGTATATTTATTTGTTTTTCCTAAAGTTAATTAAAGTGTTCTAGGAAAAATTGTCAGAGCGGCCACCAGCAAGAGTTGGTGGCCATACTCTGAGGCAACCAAAAATTTTGTTGTGAGAACCCCTGACTAGAGACCCCAAATGAGACCAGGACTCATTTTACTAGGGACTACATATGCATAATGCGAGACAACATCTGCCCTGAGATCTTATAATCTGAATAGTTAAGATAGCCAAAGGGTAAGATTCATAGATTCATTCATTCCAAGGCCAGAAGGGACCACTGTAATCATCTATTTGGCCCTCCAGTACATCACAGGCCAAAGAACTTCCTCAACATAATTCCTGTTTGAAATAGAGCACGTCTTTGAGAAAAAGCATCCAATCTTGATTTTAAAAATTGCCAGTGAGGAAGAATCCACCACTACCCTTGGTAAATTGTTCCAATGGTTAATTACCCTCACTGTTAAAAATGTATATCTTATTTCCAATCTGAATAGATCTAGCTTCAACTTTCAGACACTAAATCATATTACACCTTTGTCTGCTAGACCGAAGAGCCCATTATCCAATATTTATTTCCCATAGAGGTACTTACAGACTGTGATCAAGTCACCCATTAACTTTCTCTTTGTTAAACTACATAGATAGACTCAAAGAATTCAGTCATTAAGTCATGCTTTCCAATCCTTTAATCATGCTTGTGGCTCCTCTGTGAATCCTCTCCAATTTATCAACATCCTTCTTGAATCATGAGCACCAAAACTGAACACAATATTCCAACAGTGGTCACCCCTCTGTCAAACACAGAGATAAACCAACTCTCTACTCCTATTCAAGATTCCTGTTCGTGCATCCAAGTTAGCCCTTTTGGCCACAGTCTCACTCTTGGAGCCCATGTTCAACTAACCATCTCTCACGACTGCCAAGTCTTTTTCAGAGTTACTGCTACCCGAGATAGAGTAACTATGGGCTACATTTTTTGTTCCTAGTTGGATCCATTTACACTTATCCATATTAGAATACATTGCTTGTTTGTGCCTCATTTACCAGTCGATCCACATTGCTTTGTATCAATGACCTGGCCTCTCTATTATTTAGCACTCCCCCAATTTGTGTGTCATTTGCAGACTTTATCAGTAATGATCTTATGTTTTCTTCCAGGTCATTGATAAAGAGGTTAAAAATAATCTAGGGCAAGAACCAATCTCCATGGAACCCCACAAAAAACTCACCTGCTCAGTGACTATTCCCCATTTACAATTACATTTTGAGACCTGCTATCCAGTTTTTAATCCCTTTCACGTTTGCTTGTTGATTTTGTATTGTTCTCGGTTTTTTAATCAAAATATTGTGTCATACCAAGTCAAATGCCTTACAGAAGTCTGAGTATATTACTTCAGCATTATTACCTTTATCAACCAAATTTCTAGCCTCCTCAAAAAAAATATCAAGTTAGTTTGAGACACACACACACAAACACACTTTGCTGGAGGGTTTCACAGTTACCTACTGACAGCAAGACGATTGGTGAGACTAAGGAATTTTGAGCTTCATTCCAGGGCCTCGAGGGGAGTGTGCTCTAGTGGGAACAGACTTCTGTCATTTCCCCCTGTGCTTAACCCTTTCTGCCCTATCCACTCCAACTTGTTCATGTCCCACTCCTGTCACTTCCCCACCACTGGCTCCTTGGCGCAGTCCTATTCTTCTCACCTACAGGTCTCAGTCTCCATCTGTCAGGCTTCTTATCCCAGTCCCTGTTTCTTTGCCCCACCAGACTTCATCTCCCTCCCTGGGCTCTCTCTCTAAGTCCCAATCCCTCCTCCTCCCTACATCCAGTCCCAGTCCCCCCATTTCTGTCCCAACTCACTGGCCCCAGTCTCCTCGCCCAGCCAATGCGAGCTCCCCACATCCAATCTGTCTCTCCCCTCCCCGTGCCCCACTGGCTCCCAGTTCCAATCTCCCTCCCAGGGCTGCTCACTCAGTCTCAGATTCTGTCCCGTCACCTCCCCAGCTCCTTGCCCTACTCTCTTTGTCCAGCCAGTCCCAGTATTCCCCCTGAACCCCAACTCCTTGTCAGAGGTCTTTTCCCTGCCCCATTCCTCCCACATGAACTCCTAGTCCCAGTCTCCTTGTCCAGCCAATCTCAGTCCTTCCCCTCCCCCTGCTCCTCCAGTGATCTCAGTGTCCACCATCCTGCAGCCCAACTATGCCTCTCCCATTTCCCTCTCTGGCTCCTGGTCTCCTTGCCCATCAGGCCCAGGCTCTCCACCTCAGTTCACAGTTCAGATGATTTAATTTAAGGAATAAGTAGAAGTTAGATTTGGGGTCTAAGTGTAAAGGAGTATGGGAAATTCAAGTTGCTAGTGTGAGAAAAATCCAAGATAAGATGGAGACAGAGTGTTATGGTTGACTCTCACTTTCTCATGACATGAGGCAGGGTTATGTTGTCATTATGTTTTGGTTAAAATCAGTTTGAAAAAGGATTTTAAGGAGTGTTTTTGAGAATTGTGAATGTTGTATTAAAATGCTGTCTATATTGATAGTATGGGAAGGACATTGGTGCAGATATTAATTGAAATAATGCATAATGTAAAGAGCCAAATAAAGCCATGGAAATATAATTATGGTAAATGAAAGTTTAATGTTAATTAGTATATTTAGGGCCCTACCAAATTCGTGGTCCATTTTGGTCAATTCCAGAGTCATAGGATTTTTTAAATCGTAAATTACATGATTTCAGCTATTGAAATCTGAAATTTCATGGTGTTGTAATTGTAGTGGTCCTGACCCATAAAGGAGTTGTGGGCGGGCAGGTGGGGGGGGAAGGTCCTCAAGATTATTGTAGGGGGCGGTTGCTACCCCTACTTCTGCGTTGCTGCTGGCAGCGCACTGCCTTCGGAGCTGGGCAGCTGGAGAGCAGCAGCTGCTGCCAGGAGCCCAGCTCTGAAAACAGGGACACCGCCAGCAGCAACGCAGAAGTAAGGATGGCATGGTACCATGGTAACAACTGCCGCTCTCCAGCCGCCCAGATCTGAAGGCAGCGCAAAAGTAAGGGTGGAAATACTGCGACACCCCTAAAATAATCTTGTGACCCCCCCTGCAACTCCCTTTTGGGTCAGAGCCCCCAATTTGAGAAATGCTGGTCTCCCTCTGGTGAAATCTGTATAAATAGGGGTAAAAGCACACAAAAGACCAGATTTCACAGGGGGAGATCAGATTTCATGGTCCGTGATGCATTTTTCATGGTGTGAATTTGGTAGGGCCCTAAGTATATTATAATAGAGTATTAAAAAGGAATAATTTTGCTAACTTGGAGGAGTACTGCAATTAATATCGAAAGGGTACCATTAGGATCCACAATTATAAGGCTCTGTTGTCAGCAGACTGATCGCCCATCAAAATACTATTTCATCTTTAAGTGAAAGTATAATTGTAGTATTGTGTAAGTGGTAATTGCATGCCTCTTTGCTTAACTAATCATCTTTTCTTTTAATGAAGTTTGGTTGTATCATTCAAAGTGTTGCCTAGTGGTCCTCTACTAAAGTTTTCTGTAACCAGCCTAGAGGCTTGAACTTGAAATCTAAGTTGAGTTTTATTGCACCTTTAACAACTTAACATTAATTGGTTACAAAAAGTTACACTTCCCCCATACCATGCTTGGTCCGAATGGAATCTTCTGAGATTTTAGGGCTATAATCAAAGTCTCTAATGAGCAAGGACAAACTGCAGTTTATCAGAGGCTTATAATTTTCACAGGGAAAGCAAAAGGCATGTCCCTGGCACAAAGGCCACCTCCCTGCCAAATTTTAAGTCCCCACTCCAGAGCATGAGGGCACTAGAGCTGTTCAAATAAAAAAAGGTTGCCATAATTTTTTAACATAGGCCAAACAATGTATTTTTCTCTAGCCCTATTCTTGAGAATGGACAAACAATTTTGGCTGAAATTTTGCAAAAAACTTCAGCTCTACACAGACACCCAGTAGTCAGCCCAAATGATTAAAGCTTTGTAAAGTTATACGCAACGGAAAACAGAGTTTTATAATGAGGAGTGTCTGGCAACAATATTTATAAGGGGTGCTACCAACCTAGTCTATAATCTTTCTAATACATATCTAAATACACACACACACACACACACACACACTGAAGTCAACGGACCACTCCTGTGCAAAGTTACTCCCATAAATATTTGCACGCTGGAGGCCATAGTAATAAAATGATTTCTAGCTTTGTGATATTTTTTCTAGAGGGTCCCCAGGATCACCAGTTATGTTTTCCCTTCCCAATCACAACCACTCTCAAATGACCCTTCCGCTTGTAGAACCTAGTTAATTAGCTCTCATTAAAGCAGAAAAGACTTTTCTATTGTGTCACGATTAAAACAGCTACCGGATTGTCCAGGGGTAAGGCCACAGGAATACCATTATTAGCCTGTCAATCTCTCCTTTGACAATATGCTCTCACATCTTCTCTACAGATTATTTTGCCTTATCAGCTTCAGAACCACTGAGTCCTTTTATAGCAAAGTCTGTGCACTTACAGAGAAAAGCTTAGTCCCCCGTTCTCCTTTCTCTAGTAACAAATGATGGCTATTAGCAGGGAACTGAAACTTTCTGTCAAGGAAACACTTAAGATATTGCCAAGTAAAGCACATGAAACAAGACATCTCAGAAATCTTGGAAATAAAATTGGCTTCAGCCTTCAGCAAATCAATACACTAAAGTGATTTTGTGACAAAAATAAACCTGAACAATGGCTAAGTGCTCCCTGGGGCCGCCATTTCCAAAAGTTCTTAGGGTTTCACTGGTTGCATACAAGTTTTATCAATGAAAAATAATGATCACTGGTCATCCCATAGCTACCAGAACATTTATCACGTTACTGAAGCCTGCGGCACCTTCAAAATTCACATCCCAAGGTATGAGATCTTAACGTGTATCAATAGCACTTTAACTAGTTCCCCAATAAAGTCCACACTCTCCTGTTGCTTAAAATATATAGACTAGCTCTTGAACATTGTGGCACAACAATGAAAAATTCTGAATACAAAGTGGGTGGAAAGTAGCACAGAAAACAAGCTTCAAATTCCTCTTCATGGGTCTAGGTTTTCATTCTAATCTCTACTGGGTGTTTCTTTGGATCCCAAATGTGCCAGAACATTTGATAAAGTTCTGCATGATAGGAAACAGCTGATTAAGAGACACCAGAGCATGAGAGAGCAGGGGTGTTGCACATTTAACATGGCATAAAGCATGGCTCTGCTAGTTTACCTTTAATCCTATCAGGGCCAGATCTTCAGATGGTAGAAACGGTCACAGCTCCACTGACCCTTTGCAAAGGATGGCCCCTTCACACCACTCGTAGCATGTAAATATCAGAGTGGTGTAGAAGACCCCAAGTGTAACTGAGAATTGAGGTCAATGATGGTCTCAGATGCAAAGACAGAAAGATAAAATGAGCAGTTATATCAGAAGGATGCCTTAGAAATAGGGATTGGCAAAGAGGATTAATGAGATGTTGAACAAACTTGAGTTCCGTGGCCAGAAAAACCATGGAAAAGGCTAAATTAAAATCTGTGCACATGATTTCAATATCATGGATTTTAAAGAGTACAAGACCCATGTCTTAATGCAATGTAAAATTATTTAATCAAGTGCATTCATGCATTGAAAATAAGGCATTTTAATAATTTGTAATTGGAGTAACGTATCCATAATGTTTCAGCAGAACCTAATCCAATTGGTTCCATGGATCACTAGTTTCCAGTTTAGCAGTAATGCTGCACATTGGAAACATTTCCTACTGAAAGCATGTCTTGGTTGCTGGCGTTTAGCTGATGTGTTTGGGAATATTCTAATTCAATTGGATTTTCACAGTTAAATAGCTTTACAAACATTGTGGATATATTCAGGGCTGGCACCACTAAACTCTAATCCAAGAAATTTGAATTTGATTCATATCTGCCTGTACACACAGCATAGGCAGTGCCAGATCTAAAACATTTTTCCTTAGAGCTCTAGAAACACTGATGCTTCCTTGTGCCCATGGAAACTTATATTAGGAAGCAATGAAATCTTGTATGTTTGTAGCGCATACTTGCACTCACAAAAAGAAGAGCAAATAGTCAACCTGGTGCTGGAGGCCTTTTACACACTTCTTTATACAGCTCTTCCAGGGCACCATCAATCCTATAAAGCCAGATCTTCATCTGGTGAAAAGTGGTGTAGTTCCATTGACCAGTGGAGCTGTAACATTGGTGGCACCGCTGGGCAGCTCTGGCTAAACAGCTTCGCATAGAAAAGCCAGCAGGAGCAGAGAACGAACACTGGCAGGTTTGCGTAGAACATCCTATGTACACTTTCCGTACCCCCAGCCTCCCCTTCCTGAGGCAAGGCAGAGCCAGTTGGGAGATGCTCTAGGCAAGAGTTCCAATATGGCCCTCTACCCCACAGAGGCAAAGTTTCTCTCTCCTCCTGCCACAACTACGGGCAACGCACAACCAGCCCTTAAGAACTGGCCAACCTTTAATCATTAAAGCACAAACCACAAAGTTCAGTCCTCAATTTCCCAAAGTTCCCAGATCTGCAGATCTGGGGTGTCTGTTAGGCAACACAGTGGAACTGAGCCAAACTTCCCCAAAATTCATGAGTACTTGGAGCCACAGTTTTGGCTCAGACCCACTAACAACAATATAGAACTGGCCAATACCCTAAGATGTCACAGTGTGTCCCAAACAGCTATCTTTAGCTGTATGTAGCATACTTAGGGTTATTTAGCTTATAAAAGTCAACTAAGCTCTGAACAACTCTATAAACCACTAGAGAAAGGAAGTTTAGACCAATGGTAATGGCTACCAAGCACATGCCAGGGCTGAGAAGACATGTATCGACACTGACCAATATAAAGCTTTGGAGAATCTCTGAGAAACTCAGCACCTGGGAAGTGTTTGTTTGCTACTTATAACAGGGGGTGCAAATTTGCACAAGCAGATGCAAAGATTTTCAAACATCATTTCATAACTGTTACATACTTTCTCCGCAAGATAATGCAGGTTTTGAACTTGCAGCTAGCAACGCTTCGCACCTTTCATGTGAGGAGTGCACAACACTTCACAGACACTAATTATTGATCTCATAACACTACTGTGAGGTAGGCAAGTATCATCTCCGATTTAGTATCCATGTTACTTCCTGGGAGGAAACTGAGGCCTTGAGATTCAATAACTTACACAAGGTCATTTAGGCCTTGCTTTGGAGAACACTTCAGCCCATGCTTAATTAAAGCATGAGTGTTTTGCCAAACTGAAGCTCTAGTTAGCTAATGGCAGAGCTAGGAATAAAACCCAGAAACATCAACTGAGCCTCGTGCTGTGACCACGCTAACACTCTTCCTTTCCGGCATCAGCCAGCCAGAAGCATTTGTCGGAGATTTGTTTACTTTGCTACACAAACGACCTTTCTACCAGTGTGTTTCTTTCTATTACAGTTTTAGTGTTACATTCAATTCGCATCTGCACATCTAGGGGTTTCTTCAAGATGACAGACCGTGACTGAGAAAACGAACATTTCACTTTGTGTCTATGCACACACCCATAACACATCTGTGCAATGCAACAGGATTGAAGTCTTGCCATGGATTGTCTAACATGACAAGGATGAGCCTCACATCTATGACAATGTATTGCGCACTAGAATGAAAGCTTGTGCATCCTGGAGGTGCCTCCTTATCACTGGAGCATTTCTAAATAAAGAACCCCATAAGATGTGTTTCTCTGCTGGGTGAGGGGAAAGGGAAATTCGGTCAGTTTTCATGTAACCACGTGCACGTGTTTCTATTTTTGTCACTAGGTCACTTGTAGCAGGAAAGAAGAACAGAGGAGCAGCTGATTGATTTAGCACTTCTGGAGTCAGCAGATCTGGCTGTTGAGTAATAACAGATGAAGAGGAAGCGGAAGAGTAATTGATTTGCGGAGAAACTGCATCCACAGTAAATGCAACATACCCCTCAAGCCAGAGATATTTGCTTTCCTATTGAAGACTAACTACTAACACTAACTACACGATGGTGCAGGCCATGACAGATTGCTGTTGCTACAACAAAGGCTCTGCATACTTTGTAGGAGCCAACACACAGAACATGTAAATACAACTAGGATACCCTCACGTCCCTACACAAACCCCAAAGCTCTCTGCAGGGAAGGCTGTGGGTAGAGATGCAAGCCCTCCCACAATACATAGCTGGGATGTTGACTGCAGGTCCTCTGGCATCTTCTATACATGGGTGTCGGGCTCAACTGAGCCATGTAAGTGAAGACCTAGTAGCCCCTCCCCCAATATGCCCCTACCATGCCCCAGTGATCTTCTCTACTCTGGTTTGTTCAGGGTCAGTGCATAGCCCCCTCTCCACTTCCACGATACACAAGTGATGCAAAGGCACCTTTGAGAACCCACTCCATCTCTGCTATCCCACACACATATTTAGATAAATACGAGAGAGCGAGCACTCAGTCAAACCTACTCCCATAGCCACTGGCAGGAGGAGTTCACAGTACCATTATCTGAAAGGGGTGGGTTCCTAGGATTCACTTTGTATGATTCTGAGGAATTGTGGATGGTTGTTATGGTCAGATTTTGCAAATTTTCTGTACAACTTTAGATTCTACAGCAAGAACTCCAGCAAGGTATATAATTTTGGCTCATTGCTGTCCAACTGTCTGCATGCAGGATGAAAGTCACCCAGTTTTGGTGCAAGGCTCTATGTATCTCTTGAACCCTCCAGTGCCCCCTCCAATGGGCAGGTGCGCACACACATGCAGGAACTACACATGCAGGAAGAGACTATATACTGAAAATATACACATTAGTTATGGCATGCTGCTCATGATCCTTGCTTTCCTTTGGAGGGTGCTTTGAGATCAACACTGCATGATAAAAACCACTGTACGTGCCGGATCCAAAGCCCATTGAATTCTGCAGAAAGACTCCCCTTGACTTCAGCGAGCTTTGGATCAGACCCTATAATAGTAAACATTATTATTACTCCAGTATATGGCAATATGCAGACACAGAAGCTCTGCTATTCTCTAATCTAAATAGAGACCGCTATTAACATTCCTCAGAACCTCCAGCTGCACTATATCTCATGGTTGCACACAAGCAATTAAAAACAGCAATGGCTAAAACAGATATATGAAACATCTGGGAGTTAGTTCTTGAAAGACGTTCTGAAGATGAGACTACAGTGTAAGTAAGTGTTTACTAACATTATAACAGATTTTCTCATTGCATATGAAAACCTTTTATATATTCTTATGACACAGACATTATATTACAAAAGACAGCAGAGTGGCTGCTAGGATAGATTTGACACACACTTGTAGGTAAGGGACATTCTTTGTACAATTCATTCTCCCTCAACTTGTGACATCTGTAGAAGGGGTGTAATATGCATCAGGAAATCATCTTCACAATGATTTCGTAACTTTAATTATTTTGAACTGATGTGGTGGGTTTCACAAAATTAAACGTTTGTACTGATTGTTTAATACATTGGATCTCAAAGTTTATAGATACTATGGAGAAAACAGCATTAGCAATTAATAGCCAGCAGCAGCCGTTAGAAAAACTTCAGGGCTGTCAAGTGACAACTGCAAGCTCTATTAGCAAAGTGCCCACAGACTATACACATTCCTGGAGTCTCTACTGAACAGACTTTCAAAAATACAGTTTTTAATACTTTTTAAAAAAAATATCAAATTCTCACTTCTGCTTCCCCATAGCCATTACTTGTGTCCGGCCCAAAGCCATCAGAAGACAGCACATAAAAACTGGCTCTCCCCAACTCTGATTGTCATGGCAGCACCTGCTGTTGTCACTCCAGATACCTGCAGTCCCCCAACCGCCTGATGTCAGTATGTCCAGTGGCTAGGGAGTGAGCCAAGGGCTTAGGAGACTTGGGTTTGAATCCCTCCTTCGTTACAGATGTCTTGCGTAACTTTGGACAAGTCATGGAGTCTTTCTACACATCAGTTACTCATCTGTAAAATGGGAGTAATAATTCTTCCCTATCTTACAGGGGTGTTGAGAGGATAAATACCTTACAGATTTTGAGATGCTCAGGTACTATAATAAAGGCGCTATAGAAGTACCTGAGAGAGAGGGAAAGGATAAGCATACCAAACTCTGGCTCTCAGACAGTTAACAAGGGGATGGGGCAGGAGAACCAGTAGTGGAATATTTCTGTTCAGACTGTATTAGAACTCTCTGGAAAGTACTGTGGCCTGAGTTTTCAACAGTGAGTAGCGATTTGGGGTGCCTCCATTCCGGGGTGCCCAACTTGAGACACATTGAAATGGCTGATTTTCAGACGGTGGGTACTCAGCACCAAAAATCAGGCCTCTTTTAATATGTGCCAAATTTGAGGCACTCAAAATCACCAGTCACTTTGGAAACTTGAAGCCACTTAAGGTATGTCTACACTGAAAATAAAAGAGCTACGGCAGCAAGTCTGAGAGCCCAGATCAACGGAGCTAAAAATAGCAGCGTAGACGTTCCCACTCAGGCTGCTGATCAGGCTCCGAGACCCACCCCACTCACCAGGTTTCAGAACCCAGGCTCCAGCCCAAGTGGGAATGTCTACACTGCTACTTTTAGTCCCATATCATGAGCCCCAGTAAGTTAATCCAGGCCCTGAGACTTGCTGCCACAGGGAGTTTTTTTTTTTTGCAGTGTAGGCGCAGCCAGTGTGTGCCGTGCCCTCATTTTGTTGATGCTCATAAAATGTTGTCCAGAACAGGAATCTTCTTGGACTACAGCTGTTATTACTGGTGCAGGGCTGTTCTGAGACAGTGGCTACTCCGCATGAGCAAGGGTGGCAGAACCTGGCCCTTTTCCATTGATTGATTGTTTTTTTAACGGGGTGCCGATTTTGGAATAGACTTGGGAAAATTCCTGGTTTTAAACATACACTGCATGTTGCTGTTTGGTTATTAGGGACTGTTCTTGTGTGGGTATTAAGGCTTGATCCGAAGCCCATTTCAGAAAATAGAAAGATTCGCATTGATGTCTAAGAGCTTCAGATCAGGTTTTTGGGAGCTGATAGTCGTATTATTGATATAAACTAATTATAGCTCCAAACAATAGGAATAAATATAAGAAAAACACTTCCTGAGAAATCAAAGAAGACATTTGACTATTATTCATAGTCAGGACAAGGTGTGGGGGATAGTACGAGTAAGTTCTGAGCTGGCAAAAGATCCCCTCCAATGTATGATGCTACCAAAGGAGGGAAACCCAGGCCTACTGAGATATCTGGTTCAGACATTTCTCACAAAGACTGGTTTTGCAGCCATAATATAGGTAATCAGACAGAGCAAAACTGAGGGTTTTCTTTCTCAAATTTCATCTTCTAGAAATGTAAAGTGGTAAGATAGAACAGAACATACAACCTCCGTGCAACTCTGACAGTAGTTCTCATCAGCGAAGTATTGACAGGGACTAGTCTCCTGTCCACTGTTTCCAAAGACTGATCTGAGATGTCTCAGCTTGATAGGATTCCGGGCAAGATTCTGGTTTAACTGAGAACCCGAAGGATGCAATGCTGCTCTAGCTCACAAAAGGAGAAGGAAATGTGCAGCATGCCACTTCAGTGCACATTAAAAATAAAAGCAGTGACTTCAATTCTTCCTCTGCATAATGTGAGCTGAATGTCCCATTAAACATTCAGGATTCAGGCAGGGGTGCAGGCTGCCGCAAAGTTCGCTTTTAGGTCAGTACGCACATGCCATCAAAGATAAACTGCAGTTAAAAAAAAGGAAAAAAGAAAAAAATCCCTAATATATGTACACTCTGTGCAGCATTGAGAGAGTCATTAAGTTCTCAGATTCATACAGTAGGAGCTGGCTGCTCTATATAGCCAATAGACACAGGCTATGCTGGGGGAACGAAAGCCTATCTAAAAAAGTAAAAAAAAAAAAAAACCTACCTCACCATTCTCTTATGCCTTACAAATACATTTTGTTGTCCAGAACTGGATAATTACCCAGAGCTTGGTTTACCATCAGAAAATTATATCTTCCATAGACAGATTAATAGAAATCATTTATCTAGTCTCCCATGGAGATAGATCGGCTTGTAGCTTTGAAAATAAAATAAGAGCAGTGAATGTGAACTGTGTACACCTTCCCACAAAACACGCCTTACTCACCATCCTTTGCGTACCCAAGGTTTCCTCTGCAGCCCAAGGAGACTGGGTGCACAAGGAATGCAGAAATGGGTTGCAAAGTGGAGGTAAGGTGAATTATTTCCAGCAGTAGCTTAATTACTGATTTTTGTCCCTCTTTCCCATTCATATTTTGTTTATCAAACAATAAAAAAAATGTGTAGAAGTCAACCTGTTTGTAAACACTTGGAGTAAGATTCTCATTTAGACTGAAGCCCCTTTATACAGTTTCAGTGGAGCCAACTCTGGTGATTACGTTGCAAGTCTTGCAATAGTTGATCTTTTTTAAATCCCCAGCTCCTGGATTCATGTGGTTGTGTGAAAATCTCAGCTTTCATTAAAAAATCCTTCTAACTGTCATGGTTATTGAGAAAAACTTGAAAACATGAACACTAGAGACCATTCAAGGTAGAGTGGCCCATTAATACCTCTGCTGTCATAGAACAAAAAGAAGGGGATTAGTGGATTACAGATTGTTATAATAAACCATCAATCCAGCCTCTCTGTTCAGTCCATGATTTTTAGTGTCTAGCAAATGTAAGCGGGGGAATAGTCCCGCTATTGTGGGGAACTTTCCTGACTTCTGCACTACCCCGATGAAGTGGGCTAGCGAAAGGATCTGAGTCCTCACTCCCACTTCCTTTACCCAGTGGCCTCCCTGCCCTTGAGGGCTCCCCTTTCACTCTTCTGTCTGGCAGAGTCCTCGTAACCCCAACAATGCTAGGCCCAGGATTCCTGGGGGGCTCGACCCCCAACCCTGCTGTGGTCACCTCGGACAGGGGCTAGGGTGTCCCCACTCCGGGGTACTCTCTCTGCACTGGGCACTTCTCTGACCCACTGACCATTACATACAAGTTAAAGTTATTTAATTAACAATTAATTTTAAAAAGAATAAGGAATAATGGGAAAGGTTAAAGGAAACACTATCAACCCGCTCTGTGGCAGGGAACATCACAAACAGTGTCTCTGGGATGTCAGGGCAGTTCAGTCTGTTCCTTGTAAGTCCCAGGTTTCAGAGTAACAGCCGTGTTAGTCTGTATTCGCAAAAAGAAAAGGAGTACTTGTGGCACCTTAGAGACTAACCAATTTATTTATGCTCAAATAAATTGGTTAGTCTCTAAGGTGCCACAAGTACTCCTTTTCTTTTTGTAAGTCCCAGGCCTTCTTCTCAGGCCCTGGCTGTGCTGCAGGGATGCTGTGGGTTGGACACTCGCTCTGGTGGTGGCCACACGCTCTCAGGCTCTAAGTGGTAGGACCCTTCTTCCCAGTGTCGCCCCTGCCCTGTCGGGGTTACGATCCAAGCCTGGCCTGCAGAGCCTCTTGGCTGCGGTGTCTCCCCCTGTGCTGGGCCTGCTGCCCAGGGTCCCCCTCGCTCTCCCCAGCTGCTCACCGCACCCAGCTCCGGACTGCTCCAGCCCCAGCTCCACCACCCTGTCTCAGCACTGCTGCTGCTGCTCTGCCTCCAGCTCCCTGGGCTGCTTCCTGGGCTGTTTTTCTGGCCCCTCTGGCTCTGGCTGCTGCAGCTCTGCTCCCAGGGCAAGTCTGCTCTCTCTGGGCTGTGCCTCTGGCTTTGGGGCTGCAGCTCTGCTCCCAGGACAGGGTCTGCTCTCTCTGTGCTGCTTTTCTGGTCCCTCTGGATCTGGCACAGCTCTGCTCCCTAGTTTAGCTTGGGCCCCTGCTTCCTCCTTAGCTCGGCCCCACTCTGTCTGACCCAGGCAAATCCAGCTCACACGGAGAACGGGACCTCCCTGGCCTCCTGACTCCCTAATTAGCCTGCCCGCCCTGTCATTCAGGCTGACCTGGAGCATTGGCCTCTCCCCATTGTTCCTGGGGGCTGTCAGTCTCAGGGTCCTGATTCCCCATCAACCCTTCCCCCTTTTCAGTACTGGGAGCTAGCAACTAAAACACCCCCGCTGAATGTTAGTAAGGGGGCGACAGTCCCCTTACACAAAGTTATGAACTTAAGCTCCCAGGCTTATCTTTTGAAAGTATTGTGCAGGTTTCCTTAGAGGATGAGAACTGAGAGGTCAGAAAAAGAGTGATCGCTTTGTGAAAAGTGTTCTCCCACAGCTAACAGGGTGTTTTTGTCTTTCATCATTTTCCTGTGTGAGGTTCATTTGAGAGCGTAACGATTGTCTGGTTTCACCTACATAGGTGTTATTGGGGCATTTAGTGCACGGGAAGAGGCATACCACATGTTGTGATACACATGTGTAGGCTCCATGATCTTGAAAGGTGTGTTGTGGGGGCTGTTGATCATCGTAGTAGTGGAGATATGTCTACAGGTTTTGTATCTGTTGCTCTGGCAGGGTCTGGTGCCACTTTGAGCCATGTGTCCTGGTCTGTGGGGAGCTTGCTTGTGATGATGAGGTTAGAGGTTATTTGAAGGCTGGAAGTAGAGTTCAGGAAATATTTCTTTCAGGATGGGGTCCCCATCGAGTATGGATTGTAGGTGTTTGATGATAACCCACGGGGGTTCCATACAACAGGAAACCTGCTACAAAATTTTCTGTATAGTTCAAAATAAATAATCCCAACAGGCCATATACCCATCAAACTAAAAGGTTCTCAGGTTGGGGATATTCAGCAGTTACATTTATTCAGAATTTTCAGTGCTCCCCATTACAAGTCTAGGAAAATACCGCAGCACATAGGAACACTGCAGTGAATGTGGAGGTTTTCATGGCACCTTCTGTAATCAATTTAAGCCAGTTCCTCATATTGTCATTGCTACCAGTTCAAGAGGGGGGGGAAAAGGCTGAGAAAAAGCTGGAGACAACTATTACCTCACCCTACCCCTATTCAAGGTAGCAAGATAAATTGCTGTTCTCAAGGCCATCCGTGCCAATACCCAACAGCACCTTACTGTACAAATCTCGTGTCATAAAGCCCCTCTGCCAAGAAGCTCCAAACATGTATTGTCCACTTTTGGGATAATTCCTTGGGAAAGAAAAATGAGCTCCTCTTCTCTTGCCAGAAGTGGATAACCAATTAGCACCACATGAGTAAAGGTGCTCTTTGCTAAAGATGGGTTAGAAAGAAAATCTGTTCAAAGCAGTATAGACATACTATCGTTCAGAAAAGTCCCTGATTATCCAGTATCTGTCAATCCAATCCTGCTGTCTGAAGGGATTTAGCTACCGGATTGTAGCTCTAACTCTCTCCTGCCTTGCTACTATTAGTCTTCTCCATGTAATGCTGACAACTCTGGGGCAGAATGGTCCTGTCTCCAGATGCCATTCATAGGTTGGGGGTGGGGGTGGTTGTTTTTTTTTTTAAATAAAATCTGATATATTAAAGAAGAGAAATACCTACACCTGTGGATTAGGTAGCCCAACTCCTGCCAGCACAGCATTGTTCCCTACAGTGTATTTCTCTGTGCACTGTCCTTGACTAGTCCAGTTCTAGCAATGGGACTTCCACCTCTCCCATGAGAGACAAATTCAGCGCTCACACTGTTAAGTTTTTCCCTCCTTCCTCATAAAGACTTCTCCTCCCTCAGCACAGGCACAATCATCTGGGCAACAGTCCTGCAGCCTTAAGACATGGGTTTCCTGGTACCTTCTGAGGGGCTCCCCAGGAGAAGTCTGACACCAGGTTAAAGAATGGGCTGTGCCGGAACTGGAGAAACTCTTCCCACCGCGAGCACTGACTTTACTATGTAAATCGCCTGAAGAAACTAAACAACATGGATTGCTTTATGAAGTTAAAATCTACAGTCTTAATTCTCCTCAGTGCTCGGTTGCTTTGTGCCACTCTCCCTGCACAAAACAGCCCTCAATTCAGCAGATCTGGCTTTTCGGGTATATCCCTGTAGAGAGGAATCCTCAGGTGACATAGAGCTACCATTATAGCTCCTATGCCACGCGCCCTTCTTGACTGCTGAGGCAGCAGGTGTGGCCACAGAAATAAGAACAAAGGCAAGGGCATCCTTTCACCCCAGTGATCTCACCTGCTGCAATGGCACTGGCTTAGAGTCTGACAGTCACCCCATAATGGGATTATCAGGAAAGGCAGGATCTATTGCGTGTGTGGGAGAATAGATAGAATCATAGGACTGGAAGGCACCTTGAGAGGTCATATAGTCCAGTCCCCTGCAGATCTGGAGTTAGGAAAGAAAAAGCACTGGGGTCAATGTAGTAGGAAGGGGAAAGATAGTTTCTAGGAGCATATTAAGTAGCAGTATTTATGGGGTTCCCTGCTGACAATCAAATACACCTAAATTCAGTTTCCATATCTGAATGAATTTTCATTTGATTATGCTTCATTTTCAAGTTACTCTGTGTAAGCCCTTGAGGATTACTCATTATTTCAACATAACACACTGTTTTGTCAAAGCCAAAATGTTTTGTGGAGACGTATGAGTTTCAACGAAGCGTTCAGAGGGAAGGTTTCCGAGGTCCAGAGCATGCTCTGGACGTTTCCAGAGACAGTACTGAAAGGAAAACCTGACCTTTTGAATCAGAAAAGGGATGATTCAATACAATTCCATTTGCAAACAACGTTCTAAGCGTTTTGTTTTCACTACATTGTGGAACAAAAAAAACAAACTTTGAAGCCTCAAAGTTGTCGTGAAAGGGAATTAGCATCGTCAGGCCAGCTCTAATTCAGACCCAAACTGCTCAGTTGCCCCATCTCGGTAGTGAGCCAAACCAAAGTCCCAGATCTCAACCACTGGGAAAGTTTGAATCCAGAGCAGAGTTTTGCAGCTCAGTCCCATCTCTACTTCAGATGCTTGTCAAAACCACTTACTTAGACTGGAAACACTGGTTTAGACTTCTCCCAAGGGCAAGCTCACTGTGAGGTTCCCAGCACTTGAGCCGAAAACAGCTGCAACATTGTGTACACCGACCGATTTTTTTTTTAAGAAAGAGTGTTTAGAAACAGAAGATTTGGAGGGATTATTTTACAACAAAACAAAACAAAACTGAAGCGTAGATGTTGCTTGTGGGTGTGGCTGTATCTTTAGGCTATTAATACAACTCGCCTGGCCAAATTCTGGTCTCCAATAGTTCTTCTGTTGAAGTCAGTGGAGTTAGACTGGATTCACACAGGTATAACAGAATTTGGCCTCCTCACTCTAGTACAAAAGTGGCTACGTTTAGCATTTAATTAGAAGCCTAATACAAATTCTTTCATTCTCACAAAATGTTTTTCTAATATTCCAAATGCCAGTCGCCCAAAAAGCTGAGAATCTTTATAGCATGCAGTGTGGAAATTGAGGCTGTGACAATGGCTTAGTCAGTCAAAGCAATTCCATCAGCAACATGACCCTTCATTTCAATAAAATCTGCTCCCAGGGATCCAATATTGAGAAGCCCAGAGAATAAATCTGAATCATTTATGCTTAAGGAATTATTCTGGCCAGGCTCCCCTAAATAATAAAATTCACTTAGGTAAATCTTTTACAGTTTAGGACCTGAATTCCCTTGTGTGCTCCAAATGATAACAGAGTTATGAATATTTATTGTTCCTTTAGCTTTTCTGAACTTGTTTTTCAATTTGGTGGGGTGACAAATGCAGAATCTCCTCAGGAGACCAGTTATTCTTCTCACACAGGAATTTCACCAAGATGGACACAACTTACACTCACTGCAAATCAGTAACAACTGTGGTGCAAATCAACAACAGCTTCTTTTATATTCAATAAAATATAGAGCTGGTTAGAAAATACAATTTCTGTTCCATAGGAAATTCTGCTATTTTGACATTTGTTTTCATACTGAATGAGGACTGACAGTTGACATATCAAACACCTTCCTCATACTAAAGACTCCAACAAAAATTCAATTCAGAAATATCAAATGAAAAATATCTTGATTTTCAATCAAAACGACATGCCAGTTTGAAATAAAACATTTCAGTTCATTGCTTGTAAGTTGTCACAAAGCAGAATGGTCATCATCTGGTCAGTTCCAATATTAAACCTCTGGCCTGTTCTGATTTATGCTTTGATCATTTTTTGGTGACTTAACAATGGCCACATATTACCACTGATGCTGAACCCTACAGCATAATCCCTGTAAAAGCCTATCCTGTGCGCAAATAGTAATAACATGGATACTTCATTGCTAAGAAAAACAACTATGTCCCCAGCGTAGACTAGAATTTCCTAAAACTGTTTGATCTCTTTTGCAGAACTTAGGGGAGGGTATTTAACCCTTTGGATTAATCATGCACTGAAAATCAAAAATCAAGGGAGATGGTTTATAAACAACTATCCTGGTGTGCCAAACAATGCTGCAGCAACCACCCCATGAGCCCAAAGCAGATTAAAGTCAGAGTCTCCCACCTTCCAGGTCAGTTGGCCCTAAAGGAATCTTCTCTGAGCAAAATCCAGGCAGAGTATATTCCTCACAGGATCCAAGGAGCTCTCCCTTTTAAAGGGCTGCTTTCTTAAGGAGGCTCAGCACTCAAACCATCCCTCCAAGACTGAGAACAAGCACATACCATTGAATAGGGGCAGGTATTTTCCCTTCCCTCCATAGGGACTCAATAGTCCCTTCCTTAAGGAGGGGACATACACCAAACTCACTCGCTCCCTTTCATGGAAGGCAAATTTTGGTCATTTGCATAAGCAGCTGACAGACCCTGACCTCATCAGATGCAGTCTCCGGATAAAATTTTCAGCGTTCCTAACTGACTTAGGAGCATACACCTCATTTCAAAAGGCAACGCAGGCACTTAGGAGTCTAATCCCATTGACTTTCCATGGGACGTAAGCTCCTAAGTCACTCAGACACTTCTGAAAATTTTACCTACTGTGCCTCAGGTTTATAGAGGGATAGTTTCAAAATGTCTAAAGGATTTAGGAGCAAAAGTCCTACTGCAAGTCAGTGGAACTTGTGCCCCTGAATCTTTAGGTGCTTTGAAAAATCCTTCCTTTACAACACTGCAGATTACTTTATTTGCAGCTATTACTTAAGCAGTAGGTAGAAGGATATTCCTTAGAGCCCATTTGCTACAATGTAAATGAGACTGCTCCTTTGGGATGCAGCATCCACAGGAATCCCTGCTCCAACGAAGCAAGGAGTTTGCAGTCCCAGCAAGTCTAGTTTTTCAATTTTTATGAGGGTTAGTTGAGTATGGAATACAGTCCCATCTAGTGTGAAACTCAGCTCTGAGCTGCATTGAATGGCTACCACAGAGCAGTTCACATGGTACTCACAATGCACTCCTTTGATTTTACTACAAAAGCTACGTGTTCATGCTCTTTTCGAATACTAGAGCCTGTGCGGTAGGATACTAAAGTGATCAAGGCTACTGTGGCATTGTGGGACAAATAGAAGGGATGGCGTATTGGATACCTCCAAAGTGAAATAGCAGCATCATTGAGACTAGATTCATTGGAATAATAGGGAACCATTGGAGCAACAACTGGTCAATATCGCCAACACTTACAGCACCCGTCAAGAACAGCAATAAGCTATGTCACACACTGCACACACCCCATGTTGCTGCCCTGTATTATTTGGGGTACCACTCTCCTTTGCAAAATTTGTTCAGAATGGGAAAGCTAAACAACTGCCAGGAAAACCAATTTTCCTAACCTTTTCTATATTCTCCCCCTCCTGGCAAATGCCTCAGGTGTGACCAACATTACAGGTTAGCAAGTAAAAGACAGATGGCAATTAATTAGTTTTAACATTTCTTCACGGCAGTGCATTCATTATAGACGTCTCTGCATCACTCACTTTTGCAAAACAAAGAGTAACATTTCTACTACCTAGGCTTTATCTACTCTGGGTTTTTGGCTACTGCCACAGCTCCTCTGGGGCCGATCTACCCTCACCTCTCCTCCTTCCCCCTCCAAAACAGTCTGAAGGTTAGGAGTGGATGTGAAGCATTATTGACTCCCACCCTCTGTGGAAAGGTGTGGGGAATACCCCATCATCTCCCCTAATATTACACCTGTCATGCTGCTCTTTAATTATACTGCCATGTCGTTATTTTATAGAAAGTAGAAATGGGCCCCAAGCTGCTGAATTCAGACATAATTGTAAAATCCCAGTGATGGAAGTGTTTAGATGCAGGTTTTTGTTTCTGGCCCTTCTCTAATATGTAGGACTCCAATATAACCTCCAGATCAAAGATAACAAGAAGAGACTCTGGGTCCCAGGAGATACAAGTCCAGAACCTTGCCTACAAATCTCTCTGCAACAGAGCCAGATTCCTGGTGTGGGGTTTTCAAAAGCACCCAGCACTGGCCTTTGTTCTCGTCGCAGTCTCTTAACTCTGCTCTGACTGGAGGCAGTCAACTGAGTACTTTTGAAAATCCCACTAAGTATTTTGATCTTGCCATAATCTTTACATGCACCCCTGCCTTGTCCCCCAGATATATCCTATTTCCTCCCAAATTACTCTGAGATGGGTTCAAGATCATAGGAGTTGCTGTCTGGAAATTCTGATTTTAATAGTTTAAATCACGGGTCTCAAACATGCCGACCACAGAGTTATTTCCTGTGGCCCGCCATAGGCCCCGACTCCACCAGCAGCCAAGTTCCCCTCACCCCCCAACCCCCATCCCTGAGCGCACCGCATCCCCGCTCGTCCGCCTACCTCCCAGCGCTTCCCACCACCAAACGCCTGTTTGGCGGTGCTTAGGACTTTCCAGGAGGGAGGGGGGAGGACCGGGGATGCAGCGCGCTCAGGGGAGGAGGCGGAGAAGAGGCAGGGCTGGGGCAGGGATCTGGGGAAGGGGTTGGATGGGGAAGGAAGGGGGCAGAGTTGGGACGGGGACTTTGGGGAAGGGGTTGGAATGGGGGCAGGGAAGGGATTGGAAGAGGCAGGGCCTCATGGAAGGGTTGGAGTGGGGGCGGGGGCAGAGGGTGGGGGCTTTAATGGAAGTAATTCTAAAAGTAAATGCGTGTTTTGTTGTTTGAGCGAGGTGCATTACTGAGTGTTTATATTTTATTAAAGCCAGTCTTTGCGTTACTGTTTTAAAAAGAAGTTAATACATTGACTCTTAATAGCATACTAGATTATTCTTCATTGTTTTCATTATTTACTATACTTTTGTATCGTTGTATGAAAAGGTTTCAGTGATGCGGCCCTTGGGCCAACGTACGAGTCCTCATGCGGCCCTGGTGGTGATTTGAGTTTGAGATCCCTGGTTTCAATGTTGCTCCCCCTAATAGCGTGGCATTACAAAACATAAGGTACTTCTGCCGCACCGTAGTGGTGGTGGTGGGTTTTTCAGTTTGATGTTGGTGAGAAGACAGTCCATTTTCAAAACTGAAATCAAAGTGAACATTCAGCACCACTCCAAACACATGCAGGATTAAGCAAATTACTGATCACCCCCGAGCTAAATCAGGTCGAGTGACGACTGTGCTAGAAATAGCTAGCGTTACTGACGAGGAGGGACCAGCATTTTCAGCTGAAATTTTCCAAGCAGCCTAAAGTAGTGTGGTGCCCAGCTCCTATTAAAATTCAATCCAAGTTGGGTGCGAACTCTCTTAGGCCCCTTTGAAAAGCCCTGCATTGTTTCTTGTTATTGCTTGAAAGCATTGTCTACATCAATCTGCCCCCACGTCATCCTGCCAAAGTGTTTCAACCCTGATCAAAGTGGACTAGCCCTCGGGGTGAGAGAGTACTTTAGACCCCATGTCTCTTGACTCCTTGGGCTCTCAGCTGTGCCTGCCAGTCAGGGTGCCAATTAGCGCTGGTTGTGACAGTGGGTCTCAAGGCTGAAGGTCACTCTACCACTCAGATCTGTTTGAGCCTCAGACAAACTATAGGAGCTCCTTCCCTGGTTTCTAATGTCAATGTGCATAAATTAGCATCTCATTTATCCAAAGTCACTTGTAATGGCTTGGCATGATTAATCTAACATTTGGCTTCTCCACAAGGGACGCGTTAATGCTGGCTTCCTGCTACAGCATCACATCAGTTTTTATACCAGTATTTTTAACACAACAGGACTATACAGGCTTCAGAGCCTTGGCACCAGCCAGTGCTTGGTCTGGAGCCTGGCATCCTCTCTCTTATATGCACCCCACACCATACAACTGCTTAGACAGTGTTAAATGAGTCCCCCTACTCCTTTACCAAGCCCTCGTTGGCATTTCATAAGTTATTTAGCAGCCCCACAGATTTGCAAAAGCCCCTTTAGTACAGGCACATTTTAATGTAATAGGTTTCTTAACTCCAAAATCTGAGCAAAGGAAGAGACTGGCTTTTTTCCTCTTGTCATAGCCTGTGGCAGAATTATTGGGCCATAGGTGGAAACATTTGTTTGGTTAGGGGCAACACAACACACGCACATTGGGCCCTTTACGCAGCAAAAGTGGTGTGGTCCCACCACACGGGGAGAGCAGGACTGATGGGGCAGCTGCCTCCTCCATTGACCAGCCTAGAGAAAAAGATGGAACATGGTAGAGCTGAGCTCCACTATGCCTGATCCTCTGCTGGATCTTATGCTAGCAGCAGCAGTCAGAATAACAGGGGTCCTACTTTAACTTCCACCAGGGCCAGGCAGCCAAGGTTTAGAGAGGTGGCACCGGCTCCCTGCAGTCTCTGTCGAATGTTGGCACTGAGAATTGGGGCCTCCATATCACCAGGGGCGGACAATGCCGTTTGCTAAAGGAATCATTTTTTGAATGAACATTCCAGTTATTCAACTCTCCCTGCATTCCTTGGAAGTGCACCAGTGCAAAGCAAAGGCCTAGTACAGACTCAGCAGCCTCCGGCTTGGCACCTGTTTGGGAATAGCCTACAGCTTCAGAACATAAAAAGAAAAGCTCACACCATACACAAAATACCAATTTGTTTGCTGGACATTCTGCCCTGACATATAGCCAATGCAGCCCTACACCAGAAATCTAAACAGTTGTGCTTCTCCATGTCAGAACAACATTTGGGCCTCAGTACAGAGAATTCCTGCGACGGATGGGACACTTTGGCACTGCATCACCACACCCACTGGTTGTAGTTTTCCTATCACTTACTGATTTTCCTTAAGACACCTGGTATTTGATAATACTGACAAAATGGTAGATAAAGGAAGAGGAGTGTGGACATCTACTGTGGTTAGGCAGAAACATGAGTGAGGGAGGGCGGCTGACAAGCCCAGACATCTGCTTCAGAAAAGCCAAAGTGAGAGCAGAGAGGCAGGAGACTGGGGGGTGGGGAGCCTTTCCCCAAGCTGGCCGTGGATCACCACCAAGAGCTGTCTCCTTTCCCTGGTAGTGGCAGCTGCAGCAGGCAACTGCAGCAGGCAGCCCTCACCCACTCCCCTCCCTTCTTCACACGTCTCTTGTGAAAAGAGGGGAGCAGGTGAGAGCTTCATGCTGCTGCCACGTCTGCCAGGGAAAGATGCAAGCTTCTGGCAGCCATCCACGACTAAGTCAGGAGAAGGGGCTTCCTTCAACACACAGCTTTCTCCATCTGCTGCTATGCCTTGCTACCTGAGCTGGACTCTTAGAGGAGGGGGGGGGATTTAAATACTTGACACACAAAGGTGGGTAAATCACCATCATCCCCCGTATTTTCACAGGAAGAACCTGAGCCACTGAGCTGTTAAGTGACGTGCCCAAGGTCACACAGCAAGTCGGTGGCGGGAAAAGGAGATGGATTCTATTCCTATTCCCTGCCTCCCCTAGTGAGGGCAGAATCCTAGCAGGACTTCTGGCTAGAATGCTCTTTGTGTATGGCCAGCTCTGCTTTGGCCTAGCACTACTCATAAGCATGTAACTCCCGGCATGCTACCAGAAAGCAAAGGCAGAGTTTGGGGAAAATACAAAGCCATTTTGAATGTACAATGGGGATACAGACCCTTTAATGAACTGAGTTTAGTTGTATTGGTATAGATATATTCAAGTATCTTCTGTTATGACAACTGTATTTGTTCACATTTGCTACTTTTCCCTTTCCTTGATTCAAAAGAAACTCTAGGCCAAATTCAGCCTTATAGTGTCGGCGGGTATAAATCCACTGAAGTTAATGGAGTTTCACCCATTGACACCACGTCTGAATTTGGGCCTGAATATCAAATTTGAATACCAATTTTGCTCCCATTGACTTCACTAAGAGGAGGAGCAGGCCCTTAAAGAGTGTAACTTGATTTTTATTCCCCAGAGATGTGTCTCTTAACACATCAAAACTGGTATTTTGGGATTCCCCAAGCAAATCAAACAAATAATCAGTTTCCCATCCTCTCCCTGCATCCCCACCCCACCCCCTTCTTCCACACAACCCTTCCCCCCCACATACCTTTTTTAACATCCAGCTTCCCCCTTCCCAGTCTGAATTCAGAGACTCTGGTTCGATCAGCGTTTCTATTCCAAGGTTGCTTTGGGAGTATTTATTAATGCTGCCTCTATTTGTCAGGCTCCCGCTGTAACGTGCCAAGCTATCAGTTTGTCCAAATTGACAAATAAAATAGCTCAAGCAACAACTCAGATTCGATAGTAGGCAGTTTCCAAGTCTGCAAGTAATTTATATTCTGCACAGATGTCATGAGCAAATTTGACTGCACTGTATTTTATTTCCCTCCTCACCCCCCAGAGATCCAAGGCAGTAGAGTATTTCTTTTCTAATCATTGTTGAAAAAACAAAGTTTACTGTCTAGAGTTTTGCCTTTCACATCTCCCTCTCTCTCTCTCCAAGAGTCTCTTAGATTAAGTTGTCAAAATTGCTCAGGGACAGATTTACAGGAAAGCAGACTGTTTCTCCCATTACTAAATTAACTCTGATCAACCTGGGTCCAGACATGGTGCCTGTGGAAAGTGTGATGTTTTTACTGTTCACTGTGCCCCTAATTTAATGGGAATTGGGTATCTATATCCCTAAGGCAGCTTTAAAAGTCCTAAATTGCTTTCATGTAAAGGTGCCTTGTATGCAAAGGGTCTGTCACCATGCACTGCAAGCCAGGCTTTGGAACAGATGCATGGTTCAAAAATTATTTTGAATGAGCCAAAAATGTACCCTCCCGTGGAGACACCAAAACATGCTAGAGCCAAGGATTTCTGATGACGACCTCACGGAGTCTCCTTCGAAGTGTCCCTCCGGAGGGGAGGAGTCAGGAGATAGCCTCAGGATTTCTCCCAACCCTCAGATCCATAGGAAAAGGAACCTCCTCCCCACTTCCTCACAGGCCTGGCCCTTCTACACTACCCCTCTGCCCCCGGCCCCTCCTCCTGCAGCTGGGGAGAATGGGAGGAGAGATGGCAGAGCACAGCTCTGGAGCCCTGCGTAGCTATACAATGTATATCCGTAGATGCAGATACCCATGGATATCAAGCGGATATTCGCGGAGCTGCAGGGCTCTATTAGGAACCGCAGCAGCGAAAGCAGCAGCATGTCAGGCCGCTGCTCACAGGAACCCGTGCCCAGCCCGGGCAGCTCCTCTGGCGTGGCTGTTCTGCCCCCAGCCCTGCCGCTGGGGTGGGCACTGGCCCCACCGGTAGCTGTACCTGGTCACACTAGTGTGTGCAAGTGGCTTGCACGCTCCTGAACAGGAGTCCCTTTCACACAACAGACTGCATCTCCTGTCTGGGGAGCAGGCGGCCCTGCCAAACAGCTGATTGGGCAGCCTGCTGAACAGCTGTGGCTGGTGGGCACTGAGCTCCCCCTATTCTTTTTTCCTGTGGGTGCTTGAGCCCCAGAGAACCCACGGAGTCAGCCCCTCTGGTTGCTACCACTGATGGGGAAGCAGTACATCTAGCCTCCCTGAGAGCAGCACTTAACAGGAAGGCTTGCAATTTAGGGAAAGGGCTACTTGAGAATGGGAGGATAAGGTCAGGAACCGGAGAAGAATGGGTTTGATTGGAACTCAGGGAGACAGCAGTGAGAGGTGGTGTGGAGGAGAGAACGGAGAGGAGAAAAAGTCAAGAAATCTTAAAAGGCTCAGAAAAGTTTCAAACAAGCACCCAAACTTTTCAATGCTAATCCCCAAGCGAACCTAACCGCTGAACCCTTCTTGCTGAAAAAACATCCGGCACAGAACTGTTGCTGATGCAGCGAGGGAAAAATTCTGGCTAGTTCCTAATGCTGTCAGACTATTTCAAAGCAAGGGATAAATTAATGATGAAGTTTCACAACTATAAAAACCAAGGGGGAAATCAAGATATACCACATGGGAACAGGTTCAATTTTCAGCTGGTGTAAAATTCAAACCAAAGCCCCGGAGATATCATGTAATAACTTTAAAAAAAATTTGTAAATGCACTCAAACATTGTTACATGCCTTCACAGAACTAACATGCATTAAACAACAACTAGCTCACAAACTGAGATAAAGTTAATTAAAGGACTCCATCAAAAACATAATTAGAGAAGTCAATAAAATCTCCACCCTGAAAAGAACTCCACCCTCAAGCAGTCTATGCAAATAGAGAAGCCTGGAAGCAGGTCTTGAAGGTCCACAGACTCAGGGCCTGATTCTGATATCATTTACAGCGTGACCCTGCTTCACTGAAGCTGCACTATCTCCTGGGATCCTATTATTAGGAGAGAATCTCCACTTCCATTTCTAAAAAAGTAGGCTTCTAGCTGTGTTGGTCACACAGCACATCTTGAAAATGTGTCCTGACTGCACCCTGAGCCTCAAAAACCAAAAGTCAAATAAAAAACCTGAAATGTACTACTTTTTAAACCTCATTTTTTAAGCCAAACTCATAGTTTGGGGGGCCCGACTCCTGATTTGACCATTTAGGATCAGTAACACTTGAACATTTTAAAAAATAGATCCGATATAGGGTGATGACCCAGGATGTTGGAAGTGCGATACTGGAACTTTCCAAATCATATTAAATAAAGCTTAGGCTGATAGTTATCAAACGCCAACTGAACAGTGACCTATGTGAAAAGAGCCTCGTTTTGATTCTTAACGGACAGATCATCCCCCCAAAATTGCCATCCCTACAGCTATTAAACTGGGACTCTATTTAGTATCCTTGTTGTTAGACTCATAAACGAGAACTAGCATGGAGATTAACCTCCTCCTGACCTTATAAACGTTCCTTGCTAACTGGACTGCAGCATGTTTGGTGGACCAAACAAGGTAATTCACAAAAGTCACAGGACCTACACTGCATTTTCAGTGTGAAGAATAATCTCAAGTTAAAAGCTAACAGAAGACTGCTGTGAGATTTTTTTTCATGTCGGAAAGTGAAAACAATACTGTTCCTAACAATAGTCTAGTAGGCAGGTACATTGGTTTATATTCAATACCACGGATAAACAATATTGTTTTAAAATAGGATACTTTTCAAAGTTTTCCATGAAACTCAGTGAAGAGTAAAGCTCTTTAAGCATCTTCGACTCCCACTCCATCTTTACATAAAGATTCACCCTTGTTACAGAAGACCTATTTGTCCTAAGGAGATAGTCAACTTGCTGAACAGAAGAAATAGATTAAATATTGACCATGAATGTCTTCTTACTTGAGAGAAATGTTTATAAGAGGTGGAGGTCACACGGCCAATATTCACTATGCACAGGTGTCCCTTGAATGCAATATGCGAGTCCTGCTTTTGCCTTAAACCACCAATTTTCTGTTCTTCGTGAACAAAATACAGAATTAGACAACAGGAAGGATAGCACTCCATCAGTGACTTCCTGCTTCAACTAATGGAAACTGATAGCAGGGAATGCAACCTGATCCTAACGGATGATCCTTGCTCAGGCCTCAACTTTGGAAAGCATTTAAGAATATGATTAAGTCTATCTCTAGTCAGGAATGTATTTCAGCACCATAGGCGCGGGAAGTAGGGGAGCGGGGGGTGCTGCACACCCCCAGGTTTTGCACCTGGCATCCTGGCTGCCAGCCCCACACTGCTGCTGCCCAGGTCCCGGCCGCTGGCCCCGCTGCTTCCCATGGGGCTCCGCAACCGCCTCTAGCGGTGACCCCAGCCTCTGCCGCCTTACCCCGTCCGCATCCCCCCCTCCCGGAGCCACGGCCCTGCTCCCGGTCCCAGCTCTCGGGGGCGGTGAGGGGGTGCAGACAGGGTAAAAGGGGTGCAGCTCAGCACCCCCACTCCAAAAACTGTCCCAGCACCACTGTTAAGCACACACTCAAGTTTAAGTCCCCCCGACTTCATTAAATTGTCCCACTGAGTTAAAGCTAAGCACTTGCTTAAGTGCTTTCCTGAAATCAGAGCCTCACAGCTTTGGAGGAAAGTGTGGAGATCAGTTCAACCCCATGTAAGTGCACAGGCAGCTCCACAGTTACACATCTAGGGCCCTATTCTGTTCCCACCATGGACTGCAATTGACTCCAAGGGGAACAGCATTGGGTCACTAATCCCAGTTACACCATGGGCAGCCAACCCATGCATTACAGAGGTCGTAGCTTCTCCACGGTTAAGGGGTGTTTCCCTCACCCAAAATATGGCTCATGGGGTATATTTTCAAAGGCACAAATGACAGTTAGACATCCAGTTCCCACTGGAAGCCAATAGGAATTAGGTATTTGTCATTTGTGCCTTTGAAAGTCTCCTTCCAACATGTTTGTTCTGTATGAAGAATCCACTGTATCCTCCCACAATTCACACTACTAAAAAAAGTTTTATTTTCTGAGGATTTATAAATAAATTTGTTGTTTGCTTTGAGTTAGTTTTTTCCAAACAATCTCTTGAAGAACTTTTTTGTGAATCTCATTTTTTGTACCTCTAGCAAATAAATCCCCCCCCCCTTTTTTTTTTTGAGATTTGAGCCTTGAAATTCATTTTAGCAAAGGCTAATACACAGGTTTCTATTTAAAAAACAATGTGCTTATAAAACAATTTATATTGCTCATTATAAACAATTCTCTCTCTGTTACCATGATCACGGCTTCTTTTTATGTCAACAAATATTCACGTAATCTAATACGTCTATCATTTGGTCCAGAATTGAAGGCTGTGGGCCAAGCTCCTCAAAGTTAGGCTCCTAACTCCCGATTTATGCACCTGAATGATTTTCAGAGGTGCTCATCCCCCTGCTGTATCCATTGAAGACAGTGGGAGCTGCAGAGCATGCAGACACTCTGAAAATCAGGCCACTTACCTGGATGTTTAAATATGGACTTAGGAACCACTGTTTAAATGCCTAATTTTGAAAAATCTGAACCAAAGCATTTAAAATCCTGTTTCTAGCCTTCCCGGGTACAGTGGTGTCATTTTTTTAAAATTTTACTCCTTTACTGCAAGTGTCATGATATTTGGAGTTTTTTCTGAAAGCCCCAGATGCTAGAATCATGAGAATGCATGAAAATCTCAGTTTTAATTTTCTTTTTTTAAAAAATAGCAAGCTTCTAACCCTCATGGTTGCAAAGAAAGAGTAGAAAATGTGAAAAATAATCCCTAGAGACTCAGGAACCAGAGAGCAAATTTAAAAAAAAAAAATACATTTTTGGTGGTGGGTTTTTTGTTTTGTTTTGTTTTTTTAAGAAGTCCCATCATGATTTATAAACCAATCTTGTGATTCGGGGGGCCTGCTGCCTAAGTTTTGAAGGTTGGGTTTAGCAATACTGTGGTTATGAAACTAACCTTGCAAATGTGAAAAAAATGGAAATTGATGCAATTGTGGGTCTGGAAACAATAGCTGAGATGTATGTAAACAGCCTCATTCATCACAAAGTGGTTTTAACCCAGATACCTAAAAATAGCAGTTTCAAATGTGCACATCAGTGAGTATTTCACTGCTGATTATTTCAGTGGAAACATCCAACAAATGGATTGGATGCCCAAAACATTGGCTGACCATAACAGATGAACCTTTGGTGTGCATTTGACAGGAAGCCATGACTGATAGAAGTAATGAGCCTGAATCTCTACTGTCCTGCATCATGTGAGCCCAACTTCCCAAGTGCAAAGCGAGTGGAAAGTGAGTGTTAAACACTGCTACCAAAGCAGAATTGTCACATTTTACACCCACTTTGCATTTACTTGGCACCGGTGTAAATGGGTAGACAACATGCAGGGCAATCAAGAGCTAGGTCCCACACCTTTAAATAATGCTGGCTACAAAGCTTCCCATGTGTCACATTCCCTGTCAATCCCTATAGTTCTTTTAGGTACTGTTGACGATCTTCTCTTTTGCATTCCTCCAAGAGAGGTGAGAGCTTGTATTTTAATAGCCTGCCCCCCGTATTAAAATGACTTGAGTTCCCATGCTATTCTCTTATGTGGTCTCTTCCACCTGCTTTCCACTTGGCACGTGCCTTCTGCTTGGATGCTAGTCATATTGGCGCCTGCTTGTCTGACAAGCTTTGTGATGGCCACAGGCACCGATTAAGCAATTAAGATCATAACTGTCTACTAATTCAGGGACTACTATAGCTCTTCCATTCTGTCTTGAAGACTGCTATTTACCTCTCCTCTGTCAGAAAAGCAATGAGTAGATCCTGACAATCACAAATTAATCAAATGACTCATTCATTCAATTTGTCCAAGCAGTCCAAGCAGGTATTTCCCCTCTAAATCTGTTTTTCCTTTTTTAGTTTCAGTTTAGTTGGAGCACAGACAGTTTCCCAAACTGTACAGAATCTGCTTTTTAATTTCCAACTTCATGCCTGATACTTCTGTCAGTTTGGCCATTGACTTTCATGGAGGCAGGATCAGATTAAATAGATTTTAAGGACAGTAGGGTCTAGTCTGACCTGCATAACACAAACCATCTGGTAATTCCTGCATCAAACCCATATCTTGTGGTTGAGCTCAAACTATTGATTAGAAAGACATCAAATCTTGCGTTAAAAAGACTTCAAGTGACAGACAACCTACTACATCTCTACAGAAGTTGTTCCAAGGATTAATTACCTTCACTGTGGAAAAAACAACTGTGCTTGTTTGTAGTCTGAATTTTCATCTTCCAGCCTTTGGATCTTGTCTGATCTTTCTCTGCTAGATTAAAGTGTCCTCCACTATCTGAAATTTTCTATTTAAATACTTACAGGTTGTGATCAAGTCACTTCTAAAGAAAGTTAAGTATCATGGTAAAATCTGGTCTACACTAACTTTGTCAACCTAACTATGGAAGTGTCTACACTTAATTTCGCTCTCACCGACATAACTCCCCGCTACGCCGACTTAATAACTCCACTCCATGAGCGGCATAGAGTCACGGTCGATGTAGTTAGATCAATGCAGTGTCAGCATAGACACTGCGTTGCTTATGCTGACTGTTACTGTCTTTCAGGAGCCTTCCCACAATGCCCCAGACTGACAGTACAATCAATACAAGTGCTCCTGGTGAGGACACGCACCGCCGACAAAGGAGCAAAGCGTAGACACGCACAAGTGATGCAATTATCATGGCAGCTGGATGACGATGTAAGCTAGGTCGACTTAATTTTGTAGTGTAGACATGGCCTAAGGCAGGTATCAATACATATGGATATCTATTTGAAACCATTTTGAATGCCTATTGTTACAAGACTATTTCAATTATATAGGTCTTAATAAAATGTTTCTTTCTTTTTATATTACTACTACTACAGGGGAAAAATATTACTTTAATTGAATTTATTTTGACCTGCTATTAGTGTTTCCTTTTTAGTGCCAAATGAATATTACCATGCAGCTTTAATCTCAGTGACTATTCTGTTACCAAATGTAAAGAGTCACACAACCGGTTGTTTTTTGGGAAGAAATAATGCACCACTCAGGCCTGGGGTTTTGACTAGTTTAGAGTGTAGGGTGACCAGACGTCCCGATAAAATCAGGACTGTCCCGATATTTAACCTTTTGTCCCGTGTCCCAACCGATGTACGATCGGGACCCCATTTGTCCCAATATTCGGGTAAGGAGGCGAGTGGGAGGGGTGAGTAGTCAAGTGGCAGGCAGGGGGGTGAAGAGGCGAGCGGCAAGCCAGCGGTGGGCCGCGAGGAAGGAGGCGAGCAGTGAGCCAGCAGAGAGCGGGGGTTCTCAGGGCAGGCATGGGAGTTTCTGGCAGGGGAGTGAGGAGGTGAGTGGCAGGTTGGGACGTGAGAGGAGGCAAGCGGTGGGTGCGGGACTAAGGAGGGACGCAGCAAGCCAGCAGCAGGCCAGGGAGTGAGGAAGAGCGCGGTGGCGGTGGGGGGGGGCCCTCGGGCAGAGTGGGGGCGGAGTCTGGGAGGAGCAGGGGTGGACTGTGGGTGGGGCCAATGGACTGCCTCTTCCAGGGTTGTTCTGGGAGTGGGGAGGACAAGACTCCCTGCTTCCACATTCTATTCCGCTTCTTATATTGTACCCATCACCATGCTACCAAAGCATTCCAAGTATAGGGTAGTCATAAACCAGTCCACAACACACTGAGCAAAGTCAGCTGCAAATGGACTCCCCCCACCCCAAAAATATAATCCCTCTGAGAAAACAGAGGGGCCGCACATTCAGTCTTAAAAATTAGCAGCACTGAATTCCATCAGAGCAAGATGAAAGTGAATTTTCCCTTAAGACTGTCCTGCCAGTAGCTCCCAGATATTCAAATCAAGGCTCTGTAACAAACATCTTTCCACAGGATCTCAGGAGATTGCTACTATTTTGGCTTGAGAACATTTCAGCACTGTTTGAATCAGAGCTGAATTTGTGTCCAACCTGAACCATATCCCAATCCAGATGTGGACACCACCCATTATTAGTATTCAAATTTAGGGGAATTTTTTTTCTCCTTTGCAGTTACTAGTTTTAAACATCTTCTACCATAACTAAAGTCAGAGGGAAACCTAACATAGGCAAGGCAAGTAGGATATTCCCCCAACAGCAACATTCTTGAGTTCTGTGTAAGTTCTCAGATCATGGGACAACAGGATATTGGTGACCAACGCCCTGGGATAAAATTCCTATGGTGGGATTTTCTGAAGTACTCAACATTGGCCCAGCTCTGCTTCCAGTGATGACAGTAGTTCAACTCCCATTGACTTCAGTGGGAGCTGACTTAGATCAGCACGGAGTATTTTTGAAAGTCTCACTCCTTGATTCTCGGCAGCTTAACTCAGCACCAATGAGGTTTACAGTAATTAACTGTCTCCAGTCACTGAGACATCTTTGGTTTTCCCCACCACCATTTATTCAATTCCATTCTAAGGCCTTGTCTACACTACGAAATTAGGTCAATTTTATAGAAGTCGATTTTTCGAAACCGATTTTATACAGTCGATTGCATATGTCCACACTAAGTGCATTAAGTCGGCGAAGTGCATTAAGTCCACACTAAGTGCATTGTGTGGCTAGCATCACCTTACAGAGCAGTGCACTGTGGGTAGCTATCCCACAGTTCCTGCAGTCTCCACTGCCCATTGGAATTCTGGTTTAAGCTCCCAATGCCTGATGGGGCAAAAACATTGTCGCGGGTGGTTTTGGGTACATGTCATCAGCCCCACCCCCACCCCCTATGAAAGCAATGGCAGACAATTGTTTCACGCCTTTTTTCCTGGGTTACCTGTGCAGATGCCATACCACGGCAAGCATGGAGCCCGCTCAGCCCACCATCACCGTACATCTCCTGGGTGCTGCTGGCAGATGCGGTACTGCATTGCTACACAGCAGCAGCTTCTTGCCTTCGCGGCAGATGGTGCAGTAGGACTGATAGCCATTGTACGTCTCCTGGTTGCTCCTGGCAGACCTCAGTGAGGTCGATCAGGGCGCCTGGACAGACATGGCTATTCTCCTCTTAGAGCACTGAATGGAAGCCAGAGACTCCAGGTCATTCTCTTCTTTAAGTTTCATCTCATGGAGATTCAGTCCTGCCTCAAATATCATGAGAGCTGGAGGCTTCTGCTTCAGGCTGCTATCCCAGTCGGCTGCACCGCGCAATCACACCTACCCCAGCCTACCCCTTGCTCCCATGGCTCATGAAGCCTGGACAGTAGTAAGGAGCAGTTCAACTATAGGCTGAGCAAGTGCAGAATAGTGGTAGAATGTGCCTTTGGACGTTTAAAAGCTCACTGGTGCTGTTTGCTGACTAGGTCAGACCTCAGTGCAACCAACATTCCCATTGTTATTGCTGCTTGCTGTGTGCTCCATAATATCTGTGAGAGTATGGAAGAAGATGTTTATGGCGGGGTGGGAGGTTGAGGCAAATCACCTGGCATCAGATTTTGAGCAGCCAGACACCAGGGCAATTAGAATAGCACAGCAAGGCGCACTGCGCACCAGAGAGGCTTTGAAAACCAGTTTCATGACTGGCCAGGCTTCAGTGTGACAGTTGTGTGTGTTTCTCCTTGATGCAAACCCGCCCCCTTTGTTGATTTTAACTATTGTTTTGAAACCATGCATTTTTTTTTAATTAATAAAGAGAGAGAGATAACGGACGAAGTAGCCCAGGTGGGGTGGGGGAGGAGGGAAGGACAAGGCCACATTGATTTTTAGTGTGACTACAATAAGCAAACTGTTTGAATGACAGCCTTCTGTTGCTTGGGCCATCCTCTGGAGTGGAGTGGCTGGGTGCCCAGAGCCTCCCCCTCCGCGTTCTTGAGCATCTGGGTGAGGAGGCTATGGAACATGGGGAGGAGGGTAGGCAGTTATACAGTGGATGCAGCAGGGGTCTGTGCTCTTGTTGGCTTTCCTGCAGCTCCAACAGATGCTTCATCATGTCCGTTTGCTCCCCTAACGGATGCTTCATCATGTCCGTTTGCTGCCGCATTAGCCTCAGCATTGCATCCTGCCTCCGCTCTTCATGCTCACTTAATTCTTTCCTGGCCTCTGCCACTGAATGCCACCATGCCTTAAGCTGTACCCTATCAGTGCGGGAGGACTGCATGAGCTCGGAAAACATGTCATCGCGAGTGCGTTTTTTTCGCCTTCTAATCTGCGATAACCTCAGGGATGAAGATGATAGGGGGGAGCGTAGAAACATTCTGGGGGGACTGCATGGTCACCTGTGCTGCTGAGTTCACCACACTGATCAAACAGGAAATGAAATTCAAAAGTTCCTGGGGCTTTTCCTGTGTACCTGGCTAGTGCATCGGAGTTCAAAGTGCTGTCCAGAGCGGTCACAATGGAGCACTCTGGGATAGCTCCTGGAGGCCAATACCGTCGATTTGTGTCTGCACGACCCCAAATTTGATGCAGCAAGGTCGATTTTAGAGCTACTCCCCTTGTCGGGGAGGAGTACAGAAGTAGATTTTAAGAGCCCTTTAGGTTGACGGAATGGGGTTGGTTGTGAGGACGCAGTCATTTTTAAAATTGACCTAACGCGGCTAAATTTGACCTAACCCTGTAGTATAGATCAGGCCGCAATTTGATAAGACTGTGTGTCTCTCCATCAGGTCTATTAACCAAGATTTTTATTCTCTGAACTACCCTTGAAATACAGTGAATGGATTTTTATGTAATTGATTCTACTACTCCCCCTTTTTTCTCCCACCACCCACTTCCCTCCCCTTTTTTTCCCAATTGAATACAGACATTGACAAAATTCCATAAGTTTCCAGTAACTCAAAACCCATTTACATGTTACAATTAATATGATACAGGACCTAAACAAAATTCTGAAGCTATGGTCTGCACTTATGGAAAAGTGCTACAGAAATTAAATAGGAATGAAAGCCAAGAGAAATGACTAAGGAGGAAGGCAATTACTGGTGGAGAAAAGTATTAGTCTAGGTGAGTAACTGTGACAGACTGAATCAAAAGGACTTTATCTGGCCAGTGCCCTTCCTCCTCCACACAAACTTACACCTTATGCCTCAGATGGTGCAGGGAGGCAGCCAACCCTGCGTGCACAGATGCAGACTAATTATCTCTTGCTGCAGTGTAGGGGCACAAGTGGGGACTCCTTGTGTGTCCATGGGGAAGCTGTGCCCCAAGGAAGCAATGACTTACATTACAAACATTAGAAGTGACTGCCTCCCCTCAGTGTTCTACAGAATGTAATTTCTTTAGTTTTGTTCATAATATGAACGTAAAGAATAAAAACTTGAAAAGAATGGATGAAGTTCTCTCCTGCGCTAAGTCACTTGGTGCTGTGCGTGTGGAGGAGTCAACAGGCTCATTTGTGCTAACCCTGGTGTGAGATACAGCAGCTGCTAGGCTGCTCTAACATAGGCCAATCATAGAGTTTAAGGCCAGAAAAGACTACTAGATCATCTAATCAACACCACCTAGCACCCACATGCTAAACCTAACAACTGACAGACCAAAGGATTACAGCCCACAGGAGACTTGACTATTATATGCCACAGGCAGAGAATAGGAGGGACAGAGATGCACTAATGTGACATATACTGAGCTAATCCTGGCAAATGATCTGCACCCACCACAAGATCTCTGCCAATATAACCTGGGGGGGAGATTCCTTCCTGATCCTATATATGGTGAGCAAGAAACAGCCAGCCAGCCAGCCAGCCAGCCACCAGAAAGAAAGAAAGAAAGAAAGAAAGAAAGAAAGAAAGAAAGAAAGCTCTGTGCCACCTGAGAGCCCTACTCTACCCCCACAATGTCCCATCTCCAGCCATGGGCATCCCTGATGCTTCAGAGGAAAAAGAGAAAATGAAAACAAAATACATTGGGAGAGGGGAAAATCCCTTCCTGACCTTTGCATGTGGCCAGCTGAAACTGTAAAGCACGAGCTTTTAGGAACACGAAGACATAAACCATCACAAGCAATCCTGTCATATGATCGCACTCAATTAGTTTTTGAGAGAGCTGGACAAATTAATGAGTTGTTTGCCCCCACAACTCCTACTGGGAGGCTGTTCCAGAACCTCACCCCTCGACGGTTAGAAAGCTTCTTCTAATTTCCAGTCTGAATTTGTTCATAGCCAACTTATACCCATTTGTGCTCTTACCAACGCTGACCTTTAGCTTAAATATCACTTCACCCTCCCTGTCATTTACCCCCTGATGTATTTATAGAGTGAAATCATATCCCCTCTCAGGCTTCTTCTTGCTAGACTAACCGAGCCAAGTCCTTCCAGTCTTCTCTCATAAGCTAGGCCCTCCATTCCACTGAGCATCTTACTAGCTCTTCTCTTCACCGGTTTCATTTTGAACACGGGTGACCAGAAGCGTACGGACAGTATTCCAAATGAGGCCTTACCAGTGCCTTGTACAATGGCATGAATATTTGTCTGTCTCTCTACTGGAAATGCCTCACCCGATACATCCTAGGATTGCATTTGCCTCTTCAACAGTCGTGTCATACTGGTGGCTCATTTATTCAGTGACTGACGCACACCACTCATGTCTCTCTCCTCCTCTGTTTCCAACTGACAAGACCCCAGCTTGTAGAAGAAATTCTTATTACTAGACCTTAAGTGCATGACCTTGCACTTTGCACTATTGAATTTCATCCCATTTCTGTCACTCCAGTCTTCAGGGTCATCCGGATCTTCCTGTGTAATATTCCGATCCTCCTCTGAACTAAGAATGCCTCCCAACTTTTTAGTCAGCAAATTTCATTAACACACTCCTACTTTTTGTGCCAATATCACCGATTTAAAAAAAAGACTAAGGTTGGTTGTAAGACCAATCCTTGAGGAACTTAACTACTAACCTACCTGCAGTCTGATAATTCACCTTTTCAGCAGAATCCATTGCTTTCTCCCTTTTAGCCAGTTCCTTATCCATCTTTCAATTCTTGTATTGATTCCCATCTTCTTTAATTTAACTAATAACTTCCCATGTTCCGAAGGAACCATATATCTGCTGTGAATCGGTAGAGTGGAGTTGAACTCTCCTGTCATCATGCCCTCTACACTGGCAAAGAGAGGCAGTCAGTGGGAAAGGATGGTGCAGAGCACAAAACTTAAACAAGCCAGACTATGCAAGCAGCCTACATGGCATGGGATGAAACAAATGAGAATATTTAGTTTGACAGTAAATATAAATCACAACCAGTTCAACTGTGGGGGTGGGGGAAGACCATCAGCTACTGTGGTCTTAAGATTTCCTTGTTCAAGAACACGTTGGGTTTCATCTCAGAGTCTTTGCACAGGGTTTGCTGTTATTCTCTTGGGTGACCTCTCTCAATTTTCATATTCTTGTCACATTTAATTACAGTTTTCTGCAGCTCTGCCTAAACTAACATTGTATGTAAGCAGCAAGGCCCAAGTTATGGAGAGAATTATTCACATTAGGCAGCTAAACATCCCAAAGCCAAGCTTAAAGAAAGATTCTTTAATTAAGTGGAAATAAGATATTCTTTAAAACAACTGAATAAAAATAATTCAGTAAAGCATTCAGGGTGTTTAGTATGGAGGCTGTTCTGTAGCATCAGTTCATCCACCATGGGATAATGACAGCTAAATCCACTGGTTCATGGAAAATTACAATTCACTAATTTATTATTACTATTATACACATAGCTTTCAGCTTCTGTTCTGTCTTGCAGACTTAAAAGAATAGTTCATACCTTTCCGTGGGCTCCCAATCACAGTGCTGTCAGCACCAAGGACAGCAACCCGCAGGAAGCAAAAACCTCTATGCTAGATTCAAAGGGAGAACAATATGTAGCTTTTTTCTTTTCTTTTTTTAAAACTTACATGGGTAATGAACAAGAGTAATTAACATACCAAGGGATGAAGCAACATACCAAGGAATTTTCCATCACTTGAAATCTTTACATCAAGACTGGATGTTTTTCTAAAAGATATGTTCCATCTACACCATAAGATATGGGCTTAACTCAGTCATTCTGGGGTGAAATTCTGTTTTATCCTATTCTAATTTTATGCAGGAAGTCAGACAAGATTTTCACAATGTTCCCTTTTGGCCTTGAAATTTATTCATAAAAAGGAGTTCTTCCTCACTGCCGTAATAAATGATACCAAGTGTCTATATTTATAGAAAACAAGCACATATTAGAAAGACAGCACAATTCACACATAATGAATTACTGTATAAATTATATAATTTGGTAATTTTTACTAGAAGATTTATCTTTAATTTTTAATGAATGCAAATGTTATTTATTTAAGATTAAAAAAACAATGGCTGCACATTATTCATTTGATAACTAATAATTAGATAAACTGTTGCTATTCATTATAAATAGCCCTTTTGGGGGTTGGTGGATCATTCCTAAACTCATTTTCAATTAATGAGAATTTGCCACATAGTTTGAACTACTATTTTTCAGAACTACTATCTAGTCCAGCACTGTGTAACAGTGTTTTGCAGCAGCAGCTGATAAATACTCACATTAATAACACTGTGGTATGCAAACATTTTCTGTAATTGTACAGCCCTAACTAAACCCATTAAAATATTAAAACAATTAATAAAGTCAAACAATCATAGCGTTTCAGCAAGTGGATGGCGCTTTCTGCTGGATGCGACTTGCTGGCTCAGCAGAAATGCTTAGCCAAGGACATTTAGGGGAGAGAATTCACCAGTAACCTAGTAATTAGAATGTACAGTAGCTTTCAGGACCTGACATTGCTTTCCTTCACCTTTTTATAGAACAGATCCTCCACAGATTCAACTGGGATGCACAGTCAAACACAGATACAGATTTTTACTTAAAACTTCTTTAATGGTGTCATGAGCAAAGATTGCTTGTTCAATGAGCTCTTGTAATACATTGAATTCTTTCCAGTTCCCAGCAAATGGTATTTAATGTTCAAATAATCTTTATACTGATATCAAGAAATCATTAAAATCTTTTAAAATTTCTCCCTTGGGACAACTGTTAGATCACAAAAGGGCTACCTTTTATATGGAAAAATGCTCACACACACAAAAATCAACTCAACAGGCTGCAAAGAATGTCTCAATGTGGAGGTTTATCTAACACACATGGTCAGAGCCAGTGGGATGGTACTTGGTCTGCATTTACTCAAACACAAATGGTGCTTGCACTGGTATCACATGCCTCTTGGGAGAGACAATAAGAACATACATATCTTCTTGCTTTTAGCCCTTTCATCTGTGTGCAGTAAACAGAAGGGATAAGTGTTTGTATGTGCTTAGAATAAGTCTCTCATTTCGATATTTAAACAAAGCGGCACATCACAATTGGCACCCTGAACAATAACTTCAACAAAGAGGCCAGATTGAATCCACATTGGTCCTTAAACTGCCCCAAAAGAACAAACAGGAACATCTATTAAAGTGTGTGATATTTACAAGACAAATATAAGTACAGTACTCTTTGAGAACCATTACAGTCAAGTGTGACAGTTCATATGGTACTTATGCACGTACTCAAGTCAAAATCATTTTGGAATGTAGTCCTAACACTTACCTGCTTCTAAGCGACCAGTTACTTATATATTTGTGTGGGCTATGAATGGATAAGAGTTCATGCCTAACGCTTCACCAGCGGACAGACGTGCACATTTAGTGAAAAGAACACACACTCTTGCGCAATCCTAAAACTAATGCTCATGAGCTACTCCCCGATTTGCACATGCTCATATCTATCCATGCGCGCTAACGTAGTAGATTCTGATCCACTGCAGACCAGCTGCGAGAGGAGTTTGTGCATGTACAAGTGGGGCCCGCGCAGAACTGTGTGCATCCACTTTTGAAAATCTGGCCAAAAGTCTACATGGATGCTGCTGAGTTTCTCCAACAGAATGTCATCCAGATGAAGCAGATGTACAAGAGGATGCATTATCACCCAACAGGAAGCAGATAAAACATTAGTCTTGGTGCCTACAGACATAACGCCTCAGGGGGGGTTAAATCTTACCAGTCAAGCTTAGTCAGTAGACAGATACGAGAACTTACCAAAGTGCTCCAGACAACAGTGGTGGGGAATCATTAAGTGGCATGCTTCTCTTGGAGTCAAAAGAGAATCATGCTCCCCTATAGTGTGAGAGGGCACTGTGCCGCAGAAGGGGTTTTCTTTAAGATGAGACATTAAACAAACTAAGCCAGTCTCTTAGCCAAATTCCAAATATGGGTAATTATGCTCTACCTACCCAAAACTGCCGCTAGTTTGAGCTGCCCATAGACAAAAGGGAAACATCAAATTTGCAGAACTATCAATATGCTTATAAAACAAAACCAATCACAAGCTGTTTTGTATCTCTTGTCCTCCACTTTCACAAAGTCACTCCTGTTGCTGAACATTTGTCTAAACATAGAGATGGTAAATTCTTCAGGCCAGGGATTGTATTTTATTGGTCCCTAAAGTGCCAGGCACTGTTATGGCATTACGGCCCAGATTTTTAAAGGTACTGAGATGTTGCAATGCTCAGCACCTAACTGATTTAGGAGCCTAATTCTCCTTTTCAAAAGTGATGTAGGCACTTAGGATGAATCTTTCAATGAGATTCAATAACTTCCAGTGAGACTTAGACTCTTAAGTGCTTAAGTCGCTTCTGAGAAGGAGGCTCAGGCTCCCAAGCCAAGTTAGGTGTTGCTACACTAAGAGAGCAATGACTAAATACCTTTAAAATCTGAGCCCTGATCAATAAATTAAATAAGAAGGCATTCTTCATTTCCTGCCCTAAACAATTGTTTAGTTTTGCTCCACACTGTTAAAGAGCTGGTGCACTCCACCCCAGACATGGCATCACTTCAGTGGTAAGTGAAATGATCCATATATGTGCTGTATATACTTGTTCATTCTTAACAAGCTTAGAGGTCTGCAAAAGGTGCTATGCATTTTTATTAATAGTGATTATATTTCAGCTCAGAGGCACTGAGAATTCAGGGGGGAGGGAATCAGATCAATCACTGAGATATAGTGGAGTAAAATCATCTCTTTGGACCAACTTCAGACCTGGTGTTAGTGGGTGTTACTCCAATGAATTCAGAGAGAAAGGTTAAGCTATCCCCAACTAAAAGACATGCTGATTAAAAACCTATAGTGAAGTTCTCAGCATGACAGATGGCAGGAGTAAGACATCTCACACAGAAAATGATCATTTATGATTTTCTTTGCTTTCTCTAAAAGGTTACCAAAAAATCTCTTCATCCCACTCAGTTTTAGTTTCATTTTTTGCTATGAGTAGAAGACTGTTTGTGTGAAAACAAAACACACGTGTCACAGTGAAGTGGGAAGGCTGAAGGTTAAAAGAAGTGAGAGCGCTTGCTGGTCACATGTTTAACAGATGGCTCTTTGGCCCTGGTTCCAGCAAAGCACTGAAGCAAATGCTTCGTTTTAAGCATTAGAGTAGGCCCATTGAAGTCAGTTACTGTACAGTGAATCTATCGGACTACTCACATGCTTAAATATAAGCATGTGCTTAAGTGCTTTGCTGGATCAGGGCCTTAGATACCACATTGAAAGGTGATTTAGAAAAGCACAAATTAGTCAGACAGATTTAGAGGAGAACAAATCCACTCCAATTGTAACTATTCAGATTAGTCAATTCCTGATCTTCCCTCACAAATATAATCATAAATAAGATTTAGTGGGGGTGTATGAATATGGGAATTTCCAATATGCTTATTGCCACGTCAACCCACCTTTTATATACACATTAGGAAATGTCAATTCTGTCACTAAAGGACCTGAAAGTTTTCTCCCCCTCCCTCCATTTTAGGCTATTTCCTGAATCGGCCTGCATTCCATGAGCCTCATCTGAATTTGGCCCTAGTGCTATCATTGTGGGAAAGCTGGTGTACAGAAAAAGGGCCCTGCACGAAGTTCTCAAGAGGGCTAGATGCAGGCTTGTCCTGATCACCGATGGGTGTACATTCCACAGTCAAGGACATCAATAAGCCCTACGACTAGCACCCCTGAATTGTATCTTAAAGAGCTACCTCTAGAATACTCTCTACAAAACAAAAAGACTCTTATGGAGAAATTCGAAATAATTTAATAGAAAATGATACTCCAATTTTTTTTTTGACTATGCCATAGTATTTACTGGAGAATTACATCCCTGCTCTAAAGTTTGACAGGATGCCGCAAAAACATTGAGAAAGGAGATTTATTAAATTCTATATTTTAGAGTAATTTCTGTTTTTCAGTGGGACTTTTCCAGAAGGCTAGTATCATATAGGCAAAATTTTAATGTATATACACATTTTAAAAATTTTCACTTGGATCCATTGCTGTATTCTCAATCTGCTACCAGGCAGATACAAAATTAGAGACAACAATAAACAGGCTCAATTAATGTTTGAAAGGAGGTATGTTTTGCTGCTTTCAGACATGGAAAGCTTTCTGTAATTTCAATCTGGCATTTCAGCATGTCTGACATCGATAGCGTCCAGTGACACTGCTTGGTTTACATGGGACTGAAATAAATCTGACTTTAAAGAAGAGTGATACATTTTCTAATCTAACAGTTGAGAGGTACCATATATTATGTAATACATAAAAGTATTTCCATTCCCATATAACGCATCCCTTTCTCCTCTTTGTAATAATGTTCATTACTTAATGATGTCACAAAAACTGTTGGTCTAGAGGTGCCAGGCTTCAGGGATATTTATTTTTTAAACTAATTTTGAGAGCTTAGTATGGATCGAGGTGACCTTTGTTACCCTGACAAGGATTCACTAAAGCACCAGTCAATACTGACAAGAGAAAGTGTAATGCCAACAGACCCCGGTCGCTGGCAGGCGGGATCAAATCTGGCACCTCTGGAGCTTAGTGCATGAGCCTCTACCACATGAGCTAAAAGCCAACTTCTCTACAGTCTTAGCCAGCAGCCAGATTCATTTTATATCTCTCTTTAAGTGGTCTCGGTGCCACTAGATGGGACAGAACACCACACCCAGAAGGTGTGTGGCTTCCAAAAGCACCTGTGTTCTAAGGCAGAAAACACTGGTATTCCTGTATCAAACACTAAATCAGTTGGTTGTGATTATGTGTGTGTACAAAGAAAGGAACTGCCTTATTGAACAATTTAATATGGGCTCGATCCAAAACTCAGTGAAGTCAATGGGAGCCCTTCAATTGATTTCAGTGGACTTTGGATCAGACCTTGAAAAGTTTGGGACTGAGCCTGCACTGTGCTGAGCATCGTGGCTTCACCCAGCCAAGCAAGTATGCACATGTTGAACTTTAAGCATAGTAGCAGTCCGATTGACTTCAGTAGGGTTATGACTGGAACCAATGGGGGCATTCTACTACAACAGTATGCTTATGTATAAGGTAGTAATGGAGAGGACATATCTAGTGGGGTCTCACAGCGGGGTTCTGTCCAGGGTTCAGTACTGTTCAACAGTCAGATGCCCAAATACAAAATGCAGAATAACTGACTGGGCACTAGTACTATCTTCACTCTGCTTTCAGGAAGTGCTTGATGAGAGAGGACAGTTTATGTGAAGGAAGGAATAAAGCCTTGCAATGTCTCAGCTCTCCTCCCTCTTTTTATTTTGAGCAAATAGAGTATGCTTAAAGTTCAGCATGTGCTTAAGTGCCTGCCTAGAGCTGTCCAGCATGCTTAGCACTTTGCAGGATCCAGCCCTTATAAGAAGACACCTCAACTCCTAATGATGTGACACAAAAATCAGTAATAGAATGAAAAGCATTTTACATCAGTGTGGAGAGGGAAATCTTTATTACCTCTGCCTTTAAAGTGCTAATATTCATGACAGTAGACATACTAAAACCACCTACATAGAATAGGGCCTTAGAATTTCATAGCATTTGTAAAAAAAAAAAAATTAATTCCAGTATCAATTTTTAAAGCAGGACACACGGAAGTGGTTCAGCTTTTGTTGGCTGAATGTCTGCTTTCCTGGGCAATCATTTAAAACCCAAACAAGCCAAGATTCACTGAAGCTGGTGCAGGGAAATGAAATTTAAGTCCCCACACACACACTCACACACCCACCACTCTACCCCACAATTTGTTTGTAAATGTCAGAGTTCCATTTTCACTTCGCACTCGCCCTACATTGTACAATTTATCAGCGTAGTCAGCAAAGAAAACCACCGTTTCTGAAGGAAAGTGTTTTAGAGTAGTGCATGTTAGAGCTCTTCTTCATTTCTGTCTTTGCCTCCACGCGCACAGGGAGTAGTAATTCTACCCCATCTCTAGATTTAGGGCCAAAACCCCCATGACATACAGCTGCAACCCATGCTGACACACCGTGGCTCCGTCCCCCTCTCGTGGCAACGTCACTTAGAGATTTAAGACTCTGCTGCAGCCTCCAAGATATCAGACGTGGTCCTTTACTTCAAGCAGGAGTGGTGCCAGCTTTCAGAACCAGGGATTCCACGTTCCACCCCCAAAGAGGTGCGCCGTTACTCTGATGTTTGGATGAGCTCTCCTGGTTTGCATAACCCACACCCTGGGTAGGTCAGGGAGAGATCATATCCCAGCCAGCCAAGTGTATATCTGGGACAGCCTGCCCACACTGCAGGCTGCAGCTGAGGGTGCCATGGTCCTTGCCTCCTCCTCACCCCTTTAAGGTGTCATGTACCAGCGGGGGGGTCAAATGGTATGCATAGTTGCAGCCCCATTGAAGTAGATAGAGCTATCATATTTTACACCAGCTGAGGATCTGACCTCAAAGGAGCAGTCCCCAAATACCTCCCACCTCCCTTGTACAACTTCATAAGGGTCTGTGACCATCTTGTCCTTCGTATTTCTCTCTGACCGACATAACCCGCTCTAGTGCTTGTTATTTAAATCCTCTTATTTGCACTGCAGCCCACTAGAATGAGAGAAAAGGAGCATTTCTACACCCATCTTCTCCCAGGAATTTACAGCGCTAAGCCCAACTTAAGACCACCAGCAAACAATCCTCTCAAGCGCCTTGTACTCCGCCTACAAAAGGCACCGTTAAGAAAGCACAGGAAGGGAAAGGGTCCAACTTTCAATGCAAAACACTCTTCACAGTATATAAAGAGAACAATTGTTCAGCAGCACACACCAAACCTCCTTTTGCTGCAGACACCGCAGAGCTGCAGTAACTCACGCACGCTTAGGGTATGTCTGCACTCCAGGGAACACAGCTGCAGTGCTGTAGCTATGCCACTGTAGCATTGTAGTATCACTTGCTCCTGGAAAAACCCCTTCCATTCCTATCGCTGTCGTAAACCCACCCTGAGAGCTGTTGGCTAGTGACATCTATACTGGGGCTTCGGTCGACTTAAGTACATCTCTGAGGAGCATGAATTTTTCACAGCCCTAGATTGACCTAGATTTTAAATGTAGACGAGGCCTCAGCCTTAAGGAGGTTTCCAATAGGGATAGGAACAACCCCTTGGAACCAATATTAAATTTGGAACAGTGGGATAATTTTTAGAAGGAGTCATCAGTAGAGAGATGGGCCTAAGTCATAGAGTTTAAATCTGAATCCAGATCTGAACTTTCTCCAGCTTCAGGAGTATTTGGATGGGGGTTTTGCTCTAGCCCATTATAGCAATAGGTTGTGAATCATAGGTACTCCTAGCCCAGAGGTGGGCAAACTATGGCCTGCGGGCCACATCCAGCCTGCAGGACCCTCCTGCCCGGCCCCTGAGCTCCTGGCCCGCTGTTCGCCCTCCCCCGCAGTCTCAGCTCACTGTGCCGCCGGCGACATGCTCTGGGCAGGGGGGAGGCTGCGAGCTCCAGGGGCAGCACAGCAGCAGAGCCTGGCCTGACCCGGTGCTCTGTGCTGCGTGGCCGGCTCCAGCCGGGCGGCACGGCTGCCTGTCCTGGTGCTCTGGGCGGCGCGGCTGTAGCCCCGCCAGCCACCGGTGCTCCAGGCAGCGCGGTAAGGGGGCAGAGAGCGAGGGGCGGAAGGGAGGGTTTGATGGGGCAGGAGTCCTGGGGGGACCGTCGGGGGGAAGAAGCTGTGGGGGGGAGCTGGGCCGCGCCTGGCTGTTTGGGGAGGCACAGCCTCCCCTAACCAGCCCTCCATACAATTTCCGAAACCCGATGCAGCCCTCAGGCCAAAAAGGTTGCCCGCCCCTGCCACCACTACCGTATCCATGCACCTCGCAGCCTGCAATATGTTTATCTTTAAAACACCCCTGCGACGAAGTAGTAGTTAGTATCCCTTATTTACAGATAGGGAACCGAGTCAGAGAGGCTAAGTGGCTTGCCCCAGGTCACACAGGAAGCCCGTGGTGAAGCAGGGAACTGAATCCAAAGTCTCACAAGTGCCAGGCTAGTGTCCTAACCACTGGTGTTGGACTGAAACTGCAATTCCTGTGCAGGAAGTACTGGCTCTGAGGGGTATGGGGGGGACGGGGGTGGGAACGGTGTTTTAGGCCCATCTTAAAATGATCACAAATAAATCAGTCCATTTAATAAACTAAATTATGCTTTTAACAAAAAAATCAGCTTTTTCCATCATGAGCCCAAGGGCATCCTGTCAATTCCAAAGCAAGCAGGAAATGCCACTGCTCAGTTGTCAGAAAGCTTTAGTTTGAAGAACCTCATCTTGCTCCTATGGAAGTCAATGGGAATTTTGCCACTCACTTATGTGGGAACAGGGTCACGCGCCTCTTGCATATTTTGCTATGCAAGTGGCAGGATATATATACACAAACACACACCAGGATTAATAACCCTTTCATTAGATCTCAAATGATTGAGACAACATTAATTAAAGGGCTTCTGAGTGGTGTAATGTAATCCTTAGTTTTAATTAGGCAGATTTCCTCCGAGGCCTTTAGCTTCAGGTTATGGAAGAAAGATAGTGTCAATAAGCTATAACTGTTGTTACATGACTGACTTATTAAAAGCAAGAGCAGCCTGCTTGTTATTTGCAGCAAAGATTCTGCACACCAAAACAGCACGGCCAACCCCAAATGTTAAAGTCAGACCCCGACCCCCCAAAATCACCAGATTGGCTTAGAAATCTTGAGGTTTTTAAAAAACAACAGCTTTGGGTTATTTGCCTTCTGAACTATTTGGGTTTATATTTTCACGTTCTTCCCTGCAACCAGAAGAAGAGAAGCTGGCTTTTTGGTGTTCTTAGATTCTCAGATAATCACAGGACTGTAGAAGCTGGGGTTTTAAGAAAAAACAAACACCCACCAAAGATTAAGACGCTTATGATAAAAAAAAAAAAAATCACAAGAGGTAGCAATACCACCAAACCCTGGTTAATGGAAAGTACATATTGCCTTAACAAACAAACAAACGTACATAGCTATAAACCAAAGGCAAACAAACTTTGTTTGGACAATACACAAACTGTCCCTTCCACCCTGTGCCAAAACATCATTCAGAACTGGAACCAAACCCAGCCCTCACATTCCTTGAAGAATAAAAAAAAAAGATTAGAATAACGGACATAAATTACTTTTTTTGCCCCTCTAAACTTCTAGGTTCTGCCCAGGCCTCCTGCTCTTGTCAGACAATGTGTCCCAGTGGTGTTTGTAGACAGTACAGGAGCAAGAAGTTTCACCAGAAGCGCGTTCATGTAAGTTTTCCAGCCAAATTTGACAGACACAGGAAGTCACACATACCTTTGTCTGTCACTGGCCTGCCTCCCCCCCACAACCCTGCATACTATGTCCTGCTCGAGCTGGCTTGCTACACTCATTGCAAACTCGCCCACTTGGCTCCAGCCAGTTCCTGATGAAACCAATCTCTCCCATCTTCTCCATGCAGGGACGCCAGAGGCAGATCACACCTACGGACAGCAGCTGTGTGTCTCTAAGAGTACACTGCAAACCAGTACATTAGCACTATCCCTGTTCCTTGTGTTCTCGCTCGGCCTGCTAGCACCAGAGTTTCTACAAAACTGGGGCACAGGAGTCAGGACTCCTGGGTTCTATTTCTGACCATCAGCAACTTGCTGTGGGATCCTGAAAAAGTCATTTCACTTCCCTGTGAGTTGGCTCCTCCAGCAGGCAAGGGCACATAGTGATCGAGCTTGTCACAGGGCTGGGGGAGGGAGTGAGAATTCATTTACTGCTCTTGGTTATATTTGAGCATGAAAAAGTGCTAGAAGGATTATTTATGTAATAAGGTGTTTGAAAGACATCTCAGTGGTGACCAGGCCATTTTAAAAAATGTTCTGCCCTCTAAAGTGGCTGCATGGGATCGCCCCGCTCTGAGGCCCCACTGGGCTCTGAATAGGGAAGAGCTCTGGTTTTTTCCAGTATAAATTTTGATTTTTTTTTTGGCAGAAAAATCTAAATTTAGACATTTTCAACCCATTCCAGAGTTCACATGCGGGAAGAGAAGCTTCAGTTCTCTCTATCATCAATGACAGTGCAGCTCAGGCCTGTTGCAACTTTGTCAAGGGTCCAGGTAGATAAATTTCTTTGCAAGGGTGCATATAAAGGTCAGCTCCAGTCTTATTGATCCTGTTTCCATGGGGTGTCCGTTTAAATGGCTGTTTCAAAGGATCCCAGAGGGCCCCGCTAACAATGGGGGAGGGGAGAAGGGGGGTTGAGTTCAAATAATGGTCACTCCCTAGTTCCTATCAAAGTCTTAGTGTAACGCCGACAGACCCCGGTCGTCAGCATTGAACTAGGGCCCTCTGGAGCTGAGTGCATGAGCCTCTACACAATGAGCTAAAAGACAACTAGCTGTTAGTGAAGGCAGTAGAGCAGACTCATTAATTGCTCTCTTAGTGGTCTCAGTGCCATAAGATGGGACAGAACACCACACCCAGAAGGTTTGTGGCTTACACTACCACTTTGGGGCCTGTCATCATGCACTGATGGGCACAAGGACTCTCCCACATACACCACAAACATGGAGAAAGGAAACCGCACCCGGAGGGAATGTGAAAACCAAAACAAGGCTTCTTGGCACTTCTTCTGCTCAGGAAGGGGGTGCAGTTGGACAGCACAGTGTATGTGGATTGGGTTTTAGAGCCTGTTGGGGAAGGCACATACTTCTAGAAAGATAGTTATGAGGGGAGAACTTAGGCCACACGGCTCTAGTGAGCTCTGCAAGGGCAGACTCCTGAGCCTGCTTGGAGCTCTTTGCAGAATCAGGGCCTTAGTCATCCACAGGCCCCTGAGGAAAAATATCCCCTCGCCTCCCTCAGCAAGACATTAACTTGCAGCCTGTTAGAAGAGAGACTTGCATTTTAGCAGCAGTTCTCTGAAGTCTTTGGATATAGTTCAGGTAAAGACCAACAAGAAATTGAAGTGATCAGTCTGGGCTAAGTGTCGGCTACTCCACTATGGGCATGCTAAAGGGGAATAAGCAGGGTGAGCCTCTCTCCAGGACCTCTGTGCATCAACCGATCATTAGGCTGAAGGCCTGGAGAGCACTGGCCAGCTATGCCAGCAGCATGAGTTGCCCCAAGTGGGGAGGTGCCTGGGTGACACTTAAGCACTAGGCTGGCTATGCCTTAGAGGGATAACAAACGGTCTCTCTCGCTGTACTCCACTTTGCACCCATGCAGGAATTATGCCCTAGTCCAACTCTCAGCTGGAGAGAAGGTGCATGGAAAGGCATGAAAATAATTGTGCTCAAAAATATAAATTGGTTAAATTAGCAAGAAGAAGCTTTTGTAGAGCTCCAAGGTGCTGCAACCAAAGGTCTGTTACTATCAAAGCTTGCTCACAATCATACCATAACTTAATTCCATTCAATTTGTCACTGACTATGGTGTTCCTACCACATACATTATGTTGGAGGGTTTCTTCTCTTTGAACCTACAGGGTAGAAAGCAGGCTCTGCAAATTGTGATTAATTTTGTTGTACGCTGCTTGAAAGCAATACAAAAAAATAAGCCCCAATAATTATTCAAGGCTGGAAAAATAGGACCCTGATTAATTGGAAAAAATGGATTCATTTTGAAGGTTGGAGCGGTTTGTTTAAATGGTGAAAAATTTCTAAGCATAAAACAGTGTGTGACACTCCAAACAAACCCCATCCCCCATTTCCTACATGCTTGACAGCGCCCTAAAGGCGCATCCCATAGTAAGGTGGTGGTGTGGCCCCACAATGGCCCCGGGCGGGCAGACTGCGTCCCAGAGCTCCCTGGCTGGGTAGGGTGGAGCCCAATCTGACAACCCTTTTCAACAGGGAGTAGTATACCTTGCACTGCATCACTGGCCAGATTCCTGGTTGTGCTGCCCCCTCTTGGAAGGGTAGCCACTGGCTACCATATTCCCAGTGCCAGACATGAAGGTGTTCACGGCTGTCACATCCTATAGAATCGCAGGGCCAGATCCTGACAGTCTGGCTTGCAGCAAGTAGTCCCTTACTCCTAGAGAAGTCCCATACATTTCAAGAGGGATAGCTTGGGGAACAAGGTACAACATGGTAAGAACAAGGCTGCTGGAGTCTGGCCTACAAACTTAAGGATAGAAAAGACCTATTAGGTCATCTACTCCAGACCCCTGCCAGGGCAAGACTGTCCTCTATGGTATGCTCTTAAATCCAGATGGAAACGATTCAACCAATTGGACTTCCATCATTCCCCCTCCCCCAAGAAACTTATTCAATAATCTATAGTCAGCCTCACTGACTAGGCTGCACTGCTGCGGTCGGACTTCCTAACAAGGGTAAGAAAAAGGGGTCATTACTTCACTATCAACACTTGGGGAAAAAAAGAAAGTGGAGAAAGATTTGGACCAACCGTAACGTAAGGAGGCCTGAAAAGCTTTTGTTCATCATGGTCTTGAACATCAGAATGTGCATATAAAGGCCTTGCACCTGAGCCTTCTCCCAGTGACTTCAGGGTCCTGAACCTGCACCACTAAAGAGCATCATTGCTGTTCTATTTCAGCCATTCTCCCATTATTTTATTTGGTATTTTTTTGGCTTTGTACATATAGAGGGTGATGTTCTGTCCTTCATTAGTCATTGTAATTAGTACCTTACTTAGGGCTAGATTCTGACTTGGACACCCATAAGAGGGAGTAAGAACCTCCTGTGCATCCTTACTCAGGCCACCTGAATCCTGGGTCCAAGCACATAGGAGTAAGCGAGGTTATTCACCCACTTCTTCCTAAAGCAGGTGGGCAGGGAAGGGTGCAGAACGGGAGGGACTTTGGCTTTACTATCCCTACTCACTAAGTGAGCACAAGGGAGATGTGATCTACTGCTAGTACGGGTCAGCAAGAAGTAGCTACTCTCCAGGAAGGAGGAGGAAGCAGGGGAGGAACAGTGACTCAGAGATGGACAGGGAGTAGGTGGAGCTTTGGTTCCAACTCCTTACTCACTGAACAGCGCAGCTGGACCAGGGTAGAAGTTTACTGGTGGTATAGAAGGTTAATTCCCGGTTAGAGAAGGGGGAACCACAAAGGAAACTGTAACCGATCCCTGGTGTACACTACAAACGTATATCAGTATAACTACATAAGCCACACCCACTGACACAGATATACTGACCCAAATCCTGGTGTATACGCCCTATGTCAATGGGAAGGCTTCTCCTGTCAACATAGCTACTGCCTCTCGGGGAGCTGGAGTACCTACACCAACAGGAGAAGCTCATCATATAGATGTTACCCCAGGGGGAAAACGTAAGCAGATGCCGTCAGCATGGGGAGCAGGAAACTCAGCATCTTTCCCCTGCAAGGATCCCATTGAAATCAATTGCATACCTACAAGCGTGACACAGGACATGGCCCTAACTGATACATCCTTAGATCACTCCTGTGGAGTAAATTTTAATAGCCACATAATAGGGATGGGAAGAACTGAGGCTCAGAGACATTAAGAGTGACCCAAAGACACTCAAACCAGTGTCAGAACCAGGTTTTCTGATCTCACTGCCCCTCCTTCCCCCACGCCCCCTTTATTGCTCCGCTGTTACCACAAGACCACGCTCCCTCTTACGCCCCATAAGATAGGGCTGCTTACTTCCTTGATAGATACCATTCCAAACCATGCTTCTACCATACTTCCAGGCAGGAACTATGATTGCTCTAAAATTTGCACCCATAGGGAGACTCTTCTTCACACTGTCACTCGGTTCCTAGGCTGCCCCTGAATCCCTTTTAAAGCACAGGGTAAAAATGCTCCCAAATCCAACAGCAATTAGAACAAGTACCAAAAGTTTTGGAACCCTCAGCTCCATCAGAAGCAGAGCGAGGAATTGACAATCCACAGTCCTTTTCTCCAGTTCCTGAGACTAACAAGCTCAAGGGACAGCTCTAAGATAAATTAACAGATGCTGCAACATGCAGCTATGATAGGTAAAAGACAAAACTAACATGACTTGAATAGCAAGTGCACAAAGTTAACCTTATAAAACACTTTATTCACTGTGCATGCATGCACATGAGTGAGAGAAAGAAAATGTATGCAGTATGAAACTTTTTATCAGGATGAGTGTGGAGTAGACACTTAACCCACAGCTTTGCCACTTGTAAGTAGAGGGCACTCAAACTCATGCTGGTAAAACCTTTCTGACAAACCATGTATTCTCCACTGTGTGACAGGTTACAGTATAGCTACTTCAGAAGCAATGTAGAGAGGTGTTTCTCAATGATGGTCCATTGACCAGCTCTGGTCCCCGAGATCCCTGACAGTTTAGGAAGGCAGCAAGCCAGTCCTTGGTATCAAATAGGCTGAGAAACACGGATTTAGAGAGAGTTTTACATTTTTTAAACTTTGGAACTACATTCTTTTTATTCCTTCACCTGTAGATCCAGGTGCCTTATTTACCGGGTGTCCCAGCATGCAGAGCTCAGTGGAAGCCAGGAAAACCACCTAAAATAGCTTTTTTAGGATTTTAAAGCAATGCTGTTTTTAAACCATTTTCTTGGGCTCTTCCAGGGCTAAAAGCACATACTGGGCCTTGTTGGAAAGCTGGAAATCTCCCATCTAAATGGTGATATGAAACACCCCTTTCTAGTCATGACATTTTAATGTCTGGAAAGGCTGTGATTGACCCAGGACTGGATCTTGCGTGCCCTTGGCCTCAAGCAGAAATAACTGTGGCAGGGAAAGACAGTGAATGTCATTTGTGGAAAGGAGGAAAAAGTTTTGATGGAAGCTGATTTTTTTTTATGCCAGCTGTTCAAAGGTGTTCAAGTATTTGGAGTATTGGAACATGCCTCAGGGAAGATGGATTAGTGGGCAGAGTGCAGGTGAGAAAGTCAGAGGTTTACATGTAGATACACACACACACACACACACACACACACAAAGCCAGAGCTTGATGCTCTTGAAGCCTGCACCCAAAAGGTTCCCCATTGCCCAGTGGGTGGGACAGAATGATCAGGGCTAATCTCAATTTTCAATTAAAATAACTTTCTAGCCCTTTTGGAAGATGTAAATTGACCGGTAGGGCTGAAAGTTTATCACTGACTTCACCCTCCCCATGACCAGGGGTGGCCTCTGGAGTGTATAAAACCACACAGGTTCCTTCATTTTTGAAAGATACCGGATCCATTGCTGCTGGTGGTACTAGGGACACTGCGAGCTCCTTCCCAGCTGACTACCTGCAGCTAAGCCAGCTATTCTGCTAAACAGCCAATGTTTCCTCAGGCCACAAAGGTGGTCAGCATGGGAAGCAGCATGGTCAGAGGACTAAGCACTGCACTGAGACCAAGGAACTCTTGCATTCTCATCCAGCTCTGATACTAACTCCCTCTGTAGACTTGGTCAGAGTCACTTAACCTTTCTGCCTTACTTTCCTAATAGGGACAATAATGCCTACAGCTATTAGGTTTACATAATGCTCCCAAGGTGGAGCAGATCCCAAGTGGGGCCTGGGAAGCAGAGTACACATTACACGAGCCTTTACAAAGCAAAATGGGCAGGCCCCAACATGAGTCTGGAATACAGGGAATGCAAAGGTGCCTTAAAGTCACTTTTGTCCCCTCCCATCCACCCATTCCCCAAGCATAGAAACAGACTCAGAATTAAACCTCTTCCCGCTGCTGAATTCCTGTTTAACCTTTGGCAAGGCACTTAATCTGAGCCTCAGCTCCCCTTGAGGACAACAGCAATGAGGACAACAGCACTTCCCTAGTTCACAGAAGTGTTGCAAGAATAAATATCTTGAGATTGTGAGGCACTCAGACACGATAGTAATGGTGGGCTATAGATGTACCTAAGATGGATAGATAACATAGTTCTGCAAAGCACCTAGTGCATGCTGTTTCACTATACACGCAATAATATGTTAATCCCTAAAGCTCCATAATTGTTATGCTAGATCGACTGAGCAGGGGGGAAGCATTTTGTACATGGAAGAAAAACAGGAGAATAAATGTTTGCCAGACAGACGAGGGCACAACCATTTTGAGAAACTTAAAGCAAACAATAATGTGGACAGAAATGTTACAATTTTTAAATACACTATTAGGCAAAATGTCTTATTTAAAAATAAAACCAAAATGAAAACTTAAATGAAATAAGAAAGCTTTTCTAAAAAGAACTCTCACCAAATGCTTTAAGATATTTGCATAGTGTTACAATCTCCAGGCTGTAGGAAGCAGACTCCTCTCCAGGGGAGCTGGCTAATTTTAGCTCCAGCTGGGAGCCCATCTGCTATGACTGTGTTTTAATGGCACTTTTTAACTGCAGAGTTTACAGGGCCTTGTACTGTCAGGGCAGCTTCTTGGGCTCTGTTAATTTCTCCCAACAGTCTACGGGTGGGAGGTTTACCTTTGATTTCAATAGGAGAAAAGTTAAGCTAGCAGTGAGCAGTTTTGAAAATTCCACATTGTTTGTCTTGTTGCTTAGGATCAGGGATTCCCACAGTGAGCAGTCTGGATGCAGAAGGGTGCTAAGTGCAAAGGCAGGGTATGAATACCAGCTGGGGGCAGATTCTCATCTTGCCTAGGATAACTACATATCCTCACAAACAAATCCAGAGCATCTGCAGTATCCACTGTGAAGTGAATGGGAGGGGAAAAGTGCAGTTTCCCCTCATGGAAGAGCAAACAGGACTCATTTGTAATTTGTTGTTAATATAAAAGGGATACTTTACTGGGGCTGATGGACACAGACAGGCCCTGGGCTAAGCACTGGCAGGCCCTAAACCCTGCAATGAGATCCACCTGGGCAGACCCTTATGCCTATTCAGCATCCTGTTGACTTCAGTGGAACTCCATGTGGGTGTAAACGTTCACCGAAGAGGATCCCTTTGCAGAATGAGAGCCAGAGAAGACAATTCTGACTCCATTACAGAGGATGCTGAGCATTTCTCCGGATTGGACCCACAGTAACCCCACCTATACGTTCAGTGAATAAGAGTCTCTCATGTGATTACACAGTTTGTGGAAAGTACAGAGCACAATTATTTGCTGAATTAACACGTGTTAATGTAACGAGCCAAATCCTGAAGTCCTTACTCAAAGATGCCATTGCCCAGAGGGGGAATTCTATTCCCAAGCACAGCTTCCAGTGCTGCAGCAGCCCTTAGAAGAGAAACCACCACATTGTCCCTAACAAATAAAGCTCTAAGACTGCCTGAGGGAAGGCAGCAGTGCCTATACTACACGGCACAGTCGGTGACCTAGGGCTGGGTGAACAGCTGAAATTCTCTCCTGTAAACATTCGTTCTAGTTCAAAAAATAAAACAGATTGGACTTGCTTATTTCACATTCCCTTTCTGCAAGCACTCAAGTGGTTGAGTCTACTAGCTCGGATACTTGCAAAGAGCTGGTTTTGTGTTTGCATATCCGCTGAAGGTGAACTGCAGACTGCATATTTGAAATTTGCACTGTGGTGGTTGGTTACATCAGTCATCCAATCATCCGACTGAAAGTGCTATTTATGTACAGTAACACCAACACAGCTTGAATTTTGAAATCCACATATCAAATGTTTGAGGGTGCGGAGGGGAAGACTGCTAAGAAATTCATATATAATTGCAAGATTCTCAGTGTATTTTGCCTGAAGTCTGCTTGGGTGCATTCATTAAACTGAGCGAGATTAAGTTTGACAAATAAATTATTATTGGCTAAGCCCTATTTACTCCTCTGCCTGTTCCAATTTACCCTGATGGCTGTTACATAATGATTTGAAAATAATAAATGGAAGAGATCCTTTTGGAAAAAACCCTGGGATACTGTCTGTACTGGGATGGAGGACAGCTACACCTGAAGGATCGCTTTAGGTTAAATATAGCACTCCTATAATAAGTAAACAGTTAAAAATCTCCCAACTAATCACATGTACATGAGACACCTACAGTTACTTCTGCCCTGTGCACTGTTCATTAAGAGCCTGATCCAAGGCCCATTGAAGTCACTGGAGAGTCCCATTGACTACAGTGGGCTTTGGACAGGGCCCTAACTTATAAGAATCCTACTTCGCAGAGCAAAGCCTTACTTAGATAAAACTGCAGTTGAAAACACTGGGAGTTTGGCTGTGTAGGGAGTGCAGAAGAGGAATCTCTCTCATGTTCCAGTTCTGCTGAAATTGATGAAGCTTCATGTTCAGAACCTTATTCTTTCCATTCCATGTTCAGATTATTGTGACCTTTAGTTATTATCTTTCCTTGCAAGAATGAAAATGGGTTCACTTCAAAGTACTTGCCACTTCCCAGACCACAACCAGGTAAAATTGTTTGGTCTCCTTTTGTTAGGGGATACAGCTAACTAGAGAAGCCGGGGGAGGGATGTTCATTTTAGAAACCAGTCACTTCTTGGGCAAGTGGGAAATGGCAATAGCGTGCAATCAAACTGCAACTCCTTGACAGCTAACACACTCATCGGTCAGTTGGAAAGCTACCCTACTGAGGGTTACCCCAACACAGAAAGGCAAATGCAAACACCAGTTTCCTGCCCTCCTCCCCTCGCTTCAAAGGGGGGCAATGAACATTAGCCAAGCTCAAACCTGCAACATCTTTGAGACATCTCAAAAAGAAACACAATCAGAGTAAGAGGTCAAACAGCACCATTGCGCACACAAGCACCTACCTCAAACATGGGAGAGGTGCCCTTGTCCGGCAACGTGCAGCCCAGGAGCTCTGCAAGAAACTTTGCCATATACAAGCAGGGAGGAAGGTGTCTTTCTAACAGATCTTGTCAGGGTGCCAGGTAAATATCCTTTGGCAATAGGAGCTCAGCAAAGAAATTCTTCCTCACAGCAAAGCCTTTGCCATTCTTTCAAGTGTTATCCAAGCTGCCTACTTGCATCTTCCTGGTCTAACATTTTGAAGGTGCTGTATAGATTTGCCAGGCTGCAGCCTAGATGGTGTAAAAAACAAACAAACAAACACACAAATGGAATAAATAAACAGTACCGTGCCTGGGCTTTTTGATGTTTGCTTCTAGCCTTTCCCGCTGAATGTCACTATTACCATAGTAAAGGAAAGGGGCCCCACCAAGGGGGTGACAAGAGGGACAACGCTGCCGAAGTGCAGGCAGGCAGCTGGAGAAAGGCACTGAGAAATAGTCTGTGTTGTCCTGTGGCAGAGGATTTACCTGGCTCAGAGTGACACATGCACACATACAGCTAGGAGCACAGCATCCCAGCTAGGACAAATTCTTGCTCCTGCTACACCTGGGGATTTCCATCATATTTTCCCTTTTCTGTCACAGACCTTGAATAAAATCCCCATTCCCTCTCCCCCCCCGCCTGCCCACCCCCCATAAAGAGCATCCCCTGGACAGTGCCTCTGGCCAAGCTGAGCTCAACATCACCAGCTTGGGGGGCTCTGATTAGGGAAACAGATTGCCCTCAGTGCCAGTGGGCTGCATGCTACTCCAGGGAGTGTTTCTGAAAGGGTGGGGCTCGGGTGTTGCAGAGGGCATCTCTGAATTTAACAGAATTCCTGCAATAGACCAGGCAGCTTCTGATCAGCTCGGACAACCCAGGTCTGAATGTGCATAAGTACATTGAATTCAACGAATGTCCCACTAATGAAACGAAAGCTGCCCAGCCTTGCACAATCACCCTGACCCCACAGCAGCATCAGCAGTTATAACAATGGCTGCTTTTCCTTTAGAGAGGCTATTGGCTTGTAGGATAATTTGTAATCTTTCTCTTTCCAGAGAAACTTACATGCCATATAAAGTTACAGCTAACAGTTCACTTGTATCAGATTTTCCATACGTTCCCTGTTTTTGATGCACCAAATGGCTCGACCCAAGAGGGCCCGATCTTACTTCCACTGAAGTCAATGACAAAGCTTCCACCAATTTCAGCAGGTGCTGAGTAGTTATTATGCTAACAGCAAACACTCACACACCAGAATAAGAAGTTTGCAATTAACTTAGTATTTCAAAATAGTAATGCCTGATTTTTTTAATAGAGTAGGAAAGATTTTTGTTCGGTTTGTACAGCGCCTACCACAATGGGGTCCTGCTCCATGACTAGGGCTCCTAGGAACTACCACAATACAAATAAACAAAATAGTAGTTTCATAAGTAGTGAGGTTCCAGTTGCATGGCTAAGATTTTCAAAGCTACCTAAAGGTATTAAAATTACTATGAATTGGACATGCACCTCTCTCAGACTAAGATTCCCCCCAAGCTGAATATTGATTGAATTCCACTGATTGGTCAAGATAGTTCACTGCACTACTCGCCTGAAGGAAACAGTAGCATCCATTGTGCACCAGACATCTGTTACTAGCAGACAGCTAGGCCGTGATCTTGCAATTGGATCCAGGTGGACTCTTGCACCCATGCATCCTCCCCCCACACACACACACACTGATGTCAAGGCTCTTTCTGTACACATCCAATTGTAATAACTGGATAGTAAGTTATGGTTCTGTTTACTGTTGAAAATGTTTAAAGTCCTTTCCCTAATACTATACATCTTGGCACATGTCAGCAGTTACAAAATCAGTGCATTTTGGGGTATTTAAATCCTGATAGATGCAAGTGTCAAAGATAACCCAGGTAGGATTAGAATAGACAAAAGTTGTTTTTTAAGAAATAAATCCTTAACAAAATCCAATATACTCTGGCCTCAAACTGAAAAATATACCAATGCTGTGCTAAAGAGACCCAGATCGATGCAGACTGACCTAACCCAATAACATATGTGAATGAATAAAATAATGTCCAGGGCACCCAGAATTTTATAAGTAACTTTGCTTCTCCCTCTTCAGGGCAGGTTGAAGGGACAGGCAAGCAGGGTTGTTAGCCTGGGCACCTTTTTCCAGGGGTGCCACTCTGATCGGTCAGCTATTTTAACTTCACTGATTGCAATGGGGTTTTTTTGCACTCCACTGATTGGCCAGCTGTGAGATTTAGTTTTTTGGTGGGGAGGGCATCAAAAACATTTTCTGCCCTGACTGGCCAAAGTGCATTGTTATCAGTGAAGTTACATCAATTTACACCAGCTGGTCCCACACCTTTAAAAGAGTTTCACAGTATCCCAATAAAAACTATAATTGTCCAAGAGTATTTTCTAAGCTGTCCCCATAGAAAAATCAGTTTAGACTCTCAGAGTAGTGGCTGAAATGGTGTATTCAGTACCATTGCACAAGTCCCAGTCTTGAGGATATTCAGAAGCTTTGTATCACAGCAATTATAGCTCCCTCCTCCCTATCAATCTTCTAATTGAATCTGTATTTTCATGCAGTCTCCCAGCTTGGCTGGGTTATCTAATCTGCTTTTACTGGTGAAGACAATGTCACCACACAAAATGAAGTATTGTGCTATTGTCATGAACCTCAAGTGGATTAAAAGGAGGAGGGATGAGGGAAGAGTCAAATAATCACGTTAATAAAAATCACTTTATATGTAAACAGAATTGTTTTTCTGCCCAATGCAAATTTGTTTTGCAATTAAATCAAGAATAAAGTTTCATTTTATGCCTATTCATTTTCATAACAGTGACAGTGAACACTGCAGTTCTTCGAACTCCAGCAGGAAATGGCATATATTGCAAATACTGGACGTATTCATATCAGTGTCTATGCAAACAACCGTACTATCAATAAAGCCATTTAAAATTATAAATAAAAATCCTCTCTTAATATCCCCTAACTTTATAATACTTAATATCTGTAGAGTGTTATATAACTAATTAATCCACTCTATTCACCTGTGGAAGGAAAATTGGGTTTATCTTGACACATTGATGGGTTTAAATTAATAACTACTTGGGAAAGAGACCTAGGCATCATTGTGAACAGCTCAATGAAAAATTTATGCTTAAAATCCAGCAGTGAATGAAGAGGGAAAACAAAACACTGGGTGGTGTTAAGGAAGAGAATGTAACACTGAAAATGTTAGAGTGCTACTATATAAATCAATGGTACCATCTCCCCTCCAATACTACGTTCAGTTCTGCTCATCTCATTTCAAAAGAGTACAGCAGAAACAGAAGGCCTGGAAAGTACAGGCATGGAAAGACTTCCACAGAAGGAGAGATTAAAGAGATAAGGAAAAGACAGGAGAGAACAAGAGGCAACATGGTAGAGAGGCATCAAATAATGAATGGTACAGAGAAGGTCGGTCAGGTGCTTCTATGTATGCTTTTTCAAAATAGAAGAACAAGGGGATGCCCTATACAACTCAAAGGCAATTCATTTAAAACTGATAAAAAGTGACTTTTTTTTTTAAAACAGTGCCTAATTATACCTGTGGAAATCCCTGCTACAAAGCATCAGGGAGGCAAAGAGCTTGGCTGGATACAAAAATTCAAGACAAGATAAATGACAGACTGTCTGCAGTTGTCTTAGATAGGATAAACATTTATAAAGGATGCAAACCCTCATGCTTCAAGACATAAGCCAGACATAGTGCCTGAGGGTAGGAAGAATCTTCTGCTATGGATGGGCATGTTATTTTATCACTCCCCAATCTAGGAGAAGAGGGTTACACCTTGTGAAGCTACCTAGTACCGTAACTGTCAGAGACAAGACACAGGATCAGATGGACCATGGGCCTCATTCAGTATGACAGTTCCACAGGCAGATCCGATTTTGAAAACAGCTGTGCCGCATGAGAATCTGGGGTTCGTGGGCCAAATTTGAAGTTGTTTGAGCAACAGACCCCTGAGCAATGCAGGCCTTCCTGTTTGCACACATTCCTGACGCTCCCCAAACTGATATCTGGGGGAAGTTCTACGCCCTGTGTTATACATGCGGTCAAACTAGATAATCACAGTAGTCCCTTCTGACCTTGGACTCTATGAGTCTCAGTTAGTGTCTTGCATCCAGTGCCCCCTTGGGGAAGCAATGTTTTATAAATTATTCAGGGTAAAAGTTGGATCTACAAACATGGCTTAAGCCAAATTAACATTAAACCTCACGGTATCCCTTTGAAGTAGTACTATTACATCCACTTCACAGGGGACTGAGTAAGCTGAAACATCAAGGATAGATGACTTTTCCAAAGTTACACAGCAAGTCCATCAGAGAGTTAGGAAAAAAATCCAGGAGCCTGGTTTCCTAATTCCGTTCTCCAAACACTAAATTAGATACTTCCCTGCTGTAATTCCACTGAAGTCCTGTACTGAAGCCTAGTTTTGAACCCCATACTTTATGGTGGACAGAATCCAGAAGAGGGCAGCAAAAGTGATAAGAGGTTGAAAAAACTGGGCACCTTTAGTCTACAGAAGAGAAGACTGAGGGGAGGGAGCATGGTAACAGTCTTCAAATATACAAGAAGGAGGACAGTGATCAATTGTTCTCCACATCCACCAAGGGGAGGACAAGTAGTAATTGGCTTAGTTTGCATCAAGGGAGATTTAGTTTAGATATTAGGAAAATATCGGAGATTTCACCTTCTGTAAATGGCAAGCCCCAGGCCCCAGAGGGGGACCTCAGCCCCGCCCAGCTGGAAGCAAGGAGGCTTGGGCTAGCCCCACGTGGGGGGGGAGGGGCTTGGGCCAGCCCAGGGGTGTCCCATTTTCCCTTTGGGAAAATATGGTCACCCTATGTGGGGGTATTAAAAAGGAGTTTCCCTCCTTGCAGAACTTACATAAATGCTAGGCAGAATTTCAGTCCCTGTGCTCAGGGGAGCATAAAGGTGCTGGGCGATGGCCTGCCCAGCTGCACCAGCTTGCAAAGCAGGACCCACATGCAGGCTGGAGCGCACCACAGGACAAAATAATTCCTTCCCAGAGCTTCTGGAACTCTCCCTGGGGTAGTGTGGCTCTGCATTCCCCCGCTTTACAAGCTGCACCTAAATGGCACAGCCTAGCTCACAGAATTTAAATAGCAAAATGGTCAACCTTCTAATGTTTTCCTTGACTCTAGTAGAGTTCCTTGCTCAGCATTAGAGGAAAGTGACTCTCACTGTGATTCTTTATCATCATCAGATGACAAGGTGTCAGAAGCCAGCTCATTTTGAAATGCTAAAGTTAGTCCCTCAACAAGCTTTCGGTTTCACACATCCAGAGAACAGCCCGAGTGGACCGAGAAATGCAACAAGAGCAGCAGAACACAGGTCAACTAGTTAAGGGGCAGATCCATCTCTTGCTGAAGTCAAGGGAAAGATTCCCTCAGTGGCAGTTGAATCAGGCCCTAGTGTTTTCAGTGGGGAAAGAAGCTGAATGGGTTTATAAATAATTTGGTTTTGCCGAGGAAGGAGATTAGGGTCATTATAACATTAAGAAATTTGATGGGATTTAAACCTCCTGCAGAATTAGGGTTGTCAACTTTCTAATAGCTGGTAACTGGACCCCCAAAGCCCTGCCCCCCTTCTCTGCCTCTTCCCCCAGAGTCCCGCCCCTGGGTCAAAAAATCAGTCACCTGTCAAATGGCACCTGGACACATAAGCCGAAACCAGGACTGTCCAGGTGAAAACTGGATGGGTGGCAACCCAATGCAGAATATTAACTGGGGAAGTTCCCGGTGGTGACTGACACTTGACTGAGGAGCCCGACTGACCACCCACATTCCCCAGTGGGTGCTGTTCTTAGTGGCTTATCATCCTCACCACAGAAATCAGAGCTGACTAAAAGCAACTGCTAGGGCTGATACACTTACAGTTTGCAGCTATGTGACAGGGTGTACAAACCCCACACCAGGCAAGCAGCCCCACCCCAAAGTACCTGTGAGGCATGCCAGGCTTGGAGAAAGAGAAGGAGCCTTAAGGGAGCAGCTCCGTTCCCAGGGTCCCAGACAGGAGCACCACAGAGACCCAAGCTACCTTCACTGGAGTCTGAGCACACAGCAGTTGGACAGATCGCTGAAGCCACTCTATTTCCACTCATTTAGTTTGTTTTCATTTGTTACCTAAAGGGCTGAGACAAGGGCTGACTTCTACTCTAATATGAGCCCCTGGACAAGTTGGATGCATTATAGGAAGAAGCCCAGGAACTAAGCAAGAGGTCTGACCAGACAGACCTTAACCACTTGGCTACAGGGTCGCTGCGCTGGAACCCAGGACAGAGGGGTGGACTAGATTCCCCTACAGCCTCACCAGGAGGATGAGACAGAAGATCTCAGAAAGACTATTGAGCCTGGGAAATACTGGGCATAAACCCTAGTTTACCCCCAAAGGGTGACCTGGCCAGAGATCAGAATTGTTTTCTAGTACAGAGCTACTGCTAAGGCAGAGGATTAGCTGCCCTAGTTCAAGCAACATTGTGACGTTCCCCTGGTGTTATCTGGACCGGTGATCTGCTAGGTCCAATCCTCGACTCTGGGAGCCAGCCTTACCCTGCTCTGCTGTGAGAACCCCCGCTCCTGGGCTGTTCACGCACAGCCTCTAGCATGTAAGCTGCTCCCAGCTACGTGAGGGAGCACTTTTGGCCAGCCACTTCTTGGATTGTGCAACCGAATGACACTAGCCAATATCTCCAGACCCAGACACAACCCTAGGAACCTCTGTCTTGCAGTGTCCAGTTATGCCTGCTGGATGCTGCAAGCTTATATGAGTTCATCAATTTAACAAAGAAATTGATATGTACCAGGCTTGTTATCCCAAGGGGCGTCTCTGACACACTTCAAACCAAAAGCACTCCTTCATGTAACACACACACACACACACACATTTATTAACTACAAAGACAGATTTTAAGTGATTATAAGTCAAAGCACAACAAGTCAGATTTGGTCAAAGGAAATAAAAGCAAAATGCATTCTAAGCTGATCTGAACACTGTCAGTACCCTTACAAACTTAGATGCTTCTCACCACAGGCTGGCTGGTTGCTCTTCAGTCAGGCTCTCCCCTTTGATCAGCGCTTTAGTCGCTTGGACGTGGGGTTTGTAGATGGAGGTGGAAGAGAGAGGAAGAGCATGGCAAACGCCTCTCCCTTTTATCGTGTTCTTTCTTCCCTCTTGGCTTTGCCCCCCCCCTTCAGGGTCAGGTGAGCATTACCTCATCGTAGTCCCTGACTGACCAAGGGAAGGGAGGGTGACTCACTCGAGAGTCCAACAGATCCTTTGTTGCTGCCAGTGTCCTTTGTTCCTGTGAGGCTGGGCTGGGTTTGTCCCCTACATGTCTTGATGAGGGGTGAACTACCCCTCTGTTCCTAGAGTTTTGCCTGGGCTTGTTTTAAGCCATGACAACACATTTTCAGCCTCATAATTATATACATGAAATTACAACCTATAACAACAATGCTCAGTGCAGCATGAGCCTTCCGAAGACACCCGACATGACAAACTTTGCATTGGATACCACGCAGTCATATTATAAGGATGAAGATGGGGTGCTGGGTGTTCCCGAGATACAGACTATCACAAACATACAAGAAAAAAATTAGTGTTACTGACCTCTAACTGGGGTTATTAGAGAGGAGCTCTGCACATTCACACTGCTGGGATCAAGGCACCGACACACCGGCTTCCAGAACATGGTATCTATGGGAGCCTGGACCAGGGTCACTGCCTAAAGAGTGCACCCTCATGTCATAGGGAAGCCTTTCAGCACCCCTGCTTCCATTTACTCCTTCTTCAGGGCTCCTCAGAAACCACAGAGCCCGGCTTGGCTGCTGCAGGGACTCAGCCCTCCAGCTAAGTAAGTCCACCCCTTCTCCAGGGTAGCAGAGTCTTTTAGTCCAAGTTCAAAACACAAAGTCTTTGCCCCAGTCTCAGACTGAGCCCAGGCCCTCCTTCCCCAGGGGCCTGTCTTCTAATTCCTCTGCCCCACCCCTCCAGTTTCAGCTTTCACCCTTTCCAGGCTCCTTTTCCTCTCTCCCCTCAGCTGCTCTGGGGTGCTCCCTGCTCCTTCCCAAGCAGGAACTCCCAGTGGCTAGAATCTTCCAGAGACCTCTAGCTCCTCAGAGCCTTCAGCTCTCTTCTCCAAGCAGCCACCTGCTACCCCTTTTCCTTTTTCCTCCCCAGGCCTCTTCTTAGCCCAGAGGTCTGATTAGGTCACATGGTCATCGTTTTCCCCACCTGGGAAGGAGAGTTGCCTGTGGCACAGGTGAGGCTGAGACTCATCTCCCTTTTTGTCACCCTGTGACACAGCCGCTCACCCCTCCTTCCCCTTCCCATCCTGGAAGATTCTGAAGTACAGAAGCGGGAGCAGCTCCAACCACCCTCAGTTCCTTCCATTAATTTGGAAAGTCCTAGCCTCAGACTCTGAAGACGCTAGAAAGGTGGGTGGGAAGTGTGAATATGCAGAGGGTCATCTCAAAGAACAACCTTTATTTCTTCAAGTAACCTCCCCTAGTCCCACTTGCGGGAGTTTAGCAAGCAGCACAACCCCAGAAAGTGCTAGGTGAACACGGACAGCAGAACGGCCAACGCAAGCCTCAGCCCTAGATGCCTGCTCATGAGTGAATAGAAGTGACTGTGCACTTCTTGCTCTCCCAAACAAGTCTTACTGGGGGAGCGGGGAGAACTTTGCTAAAAACCACAAAGATAGCTGCAATAGCAGTCGTGCAACTTGATGTGACGGAGACAGCCTGAAGGCAAGCCGCAGAAGCAGCCTGCGTCCTGGATGAGGGTTCGGACAATCCCACAGAGAGTTGGAAGCTAAAAGGCAGTCCTTTCTGGAGCACCAGATGGCTCCTCTGACACCACAGCCAGTTTCCCCTACAGAGGTTGAGAGTACTGTGGTTTTCAACGTGTGGTCCGCGGACCTTTGGAGGTCTGCAGACTATGTGTAAGTTTTCCAAAGAGGCCTGCATCTCCATTTGAAAATGTTTAAGGGTCCGCAAATGAAAAAAGGTTGAAAACCACTGGTGTAGTAGAGACATGGGTTTTCTGGATCATGGGAAATGACAATTTCATGCAGCAGCTTCCAGGGGCTCCTAGATCTGTGGCTCTGGTGTAGCTCCATGACCTGGAGTACGCCAGACCAGGAACCCCAGGGCTTCCAAATTCCTAAGCCAGTGGGCAACCCAAAAAGCCATGTGGCCCAGGAGTCTGGAGGCCCAGGGGTCCCCAGTCCAGAGCAGCCTGCTCCAAAGCCACAGACCCTGGGACTGGGGAGCCCATCCCAAGACTTCTTGATCTACAATAGGATGTTTGGAAACGGTGAGCACACCAGCTCAAACCCGGGTTCTCACAGCTTCCAGGCTCCCTGCTATGGAGCTGGGAGCCAACCCTGGTCAGAGCCAGGGCTTCCAGGTTCTCAGCAGAGACCCTGGAAGCCCAAGCATAGAGGATTGTCCCAAAGCCATGGACCCTAGAACACCAGGGTCCCCAACCTGGGGGCAGTCCACGTGGCAGGGTTGTCTCAGAGTCATTTTCTCTCTCTCTCTCTCTCTCTCGCCCTCAGAGACTGTTTCACTGAGGATAAATACTTAAACAGTCATTGGACCAGAGAGAGGGGAGGAATGACACCATAGCCCAGTGGTTAGGGCATGGAGATGAGAGACCCTGGGTCCAGTCCCCCTGCTCCAAACCAGTCTTTCATTATTTATCCACAGAAGAACAGCTTCAACAGGAGAAGCTGAGAGAGCCCTAAATCAGAATACCCCATAGCTCAGTAGTTCAAGCACCCGCCTGAAAAGTAGGAGAGAGGGGGAATTGAACCCAGGTCTCCCACATCCCAGGTGAATGCCCTAAACCCTGGTCTAAAAGCAACAACATAGGCACCACTACCTCTTCCAGAGGCCAGATTTTGAATGGGACCTGATCCACGAGCATGCTCAAAGGCCACTTACCAGATTGGGTCCCACTCCCGACTTAGGGGGACGAATGCCTTCTCCAGGATTGTGAAATCACACTGGGGCTTAGGCACCTGGGCGCCTAGTGGGAGGCAGCAGTGCACATGCCCCAGGGTCTAAAAACGTAGGCAGTGCCTAGAGAACTTTTACAGCAAAACGTTTGGTTCCTAGTGTATTTAGGTGCCTATAGGGCTAGGCAGCAGCCAAGCAGGAGTTTTGTGCATTGCAGTGGTGCTGTGCAGGGAACGGAGGTGCCTACCTCTGGAGATTAACTTATCCAAGTTAAGTTGCTTTGTGGAGCATACCAATCATAGAATCATAGAATATCAGGGTTGGAAGGGACCCCAGAAGGTCATCTAGTCCAACCCCCTGCTCGAAGCAGGACCAATTCCCAGTTAAATCATCCCAGCCAGGGCTTTGTCAAGCCTGTCCTTAAAAACCTCTAAGGAAGGAGATTCTACCACCTCCCTAGGTAACGCATTCCAGTGTTTCACCACCCTCTTAGTGAAAAAGTTTTTCCTAATATCCAATCTAAACCTCCCCCATTGCAACTTGAGACCATTACTCCTCGTTCTGTCATCTGCTACCATTGAGAACAGTCTAGAGCCATCCTCTTTGGAACCCCCTTTCAGGTAGTTGAAAGCAGCTATCAAATCCCCCCTCATTCTTCTCTTCTGCAGACTAAACAATCCCAGCTCCCTCAGCCTCTCCTCATAAGTCATGTGCTCTAGACCCCTAATCATTTTTGTTGCCCTTCGCTGGACTCTCTCCAATTTATCCACATCCTTCTTGTAGTGTGGGGCCCAAAACTGGACACAGTACTCCAGATGAGGCCTCACCAGTGTCGAATAGAGGGGAACGATCACGTCCCTCGATCTGCTCGCTATGCCCCTACTTATACATCCCAAAATGCCATTGGCCTTCTTGGCAACAAGGGCACACTGTTGACTCATATCCAGCTTCTCGTCCACTGTCACCCCTAGGTCCTTTTCCGCAGAACTGCTGCCTAGCCATTCGGTCCCTAGTCTGTAGCGGTGCATTGGATTCTTCCATCCTAAGTGCAGGACCCTGCACTTATCCTTATTGAACCTCATCAGATTTCTTTTGGCCCAATCCTCCAATTTGTCTAGGTCCTTCTGTATCCTATCCCTCCCCTCCAGCGTATCTACCACTCCTCCCAGTTTAGTATCATCTGCAAGTACCCTCATACTCTAAAAGACATACAGAAGTAGTAGAGACTAAGTGAAATTCTGACCCCATTGGCTTCATTGAGGCCAGGGTTTCACCCAAATGCTGTTGTTTTTACTATTAAAGACCATTGATGTTAATAATGGCAATTGTTGGCATGGATATTGGTCAACATATGGCCCTACTTTGAGGAACTTTAGCATCAAGGCACTTTGTACACTCCGATTACAATGCTAACACACCTTTATAACTTGGATGTCATAAAACAAGGAAGCCATCTCAGAAAGACTGCCCTGAAATAGCAAAGAAAAGTTAGCAATTTTTCTTTATGAGCTAACTTGAAGGTAAACTTTTCTAATTAGCATGCAAGATAAGAACATGTGCTCTGTCCAAAAGGCAATCAGAATGAGAAATTTGACATCTTAACGTTTCACAAGATAATGAAAGCAAAGCTCTTCCCTTTTTCTTTTTCCTTCGCCAACCCTCCAAAACACTGCAGGCTGTTTGAAAGCGAGCCTGTCCTAATATTGGAGAAATTAGTAATAGCCCCTGGGAATCACAGAAAGCTTAAAAAAAAAAGAAGAGTAGAGAGAAAACTAACTGGAATGTTTGTAGACTTAATTTATTGATAATATTTCAGAGGGGAAATCAACCTGTTTGGATGAATTACAACAAGAAGTGTTGCAGAAAACAAACAAAAAAAATAGATGATGCAGTTATTCAGTCCAATTTTCTTTGAAACCCCTTCAATAATGTAGCAGGAGACAGGGGGGATTTGGTTTATAATCAAGTACGGGTAGTCTAACAAAGAAACCTTGACAGGCAGGCACAAAATAAATAATAATAAATAAATAATAATAATAATCAGATTGCCTTCCCAAATGATAAGCAGAACTCCAGCAGAACACGTGGTCCAAAGAAAGTGACCTTCCTGGACACTCAGAGGAACCGACCAATAGTATTTGCCTATAGTGGTGAAACTGTCAGACATATCATCTTTGATATGAAGGTGTAATAATACCCAAGTGAGCATTTGATGCAAAATTGGTGGGTATCACTCACCTGATCTAAAATTCTTTCAGATCTGATCCTTCTACATTTCTATGTAGCTCAGATGTAGTATTGCTGCATTTTTTCATGAGACACAGATATTAAAGAAATGCGAAGGTGGAAAATATTGACCAGGAAAAGAGGTGAGGGAAAAGAATACACCAAAGATATACAATGTAAGCTTTTAAAAATAGGATCAGATATTCTTCCCTAAGCCCGTTGGAATATAAACAGCTAGTGTCGAGAACCTCTTGAGGGAGATTTATGATTTATGGCAAGAGCTGTTAGATGCTGTGTCATCTTTAGGAGATCAAAGCATCACCTTCAGGAACCGCGCTGTTGACTGTATTCGTTCACTTGGGGAAAAAACATACAAGTCTAAACAGTTGCCTCCCCTACCCTGTAGTCTCTCTGCATTTCATGCAGAGGGTATCTAGTCATAGGCACTTCAATTTCATGCCACACAAACTGCCATTTTAGGAGGGGAAACAGCGAGGAGTCTTGCAACAAGTTCCTTCCCAGATGAAACCAGCAGAAACAGATCCCTACCATGTACACAACAGAAGGAGGCTATAAACGTAAACTGTGCAATCGATTGTTGCCTACAATAGCGTATGGGAGGGAGTAAAGTTGGGAAGGGGGAGCAGGAGGGAGGGTAAAGGAGGGTCTTAAAAAAAGAAAAAAGAAAAAAAAAAGAAAGAAATGCCCATCTGATTACAAGCTGTTTCTAGTGTTTGGGTCTGATGGAGACACTGAGTGTATTTGGACTTTTCTGGATGGATATAGTTGTCAATGTAAAGCTCTTATAGCTGAATCAATTATCTTAAACCAGAGTGTAGGATTATTAGGCAAAATCTCCAGGGCCAAATTCAGGCTTAGATGTCAGGGGATGCTTGACCCAATGGTGCCAGGGCTAAATCTGGTCCGCCTGTTCCAATTAGACAATGCCTTTTCCCTCTCATTGCTTCCAATACTGTCAATCATGAACTGGGAACAACCCAGAACCATCTGTGTTGGGAAAACCTTATGCACAGTGGTTCAGATCTTCAGCTGGCATAAACTGGTGTAGCTCTATTAACTTCAGTGGAGCTAAACTGATTTATTCCATCTGAGAATCTGGTCCACAAAAATCTAGGAAGTATCGATCAGCTGCCACTGTGGTTTCACTTCATCAATTATGCAGAAAACAACATTCTGGCTCAACAAACTTCCCTCACAAACTTTTCACCTGACTGATAAAGTCTTTCTGTGGGAATATCCATCATTTTTCATTCATTTGGCCTTTATATTTTCCTAATACTCTATAATCTAGATTCAGTCCTCTCCATCGCATCTTCTGCTATGAGTATTTTTCCTTGGTATTATTTTCTGAAGATACTGAAAAAGTAAAAATAATTATCCTATATTGTAACTTCGAATAGATTATGATTCTTGTCACTTGCATGGGGGAGGTTTCCAGATTCCATAAACAGCTCATTCTTTCATTGATCCATGTCAGCGCTGCATAGATGGAGGTAGCATTTAATTAGCTGTTTCCAACTAAAATCTGATACACCAGCATAAATCTGGAATCCCTCCACGGAAGACCTAAAACCAGCTACCTGATCCATTTATCTAGCTATCTGTCCAGCTCCCATTGCCATAGTATCTTAACACCTGTCTGTATAAGGTCTAAGCCCTTGTACAGAAGTGTGTCCCACAGCTGCCACTTGAAATATATGAGAAAACCTGAAAGGAGAAATAAAGGCTTCCTGCCAAAGAAGGCAATAGTGTTTCTGGCAAGGTGATGTCTAATGAGAGGTAAAGATTTGGTTCCAGGGAAAGGTGTTACTTTTGATCACTCCTTCCTAGAAGTAGAATCCTGGGGTCAAGTGAAATGCTGATGTGGAGAATGTTTCAGACCTAAGGCTTGAAGTGTACGGTTATTATATTTTTTACAAGCTGTAAAAGGCAGGAGAAATCATCCATACCACTCTAACTGCCAGCCAGAGAGCAGAATGCTGCTAATAAAAGCATTCATTCTCAGTGCTTCCTGGTTAGGCTCATTTTAGCAGCATGATCTAGGACGTCACCCCCTTATTCATTTTTCATGAAATGAGCCACTCATCCCTGGTTGCTGTAAGCAGGATGCTAGAATTTGTCACCATGCCACTGACACCGACTGCACAACACTGTCTCGTCTTTGGGTACCAAGCACTGAAAGGGGGAGCAGGGAGCAACTATCAAACATTTCTGAAGCCCAGATGTACAGAGAAAATTACACAGCATGCACACACAGATGTCTTGGGTGCTCACTGGATGGTACATACGGGATGACTCGGTCCATGAGCCTGATGCAGTGCTTCCAATGACTTCAGTGAGTCTTTCCCTTCACTTTAATGGGCATTGATTCTGGCCCAGAAAGAATGGCTATTTTTGTCAAGGTGGGGCCCACCAAACCTCCCCTTTCTTTTTCCCCATCATCATCCTCAAGGACCCTGGGTACCATTCAAAAAGTCTCCCTTTACCATTTTACTAGGAGGTGAGATATTTCCTATACTTCTAGATGCTTTAAGCATATGGTGATGTCCTATTGATTTCGCTGTCCATAGGCATGGGCTTAAGTGCTGTGCTGAACCAGGGACATAAAAGAGAATAATTGCTAGAATCTCAAAGTATTCTATCTATTGTAAAAAGGTGCAAGGGAAAAAGAAGTTTGAACTATGTCTGTTGTATAAGCCTGTCTCCATAGAGATACAAGTCAGTTTGCCTTTTGTTTAAATCATTCTACCTTAACTCTGGGCTGGTGACAGAAGGGTCAAGCTATCCCCATGCTCAATTGCACTCAGAAATGGTGCACTGACATTTCTTTGCTTCTGCTGATGCTGGTTGAATTACAATAGCTGCTACTGTCTCCTCGGTCCCTTTTGAACTCCGCAGTGTTCCAGGGATTGCAAGATGTTTTCAGTTCTGCCCTTGAAACATGCACTCCCATCAATATTTCCTGATGGTATTTACTTAGGAGCCAGGCAGGGCAGAGATGTCAGACAGAAAGATTAGTCACTGTGATGTGGCAAACATATAGTGCTAGTCATTTGACCATTGCCTCACACTATCTGTGATGGTGTTAGTCCACAATACAGATTTTTTTCCTTCCTATGGTGCCTCCTAAGGCACTTTGCAGATTATTATAATGCAAAATTATACAGTTTAGAAACGCAAATTATTATTAACAGGAAAAGCTTTGACCCTCGGTTTAATAATAAAGGGAGAGACTTTCAGAAGCACTTAACCCTCTGTTACAAAAGTCAGCGGTAAAAGTCTCCTTTGACTTCAGTGGGAGCAGAGTCAGTACATCCCTTTGCATTCTGAAAAGCCTAGCTGGTCCCTAAAGCTATGTCTGTGTCTCCACTGCCCCACAATTTGGACTGCAAGGGTGTGAAAAGCAGGGTGTGATCTGTGGGGCAGTGTAAACAAGCCTTAAGATCGAATCATACAAAGCAATGAGCACTTTACACTGTCACTAGGTCTGACCCAAAGACACTCTGTAATGGAGGTAGGAGACTCCTCACCCTACTCCTCCACAAGGTGAGAGCCGCTGAAGCTTCCATCGAGTGCAGAAGGCCAGGGGCATAGAGCTGGGCAGGAATGTTTCGGCAAACCGCTCTTACCTCCAAAAATGCAGATATTTTTAAATTGACAAAACTTTCTTCAGGAAAGAGTCTCAGGTCCAGGATGGAAGTTCTGGTCAGAGAAAGACTAGTTTATAGCCTATGGATTAGGAATGGACATTCATCAGTCATGTAGGAAATCAAAGTCCAAGTCCTTGCTCTACCTGACTCATCCATCCCAGGTAAGCATCCTCATCACTGGGCTATTGGCTATTCTGCAGTGGTGAACTCATTTTTTTCCCCCCATGAAGAGTCTCGAGAGGTCTTGGTTTTGTTTGTAAAGGGAATGAAAACAAAATTTTAACCCTTGAAGTTATTCACACAACAGAATTCTTAGTTTTCCAGCCAGCCCTACCGGAGAGCAGCCCTTTAGGCATCTTCAGTACCTCGCTCAGGCACCATTTGACGACCTGCTCTTTTCTCCCTGGCCTTCCAGCTGAAGTTCAATCTATTTCTGTCATGGAGCTGAGGTGAAAGCATGGCATGCTCGGTTAGCAAGGGTGGAGCATGGTGACTGGGACGCGTGGACAGAGGATAGCTTGGACAGTTGGGAGGATGGTTTGGGAAGTATCACAGGGCCCCAGTCCTAAACTAGCCAGGGCCCTGATCCTGCTTCAGACACAAGTAGGAAACCCCCTGTTCCCATATGGAGCCCCACTGAGGTCAGTGCAACTCCATGTGGGCAAAGGAGTCATGTGAATTTCATTGCGGTATCAGGGCTAAAATATTTTTTTCCCATGTTGCTGGTCTATCACCATTTGTAATTCCTGCCTAAATAGTTAGGGCACGAAAAAAACTGTTCCATGAATCATTAAAGCTAATGGGGCTACTCACTAGCATAAAAATTAAAAACATGCATCAGTGTTTGCAAGATCAGGTCCTTTCACTCTCAGCTCTTTAGGGCAGGGACCATGGCTTCCTATGGGTTTGCACAGTTCCTAACACAATGGGGTCCCAAACCCAACTGGGGCTTTTAGGAGCCATCCTACATTTAAATATGAAATCTTAAAATAATGTTGTTGGCTTTTCTACTGAATTATCTGATGAATACAAATGGCAGTTTAGTCTTAGCTCAGTGCTGATACTTAAATTAAACACTATGGTCTGGAGAGCAGTGTACTTGTATTCACTTATCTTACTAATGGGGGAGGCGGGGCTCAGTTCTAATTTTATTCAATTTCCATATGGAAAAATAGATCTCGTTTAACCGTGATGTGCTTGATAAGAATGTGTTAAATTCTTCTAGGACAAAATGAAGTCTCCAGTACTATTAGCCTTTCTAGCTAACTGATCCTTTTTACTCAGGGCAATTTGAGAACACGGCAATGAGCTTGTTTTTATTATTGCTCATTGTTGCCTTGGCAATTCGTTAAGGGTGCTGATCAAGTTTGTCAGTCATTGCTTTACTGAGTTAAAATCTTGACACACACTTTTAAGAAGTTTAAAATCTCTTCTCTATCAATATATTTCTAAGAGTGATTATAGAATTGTTTGCAGTGGTGGTGTAGCCATGTTGGTCCCAGGGTAGGCGATATCTTTTACTGGACCAATTTCTGTTAGTTAAAGAGAAGCTTCTGAGCTACAAGAAGAGCTCTGTGTAGCTCAAACTTGTCTTTTACCAACAGAAGTTGGTCCAGTAAAAGATATTACCTGTCGGACCTTGCCTCCCTTATAGAATTATTCAACATTGATAAAGCTCAGTTCTGCAAGATGCTAGCACTCTGGCCCCACTCCAGCAAAGCACTTCAGCACCTGCTTAAACTTGAAGTCAGTTGGAACTACTCCCCTGCTTAAATTGGACTACCCTTGTGCTTAAATTTAGGCCTGCACTTAGGAGGCTTGCTGGATGATGGCCAGAAAACTCAGCACTTTGCAGACTGGAGCCCAGATTGCAGTAGTAGCTAAAGGCCCAGTCACCTCTTGAAACCAAGCGTCTAGCATGCTTCCAATTATGGAAGCAGAAGATATTTGGGCCCTGTCTACAACTAGAGTTGCCAACTTTCTAATCGCAGAAAACCGGCTCTCCTCCACACTCGCTCATTTTCACTAGGTTGGGGCGCGGAAGTGGGTGAACGCAGCCGGCTGGGGCTGGGGGTGAGGGTTTTAGGGTGCAGGAGGGGGCTCCGGGCTGGGGCCAAGGGGTTCAGAGTGTGGGAGGGGGCTCCAGGCTGAGGTAGGGGGCTGTGGTGGGGGAGGGGTATGGGTTCAGGGGTGGGGGTGCGGGCTCAGGCTCCAGGCTGGGGTAGGGGGTTGGGATGTGGAAGGGGGTACAGGTGGGGCCAGGGATGAGGGGTTTTGGATGCAGGAGGGGGCTCCAGACTAGATCCAAGGGGTTCAAAGTGGATTCAGGAGGGGGCTCCGAGCTAGGGCAGGTTGGGATGCGGGAGGCGGTGTGGGGTGCAGGCTCCAGGAGCGAGTTTGGGTGCGAGAGGAGGTTCAGAGCTGGGGCAGGTGGTTGGGGCGTGGGAGTGGGTTTGAGGTGCGGGCTCCAGGCAGCACTGACCTCAGGTGGCTCCTGGGAAGTTGCAACGTGTCCTTCTGGCTCCTAGGTGGAAAGGCGGCCAGGGGGCTCCACATGCTACCCCCTCCTGCAGGTGCCGCCCCCACAGTTCCCATTGGGTGTGGTTCCTGACCAATGGGAGCTGAAGAGCCAGCGCTCAGGGCAGGGGCAGCATGCGGAGCCCCAGTGGCCACCCCATGCCTAGGATCCGGAGGGACATGCCAGACTTTTCCCAGGAGCCGGGCGGAGCCATGCAGGGAGCCTGCCAGCCCCACTGCGCTGCCAACTGGACTTTTAATGGCCCGGTCATCAGTGCAGACCAGAGTCGCCACGGTCCCTTTTCGAGTGGGTGTTCTGGTTGAAAACCGGATTCCTGGCACCTCTAGTCTATGCTAGCAACGTAACAGCTTTCAGCCTGGTGGAGAGAGGGCCGAAGAACCCACCACTGACATCAGCTGCCAACAATAGATCTTTGTCCTAGTGTAGGCAGGATTTTATTGTTCTGAACAGCAGCCTAGCCAATTGCAGCAGCCGCGGAGGGAAGGCAGAGCCACGGCCGAACACCCACTGGCTGGGGTCATTTCTACAGCATGGATGTATCCTTATCTCTACTTGGAAGCAAAACATGCTGCTGGGTTGTTTCCAGGCTGTTCTTACGTTGGAAAGTACCTGGTAGATTCGAGCAGGATGGGTGGGAGCCGTAGGGATACAGTACCGCAAGGGGTAGGAAAATTATTGGGGGGTTAGGCCTTCCTCCAAAACCACTGTTGTTGGCAGGTTATTGTACTAGATGAATGATTGGTCTGAACTAGTTTGGCAAGTCTATGCTCCTGTTTTATTGTCATGACTGACTATTATCCTGAAGGATTAGCTAAGGGCTTTGATTTTTCACAGTGTTGTTAAATACATAATTCAGCAGTATTAAATAATTAAGTGTGGTCTCTATTTGCACACATCTCTTTCTGTTCTTAGACCAACTAGCCATCATCACTGTCTGCACTGCAAGTCTGTCCTTTTTGAAGTCACCTTGCATTCTGATCTTCCATTTTCTTTTGAACCTGTGCACCTCCTGTTCCAAGAGACAAATGGCCGATGGAGCATATTCAGTAAACATCTGGCTCCCCCTTAAACTTCTTTTCCTCCCCACTAGGTTCACAACATTGATTTAAAATGTTTGCAATTAATGTTTTTTAAATATTGAGACAGAGTATATTAATTTCAAAGGCGTCCCTATGGAGTAGGAATGAATTAGACTTTACAAAACACTCAAAGATTTTGCACAAGTCATATATTAGACAGGTGTTCCTGGAATCAATTTGACAGGGATTAGACATCTTTAGGGACCCTCTAGGGAATTATAAAATTTGACTTTTTCTGTTTGCATAAAAATTAGTACAATCCAAACATGAAATAGCAAGTAGGTATTTAATCTTTCAACGGTAGCCCCCAGACTCCCAAACAAAGTCCAGCTGGTAAGAAGAACATACAGAGATTGCAAGAGACATTGCATGTTTGTATGTCAGAGCATGTTTAAGGCCTGAGATGAAGAGGCGAGGTAGATGATTGAATTGTGTATAGTAATTCTTGGCATATTACATCCTCAGTGTGCAAACACTGGCCAATCAATCATGCCAACACTAGTAGGAGGTTCTTCAGTAAGAATATCCATTTCACATAGGGAAATGGAGACAGATAAGTTAAGTGACTTACCAGGATTTTATAACTCAGGAGTTCCTAGCTCCCACTCTCGTGTCTAATTTATTAGTTCATGCACTTTGTGAAAATATAGAAAATCTCAGGGTTGGTTGACATCATCAAGGATGGACATTTGGTATGACTAAGGCCTGAAATGCTTAGATAGCCTGGGAAAAATCTCATGAGAACAGGGTTTCAGGCAATATTTCCAGGCTTTTCTAGTTTCAAATGAATCAGAAATACAAGAATAGCCCCTATATTGTTATTTCAACTTCCAGACCTAGTCAAACTTAAGAGAATTTTTCTTTGCTTGTTTGTTTGTTTTGTTAAACTTAAATGAAAACATTTTGATCAACAAATGTTTGGAATCAGCAATGGTTTGAATTGGTTCTTGTTTCATTTAAACCAGTTCATCCATCTTTAACAATGACCAACTGTAGTAGAAGTCACATTTGAAGAGAAATATTTCCAAACATTCCAAGCCTTCTGAAAGTTTACCTGCAAGGTTTGGAGTGCACCTATTTGCACATGGAAAGACTTGTCTTTGCAAACACAAAACAGGAAAATGGCCTCAATTACCAATTGTACACATACAATCCATGTTTTTATAGATGCAAATATTGTGCTTTTTCAGAGACTCCTTTTGGGCCCTGAGTCAGCAAGATACTTTAGCATGTGCATTACTTTAAGCACCTAAACAATTCCAGTGAAGTCAAAGAGACTACGTGGATGCTTAAAGTTATACACACCCCTATCCAACTACCTTAGGTACTTATCCTCCATTAGTTTAGTATCACAAACTAAATGGATTTATCCTCACAACATAGCTGTGAAGTAGGGAAGTTATCCCCAAGGGGGTCTGTAGTAGAGCAGGGACTTGAACCCAGTTCTCCACTGCATGAGGGTAGTACCCTAGCCACTGGACCAGACTTCCTCTCTCTGCTTAAGTATCTTGCTGAGTCAAGGCCTTAAAGTTTAGTCCTATAATTATGTGTGTATTGGAGTAACAGCAAGTGATTTGTCTTTTAAGATTATTCAAGCCAAGCATTGACTATGACTATCTATAGCTTGTTGAACAGATTAAGGCATTCTGGGAACGCTCTATGATGACGATTAAAGACCCAGATAAGTATTTAATTCTGTCTAAAAAGCACAAACTCAGTATGTCGGAGACAGAGACCAAAGTGTCTGAAATAAAACAATACAGAACAATCACTGCAGAACAGATCACAAGAATGCAACAAAACTCAAAAGGCCCCTTTCTTTTTTTTTTTAAGAAACTGAATTTGCATTATCATGGTGCCATATGTTCAGGTAGCTTTCAGTTGTACCCCATGTGGCTGTGTCATTGAATTCCCAAACATTAATGAATAAACTAATTACAGTCAGAGCTGAACTCTTCTAAACTAGCTACCTCCTACTGTAGACCACACAGTGAGCTTTATTCCTACGACTGTTTGCTAATTTATATTAGCCATAGGGTGGGAACAAACACTCTAGCGGAACTCTCAGACTGTACAGCAGATGTTACACGCTTAGTGTAAAGCACTAGTAGTGTCTATGCAGCCACTATTAGTAACTTGCCGTTAGAGTTAGTTAAATTTAAACTGTAGCAAATGTCATGGCCACAATAAGGGAAAGATCTTCAATGTGGCTGGCCTTGTAAGAGGGGGTCCATCAACTGACCACTCAGAGAATTAGGTACAAGTGGCCCAAACCAATGGCTGCTGAGCCCTAGAATGGGTCAGCTGCCACCATTAATGACAGGGAAGGTGAGAATCAGACTCCTTGCACCGACATGTCAGATGCAACTCAATATGGTTGTATTTGGTGTTTCATCACTGGTAAATTGCACCTGTATTCCTACTCCATGGCCCGTTTCAGGAGTGCCCCATCCAGTCTCAGGACTCCAGCTGTCACCTGTCTCTGGGCCCTGTCCCACTCCTTTCTGACCAGGGATTTTAAGGCTGCACAGTCCCCTACCTAACACTGCAATATCCCCAGCAAACCAGTCAGCCTAAAGGATAATGTCCATGCTTTGCTTTCTCTCACAGGGCTATGAATAGTGTCGTGCCAGCAGTTACAAGTTACCTCCCCGCTCTTTCTAACCAAGCACCTGTATTCTTAAGGTAGAGGCATTACAGAGAAACCCAATCGAACAATAAGCAGATTTAAACACACACTAAACATACCAGGAGTCTCCCATCAGTTCTATGGGGCCCTAGGAGGCCAAAATCTTTCCAACATTTCCACTAGTATTGTGCTCCCTGCCCCCACCCTTGGCCCTGTCTTTTGGCTGCATCAAAAGGATGATCCTGTGTCAGTTTCAGCACAGCCTCTTTATATCAAAATCCCAAGTTTGAATCAGTCTGTGCAAACCTCTTCATGGACTGGTACCTGTCTAGAGTAGGTTAGCCTCAGTGACATGCCTTAATCACCCCTCCACTGTTTTTTGTCCCTAGAGGAGGAGAAGTAACCCCTCCCCTCCCGTGGAGTAGAACACAATCATCCATAAACCATACATAAATTGAATACAAGGCTCCCTAAAAATACTGCATGGGTTGCAATATCTGTCATAGTATCTATCTGAAGTACTTCTATGGCAGCTGACACTTTGGTATCTAAATGCCCTGTGTTCTTTCTCAATAATTTACTTCTGGTCTGGAGTGTGAATTTAACTGACTGACAAACTTACTATTTTTTCTGCAGACCTCACTCTTAAAGATAGCACTAAAGAGCTCACTAAAACATGTTATAGGCTTTAAAAAATAACCTTACTTGAATGCCCGTCTACTCTGTCACTCTTATTAATCTTGCTTCCCAGAGTTATGGTTAAAAAGTCAAACCCATCAAACAGATTCCCCCCAGTCCAAGATAAAGATATAGCTATTTGTATCTCTTCTAGGGATATATAGTATAGGGCCACACACATGATTTGAGTTAAATTATTTTTCTGAGCACAAGTAAAACCCATATGATCAAAATCAGCACTACTTTCCTTTATGAATAATTAAGCGTAAAGTAACAGGGAACTGATTCAAAGCCTACTGAAGGGGAGTCTTACCATTAACTTCAGTGTGCTTTGGACCACCACAACAAGTGAACAGAGATCTTCACAGCTACAATTTAAAATTATTTTGGCCCTTCAGCATTGGAAGGACTCCCCTAAATATATCACTGCATTCTGAAAGCATATTGCATGATGTTGGGTATGTTCCTTCTATATCCACAAAAAAAAAATAAATAAAAAGAATCAAATAACTGTATTTGAGCACAAGTCATTGGTTTCTTTTGGGGTGTGGGGGGAGGATTGTCTCTGTTTCCTGCTGATGAAAGTTCAACTGGCCACATCCCAAAGCATACAATGAATTATTTGCATTCCAGTCATGCCTAGAGGCTCCAAACAAGATCCACTGTGCTGGGCACTGTACAAACACCTAGAAAGAGACCGTCACCACCCTAAAGTGATCACAGTCTAAATAAGCAAGTCAGGCAAAGGGTGGGAGGGGATACAGAGAGGTGAACTGACACAGCACGGCAGTGGTCCTGTTGGGATCCAGGAAGTGGGCGGGCACAAGCCCACCCACTGCTAAAGGGCCTCCCCGTGGCCTAAGGGGAGGATCCACAGGACCGGGATTCCAAATGATTGTAGGGAACAACTAAAGATATAACAGGAACAGGAGTGAGGTCACAGGGCTAAATGAAGGGAACCTGATGAAGACACTGAGCAGAGAACCCCGGACAGCGCCCACTGCTCCTCAAAGGTGTCAAAGTAGCCAGCGGACGCCACCCAGAGGAACTCTGCCCGGATGCGTGAATGGACTGAGGAGCGGAAATAGGCCCCCACAGTCAGACCCAGGTCTCCTGACTCCTAGTCCAGTGCCCTGTCCACTAGACCATTCTGCCTTCCCTGTGCAGAGTAGCTCTCTGCTGTGCTACTTATGTCCTTTAACCACATCTAAGCAGAATACTACTGTATCGGCCGTGAGAGGATGTTTCACATCCTGCGACCAACAAGTAAACTGTATAGGACAGTCACTTCTCCTTGCAGACAGAAGCCTTTACCAGGGGGGTGGGAAGTTATGGTGAGGAGCCTGTAACCACTGTGTCCTGGATTGAACTGAGATCACCAAAGTAACATCTCCTGCTTTTCCCCTTCCAGAATACAGCATATTACACTAAAGGAAACCGACTTACTTCCCTTAGGAACCATTCAGAAAAGAAGAAAAAAAAAATAACCCACTCACCTATACAAGTATACAAGGAACTTCCTGAGCTTGATTCTCTTCTCCATTACACTGCTGTAAATCAAGAGTAATCCCACTGGAGTCAAGGAATTTACCCCTGGAGTTCTCAAACCTTGCCATAGCATGGGCCGCAAATGAATAGCGGAAATGTCTTGGACTCCTCTCCTCCCATTTATGACTGTGTAACAGCTTTGTGGCAACTACAGGAATTGCTGACAAGGGAAAGTAAAGTATGTGTGTGTTTTCAGATTGTTGTAAGGTTATTTAGCATCTACAAGCAAGAGGAGACACCCAACATGTGACCAGTCAGTTCTCTACCAGCCACAGTTTGAGAATGACTGAATAACACCTTTGTAAATGAGATCTGAAGCAGGCCACCTAGTAGATTTTCCACTGTTACTACAACTTTGTGAATGATTTCCTGAAGCAAAAATCCAGAAGCCCAAATCTGGATTACTTGAGAAATAATCACCACCCTATTTTAATGATGTGAGCCGTGGCAGAGGCAGTGGTAAAATCCATCACACAGTGAAAGACAGAACCAAACAAGCCTCCGTGGTTAGCTGTGCTAATGTGTCTTTAACAGCACAGAGTACTAAGGGATGTCTTTCACAAGGAAGGGGAAATATGCAGACATACTTCTGAGTGGCAGAAAACCTTTCAGGATTCTGTGTGTGCTCGACTGTGGCTCTACAATCCTTTGTGAGGACAGCAATAGACAAGGTTTAAAAACAAAAATATATTGAAGTCGATAACAGGATAATTTCCTGAGCCTAAATCTTACAATGTAACAGTTTTACTGGCTGACCTTCAAAGGCTGATGAAAATCTAATTAGACCATGCTGATGTGAAGATGCTAAATTATTATCAGTGGGCAGGTATCATAAAATTCCCTCATCACTGCAGCTAAACATTTTGGAACAATACTACTAATTAAAGGATGGAATTAAAAGTGACAGTAAAAAAAAAAAAGCCATTCAGCTCAATTTTAGTCAATGTTGTTTTTGTCTCTAAATGATCTCTTGTGTTTTCTCACAGTGCAGGTTCCAACCCATTTGTTCTTTCTCATGTGCTTATGCCCACACACAGAGGTAGGCTCTCCTTGAAAGGACAGGGAAGGAAATATTGGAGTGAAAACAAGTTAAGTACGTTGCTGCATGTGGATGGATTTAAGCATGTGCTTAATGTTAAGTACATGTTTACAGCCGGGATTTTCAAACTAGCCCAAACAAGATGGTTCCCAAATTCCATTGAAGTTGGGCATCTAACTCCTTTAGAAATCCCTGCCAAAAGTCTTGATTCAGGACAGCACCTCTGTTCTGCGCAGCACTTAAGCATATGCTTAGCTTTGAGCATGTGCTGAAGTCCCACTGCAGTCCATGCTTCATCCCTCAGTGGGATGAATTGAATCATGTGCTCAATTGCTTTGCTGAATTAAGAATTAAGAAAACCGCTGCACACATCACAAGAGAAATAAAAAACACGCTTTACAGGCGCTTCCACATAGCTTTTTCCCATTTGAAATATCCATTGGAAGTGTGCAGGCTCTAGAGGCCAGTGCATATAAAATAGTATACCTCTCTCGCCCACACACGCAATAGGGTTTAACCGACATCAGTGATGGGCCCAAACTCAGTTCTGGATCCAAATTCAAAATCAGATCTGGTTCTCACTTCTCAGTTATAGTTGGAGAAGAGCATTTCCTACATTGTTGCTAGGGAAGGGAAAGTTAGCAGTTATACTGCCAAACTCATGACAGTGGGGTTTCCATACTGGAGTTTACACTGTCTAGGTAAAATTTGCATAGGGTTAGTGAGGCTCCAACTTATTAAGCAGTAAATGGTATTTAAGTGTTTGGAAAACAAGATTTCGAATCATTTCCCGTGACCTAAGCAAGCAATGTAGGGTGGGATTTGCAGGAGCTCTCAGCACTGGCCTGTCTCTCCTCCTACTGAGGCCAACGGGAGTTTTACCACGGACACTTCAGCACCTTGGAAATCAATTAACACACTGCACTGCAATATAATCAACTCGGCTTTCATATCTTCGCACACTGAGGGCCAGATTGTGCCTGGGCCTTACACGCACACGCGCGTGTATGTAGTGGTGAAACAGAGTGGAAGGTGCCTTTACCTTCTGTGGGGCCTGTTTGAGGGCCAGGCCCAATTGCTCATTGAAGTGCAGGGACCACTCCCTCTGTAGTGCCCTGAGGGCATACAGTGCCCCCCAAGGTGCAGAAAAGAGGCAGGGCCATAGACCCACTGAGTGGGACCAGCACAAAAGGGAACTGGGTTGGCAGGGAGCATGATGCACCCCATTAAGTACGCTACTCCCACTGCACACCAGAGCACTTCAGGAGATATTCTGCCTCCTGGTGCTGATCGAAGCAGTGATACTCAGAGCATTCCCAAGACTGTACCTTAAGGCACAGCTGCACTCGGATAAAGCCACAGTTTGCTACACACTGATGGGCAGATCACATAGATTTAAAGCGTAGTTTGGAAAACGTTGTAGTATTCACTTTTTAGTTTCTGTATAAACTAGAGAAATGTCGTAGTGTTGCCCTTGGCTTGCATGCATAATGTAATCTTCACGTTTAATGCAGTGAAACGTTCAGTGATTCCTTTGTGGGGAGTATGAATAGGTAACACCCTTTAACTCTACAGTTGTTATTTTTCTTTCTCCTTATAAAACAATCATTGTTGCTCCACAAATCACAAATGATCTATTGCTGATGGGGGGGGTTAATAAAGTTCTAATTTCCATGGAAAAAATTGTATGTGTGTGTGGGCACACACCAAGAGTTCATTTACTCTCCCTCTCTTGGGCTGCAGCTCTTAATCAAACGTGGGGAACACACAGAATAAAGGCTGCATGTGCAGAAAGCTCTGAGGGATGCTGAAGGGAACAGATCCAGCCACAGTTTGGTTCTCAGATCTGTTATATGTTCATTATTTGCTTCAAGACAATACCAGGTTCCAGTCACACCAAGGTTTGCACCTTTCCATTTAGGAGCAAGGATCAGTTGAGCAAACCAGGACACATGCAAGGAGGAACCATTCCTTGCACAAAAGGAATATATATCACTCTCTCCATTTAAGGGTTGTGTTCTACCTGTAGAAGTGGTAGAAATTTTTGGTGCTAAGGGGGGGGAAAAAAAAGTTTTCCTTACTGAAAAACACACTTTCTTCAAAACTGAAGGGGTTGTTGGATTATTTTGCAGGAAATTGTCAATTCCACAAAAAGTTTTGATTTTCCAGCAAGAAAGGCAACGTGAAAGCTTTCATTTAGGCTTGAACTATCATTTTGTTTTTCATTTTTTTCAATTTAAAAACTAAACAGTGAAATTATATCAAAACAGCAATTTTAAACAATTTTCATTTTGATCTAAAATGTTTTTTTCATTTAATTAGAAGCTTTTCATAATTTTTCATTCCATCAAATTTTTGATATTTCAATTTTTTGTTCTGATTTGGAACAGAGGCTAATTTCAAAATGTTGATATTTCCCGCAGAAGGAAAATTCTATTTTCCAAACAGCTCTAAACTGCTGCCTACCACCCTGTGAGAAAGCTACATTTCGACTCGACTTCATGGAGTATCTGGTTCTTCTCCCAGTGAGATGTGACTCTGAAACAATTGTTTACACTCTTCCATTAAAATGATACGTGAACTCATCCGTGCAGCAGTAAACTCTGGAAATGTAAGTGTCAGGTCTCACTCTCAAATCAAACAAACAATGGGAACATGTATTCAGAAATTATTCAATGAAAAAATTGCACACATTCCCCCCCAAAATTATGGACAAATTACTCTGCCAGATCTTTTCCTTGTAAATGTTGAAAGTATATCCAAATAGCATGGGACTGTTACCTACTCCATTCTGAACTGCAATTAACCTATTTCATTTTGTTTGGCATTTGCAACTGTAAATATGCAAATCCTTTTAGGTTTAAATTTGAGTCCCTGTTAATCTTCCTGCAGACTCTGGATAAAAGAACTGTCCTGTTTATTATTATCCTTGCAACATGAAGAAATAAAGTGAGTGGACTCAAAAACCATGGGCATTTGGAATTCCTAATGCTCAGTAATGTTTGGAGTGAATTAAAACTGCCTGGTTTAATGTTTTCTGACTTTCCTTTTTACAGATATTTCAGAGGAGACTGGAAAATGGATACACCAATTTGATGGCAATGCCCTAGGTGGAGTCCTATCCTGTTTTATCTCTTAACACATAAGAGAGCATCTGGCTGCTTTTAAAAATATGGAGTCCGATCCTCATCTGGTGTAAGTAAGCATAGCTCCACTGACTTAGAGCTACAACATCTGGCCTGTGATGCTTCAGATTACACACTTAGCTTTCTGCTTATTTAGTTACATGAGAATTTCCACACTGTCTTTTTCCTCACATACATGATCAGGGATCAGGTTTCTGAAGAGAAATCCTATTTTTAGTATTTGTTTTATCTTAGTCAAACTTTCCCAGGCCTCCATTCCTTGAGACTATTTCTTATCGCCACATATCCATTGTGCACATCTTCCCTTCCCGCAGAGGAGGGATCAGATTGAATGATTTGGAAGTTGGTGATTTAAGAGCATGATCCTCCCACGTGCTACTAGGAGTATTTTCCAGATATGGAAAAAAAGATCATAGGTGGTTATTCCTTGGTGGTAGGTTTATTAAATCATTCAGCCTTTTGTGTCACATGTGATGAAGGACCTATGTGACTAAATTAAAAAGTGCAGTAGGTATCTTTAGAACGCCTGACAGATCCATCAAAAAGCTATCTTTCACACTATGCAAATGTCAAAGAGAACATACAGCCACCAAGGAAAAAAATGGAAAAACCTCATAGCTCATTCAGCATGTGGTGAAGATAGGAAATGATTTATCTATCCCCAGCCTCCCTTAAAAATAAAAGATTCGGTCAACGAGGAAGTTAGGCTGCTGACCAGAAGGCTCAGCAGGAGATGAGATTTAAGCACTAGCCAAAAGAAATTGTTTACTTCTGGCCTCTTTAGAAAGCTCTCCGTATTAAGCACTATTCAGGATTAGAGAAAAACCCCTGGCAGCGTCAGATCCAAGTCCTTTGATATCAAACTGTCTCAGCTCCTTAAAGATTAATGTGATAAACACTGGGCAACTGGGATAAGACCATGTTTTGCATGTTTAAAAAAAATGCAAATGTGCCAAGATTTTTACAGTAAGGGCTTCAAAATGGAAGCCTGCTTACCGATGGGGCTCATGCCATCATTTAATCTAATTTATTCTTAATCAATGATTGATTATTATTAAATTAGGGAATAGATGGACGGAATACCCCAGTGGAAACCTTGGTGATCTGACATATAAACATAGCAAAACGCAGTGGGAATGCTTAAGATCTTCAGTATCATTCATTTGGCTGCAAGTGATATTTCCATTTTTATAGTTAGATGTAAATACATTTTAAAAACAGGTACAAAATCTCTGCCACTTAAAGGGATTTATTAAAATAATCTCCAGTGCGTTGCTGCATCTGGATATGGAGATCGATTTTAGAAAATGCAACTTCTGCTTCATAATTTAAATTGCCAGTTAGTAGGGGAATTACTAAAACATGTTAGCACAATAATTTCTAATTGGCTATTTCCCCCTGCCCCCTATAAATACACGGAGCCAAATTCTGCCTCCAGTCAGACCCAATGCAATCCTAAGCAATTTTCCACTGAATGATTTTTTTTCTTTTTGAAAATCATTGACTCTTCCACAAAAAGCAACTCCGTATACTTTCAGTGTGAGTAGACTTAGGATTTAGTGATTTTAGACTTAGGAAAACAACTAACAATGAACTCAAATAGAGTCTCCATAAGAAAGCACAATGTGCATCTCTTCTGTAACAGGCTGCAGCAACTCAGAACAAAATGGCTGCTGCCCCCATACACAGCATTTTAACAAATGAGAAGGTGCAAAGAAACAGAGACATTGCAGTTTCATTATCACACTCACACCATCCATTCAAGAGAATGAAAAGAATCAATATTTAGACCATCCTCACAGCCAAGTAAAGTTGAACCCTGGATTGAGTTTAGCTTGCATTTCAAATATTTGCCTCCAAAAACACTTGACAAGAGAGCACTATTGGTGTAAGTCACCAATTCTACCACAGCTCCATAAGCATCACCTAAGATCTGGCCTTGCAGAGTTGCTTCAAGCAGCCACACACATTCAGGCAAGTTAAGCATCATACAAAATCACATGCATGCAAAGTGCTATATTGGTGTTACTGTGTTCTAGCACGCCTTTTTTTTTTTTATGACCCCATACTTGACCAGTCATTCCCAAAGTTACAGAAGTGCATGTATAACACTGCAATACTTAATGGATCAGAAGCAGAGGGAACTGGACTGTTACTCTCTTGATTTTCAAGCATGAGCTCTACTGCCCGAGTTAAAGACCTTGCTCCCATGGCCATAGCAGGCTCACCCTGTCTAAATGTGGCCAAGCCACCACTAGAGGGGGGACAGAGAGCAACACTAAAGCGGGTGTGAATTACACATGCTATATATTGGGACGCTAGCCTTCCCAATAGATAGTTAAGAGTAAAAAGAAAACAGACAGAAGTCACACAACCTATTTAGCTCCTAAGACACCTGGAAGCCATTAAAAGTCCATCACATACTGAGTTAACAGCAAATGCTGTCTGTGTCTCCAATGAGCACGTGCAAGTAGTCAGTGATAACAGGTGAGCCTTCTTGCATTGGTGCACAGAGAGAACATGCTGGGAATCCATATAAATAAGATTCCAGAATTGTCACGGTCTCTCTCTCTCTCTGAAGCCTTGCATGTCTGTTGAGTCAGCGTGAGGTGACGAAAGCAGCTACAAGCATGGCTGACCGCTCTTTTTATTCAGAACTTCAGCAGGTTCCGCCAGGGGGCCCTGTGAGAACCAGACGGAATGCTGGCATCCTAAGGTTCCGTGGCAGTTGGAACGTGTCCGTTGATCAGGGAAGGTGGGAATAACAGCTACATGGGGTAACAGAGGGGGTTGTGCCTGCAGCCAGGGGGCAGCGCTGTGCACAGATTTTAGGGAAGACGGACAAACAGCAACATCGCTCACTGCAATGTAGCGCATGGAAACAGCAGCTCCCATTTGGGGCTTTTTAAAAAAAAACAAAACAAACATGACTTTATGAATTGCATCCATGCAACAGCGCAGGATTTCAGTTACTAGCTTAATAATATGGAAATTATATGTAAATTAAAATTGGTGACGGGCATATTAGCTTACATCACCATCCCACAGTGGTGATGGGGCATGTTGGATGACCCAGGAGAAACACCCAAAAAAAGTTGTTTAGAGACAACATATCTCAAAGTATTTTGTGTTGAGGGTAAAGTAAATAAAACTGTAAAGTCACAAGGAGTAAGAAGATTCCAATCAGAGGGTTGAAAGTTTGGGGTTCCTTTGTTTTCTACACTCAGTATTTGTACTATTTGTGGTACATAAATGGCCAGACATGCAAAACACACACTGTACTACTGGCTTGTGTGCTTATCCAGCTGCACTGAAGTGTTTTGATTAAAAGAGGCAATTTTTAAATTTGCAGCAAGATAGCATATTTCCAGGGCTATAGATTCCTATGAGTGTGTTTTTCTGAAGGGGAACATGCACTGGCAGTATCACCTAGAGGTCAGACCAAGGTGTGGTAGGTTGTCTTCTTCCCAGACATTCCTCTTTTTTATCCATCGTGTGGGCAGTCTTTCCTTTTAGCAACTCAGCCCTCTGGCTGGGTCACACATTCAAGGCCGCTCCTTTCAGGGTGCACATAAAGAGTACAATGACATGGAAATCTTCAGATGTCAGCAAGGGGCTTCATGGCTTCCTACCCTTGCGTTGGGGTCTTAGGAGCCTTGTACCTACAGGATCTTTCCTTATTAGCTTCCCTGCCAAGTGATAGCTTGTGATGCAGTATGATTGAATATCACCATTTATATCATTGATCTTGCCACTGTTCTACAACTGCAACAAATCTTGTACAAAGTATGTCACGTAAAGTGTCAATGGAAAAGTTATGATTAACTAAGTATGATTATCCTGTTTATGTGCATGTATCATCTTTGTATCTGAACTTATGAATATTGACCATGGATTTGTATCTTATACATGTGATTGTATTCCTGGGTAACACCCACCAGGTAAAATTTACCTTGAGGTCAGCCATCTATGTATTGATGGCCCATCAAGGACACTTGGCTCTCACAATGGGCCATAGAAGAAACTCATTTCACCCAGATAGCTCTTCCTGCTGACACTTCAAGCTCCAAGGGGCCAATGGCTACCCCCTGTGAGTCATCAAGCCATGTAAGGACATGCGATATGCTCATGTGACTCTGGACTCCATCTTGGGCCAGTAACTTTCCACAAACTGGGCCAAGAGCTTTGTTTGAGACAGTAAATTTCCAGGCACATTGGCAAGGATATAAAAGATTCCTGAGAGGTCTACATTTTGCCTCTTTCCTGCCCTGATTCTCTGGACTGTGGATTTACAACTAAAAGGAGCATATTGAACTAGGGACTGAGGACCTTGCAATCTTTTGGAAGTTACCCGAGACTCTACAAGCCATCAGTCTGTACCATCACTGCTACAAACCTGATATAAGGACTTTGCAATTATTTGAAAGTATATGATCTATTAACCATTATTAACTCATTCTTTTATTATTAAACCTTTAGCTTTTAGTTATTAAAGGATTGGCACCAGTGTGATTACTGGGTAAGATCTGAGTTATATATTAACCTGGCTAAGTGGCTGATCTCTTGGGATCACAAGAATCCTTAGTTTGATTAAACTGGTTTTCAGTAACCACTCATCACAGATTCCAGTGTCTGACTAGAGAAACAAGGGCTTGAATACCTAAGGAGACTGCATTTTTGACTTCTTGTTAACCAGTGTGGTGAGACAGAAATTTACTTCGATAAACTGGCTTGGTATAATCTAATGCTAGAATAACCAACCAGTCTGGGGGTGAATCTTCCCTATTTCTCAACAGTTTGCCCTGAATCTGGCACTCAGCTGTGCCCCACTGAGGCACAGTGACAATCTTCTGTTGTTGCTCCCTCCCCCACCAACCCATCCCAAGGGACTGGTGGAGACTCCAGGCCCACCCCCTCCACCAGGTTCCATTCCAGGGAGATGCTACATAGCTGCCTCCCTGGCTCACTTCCTACCAGCGTCCCATCTTTCCCCGGGGAAAGATACAGAACTGCACATAAAATTAATGTTCCTGACCTTCAAAAGTTTCCAAGTCTCTCCTTTGCAGGCTTGGTCAGGTCAGTATCTCCAAGCCTCAGGCAGCCAGCTCTCCTGGGGTGCTCCTTCCCAAGAGCACAGGCCTTCTCCCTTCCCCTGCCTGCCCTACCTTCCTCTAAACTGCTCCGCTTCCCTTTTTAAGCTCTGCCTCCAGCATGTGCAGGCTTTGTAGGTGCGGCTGGGTGAGGCCAGCTGTGCCCAGAGCTGCTCCTTAACCCATTCTTCTCCAGTGTGGAGTTTGTGCACCCCATCACAGTATTCAAACCAGCTCTGTGGTTTTCAGCCTGGGTGACTTAGACTTGAACTGGTTTGTAGATTTTATAGCCAGAAGGGACCATTATGATCATCTAGTCTGACCACCTGTATGACACAGGGCATAGCATTTCACTGAGTTAATTCCTGATTGAACTAGAGCATATTTTTAGTAAAACAGCCAATCGTAATTTAAGCATATCCTGTGATGGAGAATCCTCCACAACCTTTAGCCAGTTGTTCAAATGGTTAATTACCTTCAGAGTTAAAAACATGCACCTTATTTCCAGACCTCTCTCCTGCAAACACCAACTGTGATGGAGGTAAACTGTTATGGTATTAGGATAACCGTCCATACTTGTGGTCAAGTTATTATGTTACAATGGCAGGAACTCACAACTTGTTTCTATTGGCATCCTTGAAATTCTAGGATTAGAATTATGCTATTATGTTGACTGACATCAGAGAATACACCACACTGGGGCGATGCTCCCCTAGCTGGCTACATTAACCTTAAGTTGTCTGAGTGCGAGCAGAACAATGCAGAAGGCCCCCTATGCAAGAGAGAATAGAAACACTACATTCTGGCCATGAATCTAGCTTTGCCAGTTTAAAGCATGTCTAAACTGGACAGTAAAAGCTGGAACAAAGAGAACCTGTGATGGGTTGGATCACAGAAACCCCCTTGGGAACTGACAACTGATGTGCTGAGACTACCCCTGAGCCAGCTTGGGGGTTCAGTGCCCTGCCTAGTTTGAGCCAGACCCGCTAGCCTGCTGCAAACCGAGACCCAGGTCTTAACCATGTCCCCCAACAGCTGCAGGCTTAACTGAAAACAGCTTACGAAGTGTTCCTGTCTCCAACACTCAGATGCCCAACTCCCAATGGGGTCCAAACCCCCAAATAAATCCATTCATGTCATAAGCTTCATGTCATTCTAGACCTCATTAAACCTGCCATGTTCTATATTTGATTCATTATGATGCTCTTCACTGCACCAGCTGGCAAATGTGTTAAATGTTTATGGAAATCTGCATTGAACAAGAGCATTTATTTAAGTAATCATGGCTTCCCCAGAGTTATGAAAGGCTGCTGATGCTGAAATAATTGCATTACCTACAACCATGATTGAAGACTGCCTTAATATACCTGCAGAACAAAAAGCCCTCTTTCCTAAGGGATATCATCTTTCTCAAATGGCAACACGATAAAGAGCAATACATATTTATAGAGCAACGTTCATGACAGGAGTTCTCATTGCACTCTGCAGAAAAGTCAGTAACTGAGATCCATTACATTGGTTTAAAAGATGTGGAGGGCCACAGAAAACCTCCATCCTTCTTTATAAGTACAGTCAGGGGCTTATTATTCTAAAGTCAGTACGCTGAGATTGCCAAAAAGTTTAACATACAATGTAACCGCTTTAGCTCCAGTTTTAAATTTAGATAGAGGCAATAGACTGAGACCTAAAGGAGTGCAGAGTTCAAGTGGAAAACATAGGGGGACAAACAAGAAGCTTAAAAATAGAAAGCTAAAGATGCAGAACTACTTCATATGATCATAACATTTAGCCCTATTGACACTCTTTAGAAACCATGCTGGAATACCCAATAAGATCCTGTGAGAGTCTCCTATGGAGGTTTCAGAGTAACAGCCATGTTAGTCTGTATTCGCAAAAAGAAAAGGAGTACTTGTGGCACCTTAGAGACTAACCAATTTATTTGAGCATAAGCTTTCGTGAGCTACAGCTCACTTCATCGATGAAGTGAGCTGTAGCTCACGAAAGCTTATGCTCAAATAAATTGGTTAGTCTCTAAGGTGCCATAAGTACTCCTTTCCTATGGAGGTGTTAAGCTTCTTCACAACACCCACTGGTGGTGTTATGGGCTTTCAGTCCTATGCAGAATCGAGACCTAAAGAATTAGAGCAAGCAGAGCATTAGGTAAGGAAAGCATGAGTGTATATTGCTAGTGAGGGTTTCACTATCACATTTGGTTTTGTGTTGCTTAGATGACACGGAAACCCTTTTGGGTCTCAATTAAGAGAGTCCCTCCTTTGTTTCCGAGTTCATACCACAGTGGGTTAATGCTTTACAGCAGGTCACATTCAACAGCCAAAAAAAAGTCAAGTAATTGAATACCACATCCAGGCAAGTTCTGATGAGCACAAAAAGCCATACCATGAATGAATCATAGAATACCAAGTTTGGAAGGGACCAGGAGGTCATCTAGTCCAATCCCCTGCTCAAAGCAGGACCAATCCCCAACTAAATCATCCCAGCCAGGGCTTTGTCAAGCCTGACCTTAAAAACCTCAAAGGAAGGAGATTCCACCACCTCCCCAGGTAACCCATTTCAGTGCTTCACCACCCTCCTAGTAAAAAAGTTTTTCCTAATATCCAACCTAAACCTCCCCCACTGCAACTTGAGACCATTATTCCTTGTTCTATCATCTGGTACCACTGTGAAACAGTCTAGATCCATCCTCTTTGGAACCCCCTTTCAGGTAGTTGAAAGCAGCTATCAAATGCCCCATCAGTCTTCTCTTCCACAGACTAAATAAGCCCAGTTCCCTCAGCCTCTCCTCATAAGTCATGTGCTCCAGCCCCCTAATCATTTTTGTTGCCCTCCGCTGGGCTCTTTCCAATTTTTCCACATCCTTCTTGTAGTGTGGGGCCCAGAACTGGAACAGTACTCCAGATGAGGCCTCACCAATGCCAAAGAGAGGGGAACGATCACATCCCTCAATCTGCTGGCAATGCTCCTACTTATACAGACCAAAATGCCATTAGCCTTCTTGGCAACAAGGGCACACTGTTCACTCATATCCAGCTTCTCGTCCACTGTAACCCCTAGGTCCTTTTCTGCAGAACTTCTGCCTAGCCATTCGGTCCCTAGTCTGTAGCGGTGCATGGGATTCTTCCGTCCTAGGTGCAGGACTCTGTACTTGTCCTTGTTGAACCTCATCAGATTTCTTTTGGCCCAATCCTCTAATTTGTCTAGGTCCCTCTGTATCCTATCCCTACCCTCCAGCGTATCTACCTCTCCTCCCAGTTTAGTGTCATCTGCAAACTTGCTAAGGGTTCAATCCATGCCATCCTCCAGATCATTAATGAAGATATTGAACAAAACCGGCCGCAGAACCAACCCTCGGGGCACTCCGTGTGATACCGGCTGCCAACTAGACATGGAGCCATTGGTCACAACCTGCTGAGCCCGGCGATCTAGCCAGCTTTCTATCCACCTTATAGTCCATTCATCCAGCCCATACTTCTTTAACTTGCTGACAAGAATACTGTGGGAGACCGTATCAAAAGCTTTGCTAAAGTCAAGGAATAACATGCTCACTGCTTTCCCCTCATCAACAGAGCCACTTATCTCATCATAGAAGGCAATTAGATTAGTCAGGCGTGACTTTCCCTTGGTGAATCCATGCTGACTGTTCCTGATCACTTTAGTCTTCTCAAAGTGCTTCAAAATTGATTCCTTGAGGACCTGCTCCTTGATTTTTCCAGGGACTGAGGTGAGGCTGACTGGCCTGTAGTTCCCCGGATCCTCCTCCTTCCCTTTTTTAAAGATGGGCACTACATTAGCCTTTTTCCAGTCATCCAGGACCTCCTCCGATCGCCATGAGTTTTCAAAGATAATGGCCAATGGCTCTGCAATCACATCTGCCAACTCCTTTAGCACCCTCGGATGCAGCGCATCCGGCCTCATGGACTTGTGCTCGTCCAGCTTTTCTAAATAGTCCTGAACCACTTCTTTCTCCACAGAGGGCTGGTCAGCTGAGTTTGGTTAATAATAGACCTGACCTCTGTGGAAGCTAGGGTGTGAAGGAGAACACCTGAGCTTTGCATTGGCTCTGGGCACTAAGACTGTGAGGTGTGGGTTTGTTTTTTTTTCTTTTAAACAATCATTTAGATCATGGCTTCCCAATCCCAGCCAGGCGCTGCAGATGCAAATCACCCTCAGAGGCACTTGGGAACAGATACTGGGGAGTCATGGTGCCACAAACAATCATCTTCATTGTTAGTTATATATCTGTGACCTCTGCACAAAACAAAAGCACAGTTCCTGTAAGATCTCCTGGGAAACCTAGACATTAGAATTCTCAGGTTGTTGGATTGTGATTATAAAGGCTAAAGACTTGCAGCAGCAGGCAGAGAGTAGTGTTTGATACTTGAAGTCCTCGGCTAAAATATTCGCCAGGCCTAGGGAAAAGATTTTCATAAATGCCTAAATAAATTGGATACCCAATCCCTTAGGTCCCTTTAGAGGGGCTGCCATGGATGTCACAGATAGCAAGGAAATGTAGATTTCACTGTGCAATAAAGTGACTTATTTTGTTGCTAGTCATCTACATACAAAGTGAAATAAGAATGTGATATATTGCACTCGCTCAGCATAACACATCACCTTAGAAATGCGTGCAAAAACAAGAGAGGAGGAAAGTAGAGCTCTTTGATGTGGGTTCTAGGTATCCATTGGCGTCTTCACACCACACTGAAATCACAGCAGCTAATAATTATTTGTATTATTGTAGTGCCTAGGAGCCCCAGTCCCTGCCCCAAAGAGTTTACAATCTAATATGGTATCTGAGCACCTCCAATCTTTAATGGATTTTATCCTCACAATGCTACTGCCAGGTACAGAAGGACTAGTCTCATTTTACAGATGGGGAACTGAGACACGGGTATATTAAGATGTGCCCAAGGTGTACAAGAAATCTGTGGCTCAGCTGGGAATTGAACCCAGGCCTCCTGAATCGTACAGGCTTGTCTACATTACCCGCTGGATCGAGGGGCAGTGATTGATCCAGCAGGTGTCGATTTATCGCGTCTAGTCTAGACGCGATAAATCGACGGCTGAGCGCTCTCCTATCGACTCCGGTACTCCACCAGGGCGAGAGGCGCAGGCAGAGTCAACGGAAGAGCGTCAGCCATCGACTTACCGCAGTGAGTAGATCTGAGTACGTTGACTTCAGCTACGTTATTCACGTAGCTCAGGAGTGGCCAACCTGTGGCTCCGGAGCCGCATGCGGCTCTTCATAAATTAATATGTAGCTCCTTGTATAGGCACCGACTCCGGGGCTGGAGCTACAGGCACCAACTTTCCAACGTGCCAGGGGGTGCTCACTGTTCAACCCCTGGCTCTGCCCTAGGCCCTGCCCCCACTCCACCCTTTCCCTCGATCCTGCCATGCCCTCGCTCTCCTACCCTCCCCACCAGAGCCTCCTGCGCACCGTGTAACACCTGATTGCGGTGGTCGGGAGGTGTGGGGAGGGAGTAGGAGGCACTGATTGGTGGTGCTGCCGGCAAGCAGGAGGCGCTGCAGGTTAGAGTGGGGGGAGCTGATGGGAGGCTGCTGACGTATTACTGTGGCTCTTTGGCAGTGTACATTGATAAATTCTGGCTCCTTCTGAGGCTCAGGTTGGCCGCCCCTGACGTAGCTGAAATTGCGTAACTTAGATCGATTCCCCCCAAGTGTAGACCAGGCTGTAGTCCACTACACCAGGCTCCTTCCCCTGCAACTGTCTCCAGACAATTCAGCCCCTTAATTCAGAATTTATGACCTAATAATCTACAGTTGCAGTGGGAAAATGTTTCCTTGAACAAATGAGAGAGAAAGGAAAAAATTGTTTTATTGTCCATAAAAGGAAAATAAATCACAGTAAATATAATCTTTTGGACATCCAATGGAATAAAAAAAGAAAAAGACACAAAGATAAATCAGCACAACTCAGTCCTTCAGAAGGCTTTGTATCCCATCTGCTGATTGGGGAAGCTGCTGACATTTCTCTTATCTGTGTGCCCTTTCCCGAGATATTTACATACTAAGGCAATGATATTCAACGCTTCCTCTCCCTCCATTCTGATCAGTATGTGGGCAGCCTCAGCATTTCTGTTGTTGCCTTTTTGTTTTGTTGAAAGGCCTGTTTACTGTCTCCTGCTCAGCCCTGCCAGGAGAAAGGAAGATAATTAGCTCACAGAATGCTGGGAGGCTGCCTCCCCCCACAGCAATCACCATATCAATCTGCAGATGTCATAGATGCGCAGTAATGACCATCAGCGAGTCAACAGAAGTCAGGGGAGAAATTAATAAGCAGGCAACACAGGGAATCACAGTTTGTTTGCTGTCTCTTTCTCCCCATGAACTAGGGTACCAACATTATGGGAAACAGTCAAACCAAATTTATAATCTTTAAAGCTACATATGTTAATGTAATTTTTAATTAAGTTTCCTAAGAGCGGGAGAGAACCTACAGTAGGCACAAACACATTTGTGTAGGACAGGCAGATATAGTTACAGTGAACGGTGGATCAAAGGAGAATAAACGCAAGTGGTTGATTGGTGGTCTGCATATGCACTTGTGTCAGCTTCGGCTTACATTATTCATCCTTTCCCTACCTCCATAAAAATATTACAATTCTGCTTTCGTACATAAGGAAGCTATATGGTTATTGTTCCTTTAAAAGATTATAAGGGTTAAAGTACATAAAACAAGTGGCATGCCCCAGTTTGGGGCACAACATTGTTGCCAAATCTCACAATACAAATACATTGAGGAGTCAGTATTATGCAAATGGATGGATGTATCAAATAAGCTGCTAGTCATTGCCTGAATGAATATCAAAGTCCAAATTCACTACTGGCATAAGAAGCACAACGCAAGTGCAGTCAGTGAAGTTATGCCCACCTATATCTGAATTGAATTTGGCCCCAAATCTTGGGGCCAGATTTAATCCCCAAGGCCACCTACAATCAAGATGCAGAGGCATAAGTTACATGCTACCCATGCTCTTCCAGGAGTTCAAAACCAGCCAGCACAATCTAAAAGTGGGCAGAGACAGAAAAAGGGCACCCAAGAGATGTACTGATTCTGTGCATCTCCCCAAAAAATTGTCTCCTATGGAGCCCCAGAGTTTAAATCTGCCCTCCCTACACTCCCCAGGAGTGGGTACAGCTATGCACCACCTCCTTCCCCCCTCACTGGCAAATATGCCAACATACTGCTTGAGATGTAAAATACTAAATACACAGGATGGGTAACAGCCAAGTTAACAGTTTTGCTGACCTTTAACTACTGCATTTCCTAACTATGCAACTTTAACGCTGATTTTATACTTTGCATTACTCACTCTGATTTATATATGCAAACTGTCAGGGAATTCAAACTATTAGTCTCAAAGCATTGCATGAAGAAATTTAGCTGCAAGTCTCTTTGATACTAAGGGTTCAATTTACAAAGGGATTTGGCCCATTTATTTTGTTCTATCTGTAAACTTGCTAAACAAGCAAACCCCCCCATTAATGTTCACCTTTATAGCAAGTCTGCCAAACAATTTTCTATAGTGAGCCAGGGTCACTCTTCATCAACACTATCTTCTGATAAAAGAACGAGGATCTCTAGGGAACAGTGATCACTAACTCATGACCTACGTCAGCTGTTCCTGCATCACACCCCAAAAGAGCATCAGGATACTCTGACTCCAATCATACTGCTGTCTATCATCATACCCACCCCTTGCCCTTTTAAAATCAGGCTGTCTGCAGCGTGAGTGTTGCCTTCACTGCCCAGATGAGAAATGAATGACTTGGCACTTGGCAGAAGTCTCTTGCTGGTTGACAGTGCCCAGTGCCGAGTCATTGACCTTGGGAGCCTGTGCACAAGGCAAAACTGACAAGTTTTGGGCATAGCAATCTCTGTATTTACTAGTCCGTTTAAGCAGAACAGCAGGCAGGAGTGGAATCTGCAATTTGGTTGAGATACTCCTGGCAGGAGGGTGAAAGAGAAATAGATTTTCAAGTACATTTGATGCAATCTTGTTTGTTTTCTAAAAAGAATATACAAAGTCCTGTTTCCCTGAACACAAGAGGAACCAAACGGGAGCTAGTTTCCTTGCTCACTGCCCCAAGTCTCTTTTAGTCCATACCATACCATGCTTGTCCAGGCTGTATGTATAACTTCCCCCGTCTGTTCCTGTCTGCTTATACTCCACACATACATACCCTTACCCAAAATACCACCCAGCAAAGCCCTCTGCCCACATAGTTCTAATTCCTGGATGGAATTAGGGAGGGATAGCTCAGTGGTTTGAGCATCAGCCTGCTAAACTCAGGGTTGTGAGTTCAATCCTTGAGGGGGCCACTTATGGATCTGGGGCAAAAATTGGGGATTGGTCCTCTTTGAGCAGGGGGTTGGACTAGATGACCTCCTGAGGTCCCTTCCAACCCTGATATTCTATGACTCGCATAGGACTTTGTTCTGCGTGGAGGCTGCTATGAAGGAGCTTGACTGTGTCTTTACAGCAGTCTTAAATGAAGGGCAGCAGTTATAGGCATCAGCTTCTCTAACATTTTGCCCAACCCAAAAACATTAGAGATTTGCCACCGACTTCAGTGCGGCCAGGATTTCCCCCAGAAAGTGCACAGGTGAGCAAAACCACATGAGAGGACAAATTAAGATACTTTTACTAAAATTCAGGGGGCCAGTATGCTGGCTTCAGCTCTTATTCTATTGGAACTGGAAGACCCATCTCACTTCACATCAACATTAACCACAATCCCCCTTTAAAACAGATCCCATACAGTGAAGAGCCAGAGACTCCAGAAAGTTCAGTAGGGCCTATGACAGTTACCAAGCTAGTAATCTGGGAGGTTCACACATACTATGGGCAGGGATGGGATTTCTTGAGAAGTGAACTGACACTTCACTGGTGCGGTCAGAGGGGGCTTCTGCATAGTCAGAGGTATCTGCAGTGTGATTAAGTGCTATCTGCCTGAGCTTGCCGTGCGTTGAAGCTCATGGCTGTGTCACATACAGTAGCAGACATAGTAATTTTCCAGATAAATAACATCAAGACAGTTCAATTAAAGAGAACTTTCCCAGTGACATTTTTAAACCACTTAGCCAACATCTGTAATACATTTGAAATGATATTACTAAGCTTATTCAGTTCACTTATTAAATGGAATAGTGACCGCTAACCTAGAGAGAAACATTAATTTGATAGCTGCTTGCTGCATGTTTTCATGTAGAACACATACAGTCTTATGGGACTATAAATTTAAATAAATCTGCATTTTCGTATCTTTCACTTTACACAATCAGTTCCAACTGGGTGCACTGGAACCGAGAGAAAAGGAGGCATACACTGAAGAGGTTTGAATTGGAGGCTTTATCAAGGATTGATCAGGAAAGTCAACACACTAGAAAAGGAATATTTCCCTCAATACCTACTGGTGTATCTCAGGTTTATTTAAAGAGGAACAAGCTATAAAAACAAAATTAAAATGCTACTTAATATTCCGAGGTCTCAGCCACATAGGCAGCTGGTTTGATGTCTTACTGGATTATTTAATTTGTATACTGTGCTGGTGCAAAGAGGGCATCTGGATCAGTGGCACCTTGTGCTAGGTGCCCAGGTACATTTAGTGTAAACCACCATCCTTTCCCCAAGGAGCTTACAATCTAAAAGACAAGACAAAAAAGGGTGGATGAGACAAGCAAGCTTGGGTGGGAGGCTGGGTGTATGGGGGTAACACACACAACAAGATATAAGCAATTCTTTTCTAATCAGGAGCCACCAGGAAATCGCCACATTCTTAACCATCGTCAGACCACAAGCTCCTGCAGGCATGAAGACAGAGGTGAGTTCTGAGAAGTGACTGGGAAGAGGATAAAGTCATGGCCTTATGGATTTTGACTGGAGTTCCCTCCTGCACCCCATGCTCAAGGGACAGCATGGGAGAGCACAAAGTGCTGGTGGAGGAGCAGAGTAGCATATAACTGTGGTTAGCATCATTGGCAGAGCATTAGAGACTCATTTAGGAAAGGAACGGTTTTGGCAAAGGTTGCATGGGCAACCTTCATTCCAGACTCTCTTAACTTTGCAAGCTTCATGTTCTTTTAATAGAGTGAGTGAATAAGTGTGTGTGTGTGTAGAATACTGTATCTACAAATGCGTTAAACCTCAAAGGGAATCTCAAAATGAGCCTATAAAATTTGTAGGTGCGTGCATTTGCGTCTGGGGAATGGGAGGAATTTCATTTGCACACAGAAATTCTCATCTGCATAGGTAAGGCTCATATGCTCACAAGGAAACATGCTCCCTTATTGTTCTGGCAGATCTTTTGTATGCATTTAGAGCTCAATCAATGAGTCAGGTTGGATGTTGGGTTGTCAGCCCAGGAGCAGTGAGTGAGAGAAAGAAATCTTCCACTCCAGGCCACATTGGAAACACTCGGCGGAGCTTATTTTAACCCAGTGAGTGCAGTCACCTTCATTTGCTCTCTGGCAGTCCTCAGTGATGGGAAAAAATGGAGGGGCCGCCTCCATCACTGCCACAGCATCACCTGACTTGTCTGTGTTCTATCACCCCAGGGAAGTTAAATGCATAGCAGGCTACAAGGCACATAGCAGATTGGGACTCAGACTACCTTACCCCCCATGGTCCACCAAGACAACTAACCTACATAAGGACGATGTATGTGACTAAGACCAGCTTCAAACTACTAGGTGGTGGGAGCACAGTTGTGGAATTCCTAAGGCCAAATCTCATGGTGCTCAGATCAAGGTTGTTTTAAAATTTTTTAAAAATCCTATACACTCAAGTCACACTACTCTGCCTGAGGGAAATGGGAAGTGGAAAAATACCTTTTCAATCTCGGCTTTTGTATCACTAATTTTGTGCACTGCTCGGATAGCATGGATTAGACGGACAGCGCTAGGTGGCTTGCAGCTTTGGCCAAAATGCCCTCTGTTTTCCTTCTGTTGGAACACAGTGGTGTGAGACCCGTCTGTGTGATGAAGCTAACTTTGAAAGACAGCAGGGTATGTTATAAGTGGAGGCTATGACTACCTCCTCCAAAGCAGAGATTATTCCGCTTTTTGATGCTAACCCTGCAGGGAGCAGAGACCAGAATCAAGCCCTTTGTTCTTGTGGTAAATTCCTATCAAGGAGAAATAATATTTCATTACTACTGACCAACAAATGCAGCCCAGATGGAAATGGAGCAACGAGTGTTGAGAACGTGAGGGTTTTTTAAATACAATTGGTTTTTCCTCTGAGTGGAAAAAGAAGGATTTTACGGACTTCACTGGAAGGAAGGCAAAAGCTTCTGCCTCACACTATTGTTCAGCTGGCAGATTTATTGTCTGGTCTGAAAGCACCAGAGAAAGAGTGTTACATGGTTTCTAAAGCTTGTTGACAAGCCTCTGTAACCAGATTTGATAATATGGAGTATTACAGTTCAAAGGTATTGTGTGTGCCTATGCAGGAGCTTTTTGTTCCTATCATATGCAAACTACACAACGCTTCTGGCGCGGAGGTCACTAAATGATAAATGACAGGGCAGCTGCTGTGTGCCCAATCCTCTTCAGATTGTAGCGGCTACATTTTATTGTACGTACGCAATGGTTGGGGAAAGTGTTCCACGGAAGAGGGTCTGCTGCTCTGTTTGTCTAAGGAACTGGTATAGCAAGGGCAGGACCACTACCGGCTTCCTCTGACCACACTAGCTGGCCAATGTCCTACCCTGGAGGGGCCACCTCTGTGCATGAAAGGGTAGTTTAGGGCTCAGTCATGAGCCCAGAGTGAGAGGGAAGCATGTAGTTGTGCTGCCCCAGGAGAATCCTAGGAGCGAGAGTGAGAGCGTCATAACTTCCCTCCTGGTTCTCTTGCTGCTCCACAACTGCACCAGATCTGTACCTAGGGCAGCATACGTTTCCCCAGCACAGCTATGCTGACCAGTGGAGCCAGGCTCTGCCACTGTTGCTCCTTCTCCCATCACTTGAGCAAGGCAGGGACTTGGTGGCTCTGGTGCCTTTTGCTGGTACCCATGCAGATAGCAAGCACAGGGGCGTAAACCCTGCACAGCCATGCTAGCCAGGTCAAAACTGGATCCTCTTTCTCCATGTCCATTCAGGATTCTATAGGCCATCTTTATATTTTGCTCTCTCTTTCTATCCTATGTCACCCCCAAAGCCTGCTGTAAAATATGTGCATTAACATATGCATTTAACTGCTCATCTTTGTGGACTTTTATGTAACTAGGTTTATCTGCTTGACTTCTGTGGCCCATAACCTCCTCTTATTCTCAGCTTCCAAGTGTGAAGTGGCCTCATGGTCCTATAAATACTGGGATGTCTGTGTTAAAAACAAACTCCTGTCTTGCAAAGGATCAGCCCCTCCGCATGACAGGCTGCAGATAAAGACAGGTGTGTCACTGGCATGGACTCCACATGCTATTTATCTCCTGCTTGCAGTCACTGAATGCTTGGCACAATGTCAGCCATCCCAATTAAGCAGACTTACTATGTTTATCAAGGTGTCTTTTAATTGGATTGACTGTGTCAGTAATTGCTAAGGCGAATACAAGAGATGCAAATTGTCACGTTTACCAGTCCCAGCTATCACAGCAGTAACAAAAACAAGACCTATTTCTTCATCAGGGAATGAGTTCATTGATATGTGTATCATTAGGAACAACATTTCTTTGAGCCATCGGACAATTATAGGGTTTCTAATTTATCTTTTTGTGGGTATTGCAGCCCATAAGGGTTGCCACATCATGCACTGATCAGACTGGATTTGCCAGGGAACCAGATAACTGGATTCATCTGCATTGTTTTACATAAACAGGGCAAGATATTGGAAAATTTTAAGTCTAGAGACATTCACTTATCTCAGTGCTCAGAGATTTGGCTTTAGTGCAGAGTTTCATAGATAGTAAGGTCAGAAGGGACCATTATGATCATCTAGTCTGACCTCCTGCACAATGCAGGCCTCCAGATCTTACCCACCCACTCCTGCGATAAACCTCTCACCTGTGTCTGAGCTATTGAAGTCCTCAAATCATAGTTTAAAGACTTCAAGGTGCAGAGAATCCTCCAGCAAGCGACCCAGACCCCATGCTGCAGAGAAAGGCGAAAAACCCCCAGGGCTTCTTCCAATCTGCCCTGGAGGAAAATTCCTTCCCGATCCCAAATATGGCAATCAGCTGAACTCTGAGCATGTGGGCAAGATTCACCAGCCAGATACCCAGGAAAGAATTCTCTGTAGTAACTTGGATCCCACCCCATCTAACATTCCATCACAGGCCATTGGGCCTATTTACCATGAATAATTAAAGATCAATTAATTGCCAAAATCATGTTATCCCATCATACCTTCTCCTCCATAAACTTATCGAGTTTAATCTTGAAGCCAGATAGGTCTTTTGCCCCCACTGCTTCCCTTGGAAGGCTGTTCCAGAACTTCACTCCTCTGATGGTCAGAAACCTTCGTCTAATTTCAAGTCTAAACTTCCTGATGGCCAGTTTCTATCCATTTGTTCTTGTGTCCTCATTGGTACTGAGCTTAAATAATTCCTCTCCCTCTCTAGTATTTATCCCTCTGATATATTTATAGAGAGCAATCATATCTCCCCTCAGCCTTCTTTTGGTTAGGCTAAACAAGCCAAACTCCTTGAGTCTCCTTTCATAAGACCGGTTTCATTCCTTGGATCATCCTACTAGCGTTAAGGATGGACTTTTTTGGAATAGCACAGAATCAGAAGCTCTTGTCAGCCACAAGGAAGAAAACTATTTTTAGGGGAATAAGTGTTTACTTTTTACAACAAAATTTCATTCCTGTAGGTTTTTGGTTTTAAATTAGTTCAACATTTACAGCATCATTTTTCCAGTAAACAAAGCCTAAGTCAGAGTTGAAACTCTAGAAACTCTAATGAATTAAGACTCACTTAATAGCAACGGGGGGGAGAAGGTAATTAACAAGTAGAATACGCTGCCCAAAACAGCAGCAAAAGCTGCCATAGCGGGAAACTAGGATGCTCAGGAGATTTGTAACGGACTAGAGAGCTTTCAACTTTCGCCTGCCAGCTGAAATCCAGCCCAGATAAGTTGTAACCAAGATTTGTGACCATATCCTGACTGTTTAATGGCATAAATGAAACAACACTGATGGTCTTAATCTAGTTCCCAAGACAGGCATCCCCAGCAAAAAACTGGTAGTCTCTGCAGAGAGGCCATGGGCTCAGTAGGCCAAGAAGAGTGAACTACCCTCTCAGACTGAAGAGGTGGTCTTTCCAAAACAAGGTGAAGCACACTGGTGTTCAGTGCAGGGCAATTTACCCTGCTTCTGCGCCTCTCATGCCGTGTCTGTGGCTAAAGATGACTGTAGTATCTAGGGCTGTCATTCAAAAAAAAATCCAGAGAAAATGAAAGTGTTCCTAAAGAGTTAGACAAAACACTAGAGAAAGATCAGGGATCATATGCTTTTCAAGGCAGGGACCATGTCTTTGTATATGTTTGTACAGCACCTAGGACAATAGGACTCCAATCCTGGGTGCTACTTAGTGCTTAATTTGAAAGATGTGCCAAGGCTTAAGCAATTTTTTTTTTTTACTTTCATAACTGATGCAGCAAACCCAGAGATGCAGGGTCTATGAACTGCTAAGCCTAGAGGTGACTGATGCTACTCTAGGATGTAAATAAAAGGTACCAAGTACTAGTTAAAAGAATGGAGAACCCTACGTGCTTGCAGGGCTCCCCTCCATTCACAAATGTTGCCATGGTAAGGGGCATGTAAAGGAGTAAATAGCACAAAACTCTTTCTAAGTTTTGTTCCTCTTTCAAAACTGCATTTTTAAAGGTTTTAACAAATTCTAGAAGTGTTCCATTTCCTTTCCTTCTGTAAAAATTTGGCAGTATTCTTTCAGAATGTGCTTAGCTTTATTAGCTACATGAAAGTAGAAGATATAAAGGAGTATCATGGTATAACCAGTAATTAAATCAAATATTTTAGTGTTATTGCAACAATAAAGCAATAAGTTTGGAGCGAAAGATAGTTACCTGATGGAAACAAACCATCTAACTCTAATGGGATAAATCACCATGATACCATAAAGGAGGAAACAAAGTAGGTGTAAAGAAAAGTATGTGTCACAGTATAAAAGAACCAAATAAATTGCAGTAGGTGATAAATCATCACCTAATAAATCTCACCTGCTTTTTAGCATTTTCCATTAAATAGAAAGAGGTCAAAAATGTAAATCAAATATCAGAATGAATTATGAATATGAATATTGTAAATCATTTAACTCACCACACTTTAGTACAGGGGTGGGCAAACTATGGCCCGGGGGCCGCTTCCTGCCCTTCAGACATTTTAATCCAGCCCTTGAGCTCCCGCCGGGGAGTAGTATCCAGGGCTTGCCCTGCTCTGGCGCTCCAGCCAGGGAGCGGAGTCAGGGCCTTGCCCTGCTCCGCACGTGCCGTGAAGCTGTGCAGCTCCCAGAAGCAGCGGCATGTCCCTCCTCCAGCTCCTACGCCAGGGCAGCCAGGGGGCTCTGCACGCTGTCACAGCCTCAAGCGCCTCCCCTGCAGCTCCCATTGGCCTGGAACCACAACAAATGGGAGCTACAGGGGCAGCACCTGCAGACAGGGTGGTGCACAGAGCCACCTGGCTGCCCCTCTGCATAGGAGCTGGAGAAGGACATGCCGCTGCTTTCAGGAGCTGCTTGAGGGAAGTGCCGCCCGGAGCCTGCACTCCTGACCCCTCCTGTGCCCCAACCCCCTGCCCCAGCCCTGATCCCCCTCCCACCCTCTGAACCCCTCAGTCCCAGCCCAGAGCACCCTCCTCCACCCCCAACCCCTCATCCCCAGCCCCACCCCAGAGCCCACACCCCCAGCCAGACCCCTTCCTGCACCCCAACCCAGAACCCTCTCCCATACCCTGAACTCCTCATTTTTGGCCCTACCCCAGAGCCTGCACCTCCTCCCAGAGCCCTCACCCTCTCCCGCACCCCAACCCCCAATTCTGTGAGCATTCATGGACCATCAGACAATTTCCATACCCAGATGTGGCCCAAGGGCCAAAAAGTTTGCCCACCCCTGCTTTAGTATGTTAAAAGAGTCTTAAAACTCCTCTCCCATAATAAAGCTTGAGACAACTTGTAGTTACATCTGGCCTGCTGGCTGTTTCCTTTTAAAAGTACAAGCAGTATATCATCTGCTCCATCAGAGTGTTTTGTTATCTTGAATGGCAGACACAGGTAAACACAAGTTAAAGGACTATCACATAACAAAACTCAGAAATAGATCCTTCCCTTAGATACTCAGTGCATGTTACTTGTATCTATGGCTTTCAGCCAAAGTTTTCAAAGATAGATGCATACGGATAGGTTTTCATAAGTGTTTTAGGTACATGTGTTCACTGAAGTCAATGGGAATTGTGGTCCTAAGCACTTTTGAAAAGCCCATCCTTGGTCAACTATACATGGATTTAGGAGCCTAAAGCCAGGCTCCTATTTTTGAAGACTTTGGCCTTCATCTGTATTTTGTAGATCATGCAGTGGCAGAGAAAGTGGCATGGATGAGATATCTAATTGGTCTTTTCTCCTCTCTAGTTCATATGAGCCTGAAAGAAAATATTAAACACATGGTGACTGAGCACCAACGGGGGAGGGGTATGGCCCAATCCCTGCTAGCAGCTTTAACGGCTATGGACTTTGATTGGGTTTGGGAGCGGAGGGCAAGGACCAGCTTGTGGAAAGTGAGCAGCACTTCCGGCGGTCAGGATTACGGTCAGCAGTGGAGGGGTGGCAGAAAGAAGCTGATGACAATACAGCTACTTGGTGAAATTATCTAATTGTTGTTTAAAATTAGATTACAATTTTTAATCTTGGTTTTTTAAAGCCAAACAGAGGGGAATCCGGTATGCAACTAGAGACTAAACAAAAGAAACTAACGTAGACAGCCCAGAAATAGTGATATGATCAACAGGACTTTCCACTACATCAATCATGAACACGTGCAGCAAGTAGTCACTGAAGCAAGTAAAGTGACCTTAAATGCCCCTCCACTGTGCCCTTGTTAGCTTCTCCTGATTGATGTCATGCAGAAGACATGATCCATCATTGTTCATAGGAAAAGTTCTTGGTTCTATCCTCTCTTGGAGGTTACTATAGGAGTACTATAATTATAAAAAATTATAAAGTGTTAAAGTAAACTCAGGGGAAAGGTATGACTGTCACAGCGTACACCACTCCCTGCTGTCTGGCACCTCCTTCTCGTCACTTTGGAGGATTAGCTCGAGTTCAAGGCCCTCCTTCCATGGTTGCTTTCCCCCGTCTTGACTCAATCTGCTGCTCTGCTCACTCTCAGATTTGTAGCTCTCTCCTCATGGCTTGACCCTCCAGCCAGGTCACTTAAATCCTCCCCTTCCAGTGAATCACAGTCTTTCCAGCCCCTGCTGTCTGGTTGGCATCTCCTACACTCTTAGCCACTACCCAGTGGCTGGTGGCAGAGGGGGACCTGCGCTCACCCACTGCTCTGGGTCCTGGCTAGGGTGACCAGATAGCAACTGTGAAAAAACAGGACAGGGAGTGGGGGGTAATAGGTGCCTATATAAGAAAAAGTCCCAAAAAAACAGGACTGTCCGTATAAAAACGGGACATCTGGTCACCCTAGTCCTGGCCCAGGGACCCTGTGGATAGCAGCCTCCTACTGCACCTCTAATTTTTCTCACCACTGGTACGATCCCCTGGACCAATTCCCCATGGCCCCAGCACTTTTTTTGCCCTTATGTCAGGACACAGCTGCTCAGTCCCTATAGCCAGCCAGCAGCTCTCTCTTGCTCCCACATAGGATGACCAGACAGCAAGTGTGAAAAATTGGGACAGGAGGTGGGGGGTAATAGGTGCCTATACAAGAAAAAGCCCCAAAATTAGGGACTGTCCCTATAAAATCGGGACATCTGGTCACCCTACTCCCATAGTCCCTTTCAGCAACTGACTCGTCTGTGGTGCTAGCTTTCTTTCAGCCTGCTAGGGACACAGCCCTCACCCCTTGGACTCCCAGCAGCAGCTGATCCTGCTCTGCTCTGCAGCTCCCTTTATGTAAGCCTGCAGGGCCCCGATAGGGTGAAGCTAACAGGAGAGAGGCTGCAAGGAGCAGCCAAAGCAGCCTCTTTAGACCTCTTTTAACTCTTTACATGCCAGTGTGGGGTAGACGCCCTATCACAATGGCCACAAGAGACAGTTACAAAGCTTTTCCCTTCCAGCTGCCAGGGATGGGTGAAAGAACTCAAATGCTGTAAGGTTGTAACTCAACTTTAAATATTTAATCAAAATGTTTCATGAGACACTTCAGAACTTTGCCAGTAAAATATTATTTCCTCCAAGGCAAATGACTAAGGCCCCAATCCTGCCAAGAGCTAGCTATATGCTTGATTTTACACACTGCTAAGAGTCACACAATGATATCTCTGTAGGATCAACGTGAAAGAACGCAACCAGAGGACTGGATAACACATTTGGTAATAGAAAAAGAAGCCTTTTGCCCAAGTTGGTACAGACCATCAGTTGATACCATCTTAGCAGCCTGCATGAAACAAGTATGGTAGCATCAATCAGTTATTTGGACAGGTCACAAAAACCCATGACCGTAATTGTTCTCTTTTTTATCCCAATAGCCTCAGCACAGAGGTAAGGCTGGACTATACGTGTAGACTGAAATACTCTATTCCTACTAGTGATCCTTCTATATCAAGTTGGAGGCACACGGTTGGAGTGGTGTGAGGGAAATTTGCTCTGACTTTGTATTTATTTTCTTAAAATCATTAGAAATTGGATTGGATTGTTATGGATTTTTTTTTTAAAACCATGTTGACAGCATTATATTCTGCAGCTGTAGCCTCTGTATAATAAAACTGGTGATCTGAAACACAGGAACATTTCACACTAAAGAAGGTAACATGCAACTACTATTTTATCACAAATGAAAGTTCACTGTTTTACTTGAGAAAGTAAAACCATTACTAAACACCAAGGGACCTATTCAGGAACAAAGCATGCTCGGTTCGCTCTAATTTTGCCACAAGGTTCCTGCATAGGCAGCACATTTTAGTTTTCTTTGAGGGCTGAACTGGGGCACCTCCAACATCCCTGAACTTAGGAAAATTCCTTACCACAGGCTCCCTTCCTCCACTCACTGCCTTGACATATGGAGTTATTGGTAAGGAAACAACTTCTTGGGATGGAGAAGGTAATGTTAATAGAGGAGTACAAGGAAGTTTTAACTTTTTTCCCCCCAACAAGACTGTTCTAGTTCTGTGGCTCAGCACAAGGACCTAAATTTTCAAAGTGACTAACAATTTTAGGTGCCTACTTTGAAACACTTCTTTAAAGGGCCTGATTTTCAGAAAGCAGGTGCTGAGCATTTTCAAAAACCAGGTTCCTTTAAAGTATCTCAAGTTGGGCACCTAAAAAAAAAAAAAAAATCACTGGTCACTTTTCAAAAATTAGGCCAGGATTTCAGCCTCAGAGTCTGTTGCTCTAGCAGTTTCCACTAGCACTAAAAGAAAAAAAAAACGGGAAAGTAAAAGTATGTTTTGTTTAAGAAATAAAATGTGTGTGTTGTACCAAGAGCTTGCATACAATACATTACAGAGAGCTTTATAGAAGTTGGTGACACTGGAAATTAAAAGGAGTACTTGTGGCACCTTAGAGGCTAACATTTATTTGAGCATAAGCTTTCGTGAGCTACAGCTCACTTCATCGGATGCATTCATCGGTAGCTCAAGAAAGGTTATGCTCAAATAAATTGGTTAGTCTCTAAGGTGCCACAAGTACTCCTTTTCTTTTTGCGAATACAGACTAACACAGCTGCTACTCTGAAAACTGGAAATTAACTGACCTGAATACTTGAATTCTGACAGAGGACAATTTTGATGGTACTCCAGCAGCAGCCTGCTACAGTGTGGTGACAACTTTATGCCACCTTGTCCTGGCCATCTAACCTTCAATTCATGCAGTCCAAAGTGATGAATAAAGGCGAAAGCGGTCATTTTTTTTTGAGGAGCAAATAATAAAAGTTCCAACCTTCATAATCCCCGCAAACAAGTAAAACTGATAGGGATCAGAACTACTCTATGGCAACTGAAGGTTTTGGGAACATTGTACGGTTTCAGTATCCAACAACGCACTATTTTTGTCTCTCTGACATTAACATAGGTTCTTTAGCCTTGTGGGAGATGGATTCCATATATTGGATGCTGTCTAAGATACAGATTTGCTTTTGGATCCACCCTTGTCTGAAAGTACATGCTGCTATCCCACGGTAATTCAGTGGAGTTTAATTTGGGACAATCACAGTGCTGGGAGGGCAGCCTGCTAATCATTCTTCACCACAGGAAGCCTCCTATAATCTGGGGAAAAAGTAGCTCTTACAAGGAGCAGGCCCAAAGAGCCTAAGTGGGAGGGGAGTGACAGCCATTCCCAGAAAAAGTCCGAGGTACAGCAGTGGCCATTAAAATGGCAGCTTTAGCCAAGCGATGCTAAACTGTTGGTGCAAATGTCCCCAAACACAAGGGGAAACCGCCCTAATTTACAGGGGAGTTGCAGAGGCTGTGTGCTAACTATTGGCAAATGGTGCCATTTTGTTAGCAACGTTCATAAGTAGAGCTGCACTGGGCGGCATGAGGAAACACAAGGAGAGTAATTCTTGCAGCATCTTCTCCCAAGTCCAAGCCTGAGATTTTGAGCCCTTCTTACCTTTCGGGTTCTGGCTCAACCCCAAAATTTTCAGACACTATTTTCAATTCAGGACCTCAAATCTGTCCCCTGCCGCCAAAATTTGAGGACAAGGAATAAATCCCTGTGGAGGGAAGACTGAGTTTTGGGGGTTACTTTTAAGTACCAATGATGAATTGACTGTCTTCCTAGACTATCTCCCGGTTTTACATATAGGACTTTGACATCCCACTCAGTTCTGGCACAAAACATGGATCTTGTCCTAAGCAAGCGGCAGCACCGATGATGTCAAGGAAAGATTAATCCTGTTATACTTGAAGACTGCTGGAAACCTGTCTCTCAAAGAGCTGCAGAGAGCAGATGCAGCAAAGACTCAAATTCCCACTAATGCCTCTCTGTGGACTCAAGAGCTAAAAACCCAGCTACCAGCACTATTTATTTAAAAGGCTGATCACTGCAGTAGCCTTATGAAAAACTGCAACTCCTTTTTGTAGGGGGCACAACCTGTGATACAATCTGCCATCACCACACCTCTGTACTGTACTCACAGGCCTGTACAGCATGCTGGAAGCCAGATTCCCCTTTCTTACAGTGATGTAGTCCAGGAGCCACCTCACTTAAATCAATCAAGCTACACCCGTATGGAAGTGGTGAAAGCAAGAAGAGAATCAGTCCTCTAGTCACAACTGCAGACACTCCCCTTTGTTATTTCTAAACTGTCAAGGCTTGTTCAGAAGAGATTGAACCAAGTTTTAATGGAAGAAGCATGGTCATTTACTGCAGTTGTTTGGTGGTAAGCCTCCCAAAGCCTGGCTCCCACAGTGCCTTTGGTCTTTAGGTATCTTAAAACCACTATCAGGCCATGCTTCTGTGCAGATATGGTGCCACATTCGGGCTGCCCTGAAAACAAGTCTTGTTTGTTGTTGGGGTCTTTGGGGGGGGGGGAAGGGGGAGGGGAAGAAGTTTTCAAATTTGGTTTTGTTCCAATGCAGAACAAAGACAAGAAAAGGAGAGAGACAGACAGACACTCACCCCAGAATAGTCAGTCTCTGGGACATTTTGCTCCCCTTTGCCCTGTTTAGTGGTGGGACACATGCAGCCTTGATCTGGTTAGGAAATTGTTGACACTTTTGGGGGGAAAGTTTCTTAACCTCCGGACAGAACTGTGGGGAGTGAGTGGGAGGGAAGAAAGAAACAACTATTGGCTATTTTGGAGGGGGGAGGTCTCTCTCTCTCTCCCTCCCTCGAGTCCATCCAGGACCTGAGAAACCTTCCCGATGGGAATTTATTGAAACTTTTCCAACCAGCTCTAGGCCATACATTTCCACTAGTAGACAGTGCAAAAAGGAACAAAATGTCCCAGAGAAGACTCGGAACAAGTGCTACTCCAAGAGCTTGGAGAGTGGTGGGGGGCAGGGGAGTAGACACAGAGAACAGCAAGTTTCTCTATCATGACTCCTTCAGACCCAGGAGGATTTCTTCTCAGGAGTTACTGAAGATGGATCCAATAAGTTAAATTTCATTCCCTGCATCTGGCAGAGACCCCATAGCAGCGGGAGTCCAATGGGAGTAATGCTGTCCTGTGGGAACCCAGGGATCAGGTTGTAAATATTACTTCTCCCATGCAAATTCCCTTGCCGCCTGGAGGCATCCCGTGATCCACAGAGGTCTTAGAACACCATAGGTGTAAGGGTCAAACATGTTGCCCCTTTGACAAAAACCCCAGTGGAATGATTAGGGGAAACTCAGCAAGTCAGAGTTCACCGTTTCCTTGCTTCTGTCTGGGTTTTTCCCCTACATAGAGGAAGATGTGGTACATGGTCTCCGAGAGCAAACAAAGCGATACAAACATTAAATAAAAATGGTTATTTTCTCAATGTTCACTTATTTTCAGGCTAGTAAAGGCATCCTCACATTTTAGTTAATAGCTTGCTATCTGCTTCTGCCCAATGTGTCTGATATTGATAAACTCGGAATTAAAAATAAGAAGAATGACTGAGTAGAGATGGGAGGTAGGGAGGAGGCAAAGCCTTATATATACACATACATACATACATACACACACTTCAACCTGTCTTCCATAGCAATAAAATAAGTCCTAAGTGCTCCTTCTTCACAGCTCAAGAAATCAAATCAATCCATCCTTCACTAGCTTCATGCATCATCATCCTCATAGCGATAACAGAAAACAAATGTGGCAATTTGTCAATTTATCAAATCTTATTGATACTGAGGAATAAAAGCAAAGAAGTTAGCCAGACTGATTTTCATAAACCAGGCAGAGCTGAGAGAACACTAACATTTGTTTTGTTCAGGGAATGAAGAAAACACAACACAAATTCTGTATTTCTGTAACACAGAGATGTCATTTTCACAAGAGGGCTTTTTAATTACTTATTTTTATCTGCAGGAGGCTCTCATCTTAAACTTCACTACATTGAATACAGAAATCACTAGGCACTGTAGTGAGAATATATCCCCTTAGCAAGAAGGGTGATCACAAGGCACACAAAACATAAGGCAGAGTAATGCAAACAACTTCGGAAACAATCGGCATGTTATTGACTTTCAGCGCTCTGTAAAAGGGTTTCCAATGCCCTTTACATAAGTTGGTGTTTACACAAACAGTGCTAAAGAGATATAATGTTCAAGTGTCTCCATAATAATGTATAAATGTTATATTTCTCCCTTCTTTCCTTCCTGGAATATCCAATCAAATAAATGCTATTACCAGAGTAAATTAATATGTACATTCTTCTCCTCTGTAAACTGGATACCATAGTCAGGGTTGGGAAGACACAAAAGGCCAAGTTGTGTTTGCCTCTTTCACGCAAGTGACCCCATTGATTTCAAAATCACCACAATTTGGCACAGAAAAGCTTTACTTTAGAATGTTTCAGGAACAGCTCTGGATGCATGCTTAGAACACTTTAATAGGAGGAACTATTTTTTTAAATACTAAATTCAGATGTGGCTAGGATACATTTAATTAAAATAGAATCCCAGCCAAGGATCACAGACTCAAGATATCATCTTTCTCCACTGTTGTTGTGCTATTCCCCACAATCTTATGGGAAATTTATTAACAGCCAAGAATCAGAAGGAAATAAACGTGTCCTCCTAACTAGAAGGATGAGTTTAGATCGCACACTGGTCTCCTTTTTGCTAAATAGATCGCCTATGGCATGGATCCAAGCAATTTACTCTTTTGCCCTGATTCCTTTTCCTCGGGGCCTGAAGTTGTTTGCTGATCAAAGTCACATGGCCAAAAGTTGGACTCTGTTCGGTCTGTTCTTTGACATGTGTAACATGGGAGAAGTGAAAATGTGTCATAAGAGGTGGTGTCTTCCACCAATCACCCTGTATTGCAGGATTTAGAAATCAGATCTCACACAAGAAGAACTCAAAGATCTCGCAAGTTAACAACAGTGACAAAGCTTAAAAAGTGATTTAGCTGCCCTACTTATGGGACCACTGTCTGCTAGCACATTATAAATCAACATTGCTCTAAAAGAGGAGCCAGAGAAAAAGTCTTCTCCCATGAAAGCAGAACAGATCTATGCCAGTGATTCATGAATTTTCTGCTCCATTTTCTCCAACAAGCAATCTCTCTTCCATTTTTATCATTAGTGAGGGGACAAACTAATCGAGGAAATTCCGAGGGGACAAACTAATCGAGGCTTAGTGGTAGATTGGCTGCATGATAGATACATAGAAAGCTAGGAGGTTGGAAGATTGAGCAGTTCACCTACGCAGCCTAGGTAGTTCATTGGAACTGGGTACTCTGCCTTGAGCGATGACCATCGTCCTCCTATTGTGTTTTCTCCAAACTAGGACCTATGTATTGAGCTGAACTGCCATCCACAGTCTAAGGTGCCACAAGTACTCCTTTTCTTTTTGCAAATACAGACTAACATGGCTGCTACTCTGAAACCAGTCTCAGCTCACTAGCACTCCATGTGAATGAGCTCACTTTACACATCTTCTCAGAAAGACTTGGGGTTTTGCTTAAATTTAACACCAGATCTGAGACTACCTTTAGCACACTAATTTTGGGACCCAAACTTGAAACACCAAGGGCCTGATCCAAACCCCACTGAAGTCAATGGAAAGACTCCCATTAACTTCAAAGAGCTTTGCATACAGCCCCAAGAGATGTGCCCAAAGTCGCTCAGCAAGTCAATGATAGAACTAGGACCAGAGTCCAGATCTTTTCAGAATGGGTACAGTTTGAAGTTCCCACACACTATAGTGCCAGCTCAGCTCTGTGCTGTCTGGGGAGGTGAGTGCTGCGGCTGACGATATGGGGAGCACTTACTTCCCTCCACATCCTAGTTGTAATTGGCTCAAGGGTAGGACAAGGTTCCCATGTAGGACCAGTCACAGTCTGACCCAGAGAACACTTGAATGAGGCTATTCAGATGACAGATTCAACCTCACCCCAAATTAGGACCCAGTTCTACAAGGTTCAGAATGTCAAAGAGAGCCGAGGGTGCTCAGCATCTCACAGTACCATGCCCTAAGAGAATGCAAATTTACTCGAACAGCAGTGGAGACCGATGCAAGAGTCGGATCCATCTTCCCACTGAAGTCAATGGAAGTGTTGCCATTGAACTCAATGAAAAACAGGATCGGGACTGTTATGAAATATCTTAAAGGCTGTTTGTTTGTTTTGAAATCTGAGTTCCCATTTCAAAATTAACAATGTTCCTTTAAAAAAAGAAAGTTAGGAAAAGAAGTCTCTGAAATGGCAACAATAGTAATCCCCATGCTCTAATGTCCAGTATGGGAACTAACTTCTCTTCTCCCAGAAGAGCTCTGATCAGTTACTCATCATCGGGGAACTCTTGGTTCTTCTCCACGGCATGTTTCATAAACTCTCCAGAGTTTATCAGAAGCAAAAACATTTCTGTTTTTCTAAACTCAACCTCTCCTGTTAGCCAGGGGATACAAAGAAACAGAAAAGCCCAGGCTGATGGAAAGCTTTAATTAGCCTGGCCCATCATATTCAGTCTCTGCATGCAGCCTACATAAGCCGAAACCTTATTCATGAGCATGTAGATTATTCATATAATTAGAGGACAATGAAACAAGCTGTCCTATACAAAGAGGGTGCTCTTTAAATCTACTGTGATGTGAAATAAACATGAAGCTGTCAAAGAAAATAAGCAGAGACAGCCTCACCTAATTTGCCGATGAGGATAGGGGTTATAAAAAGGCTCAGTGCTGTTCCACCTCAGTGGGACTTAAATAGTCTGGTGCTGTGCCGTCACATGAGGACGGAGAAAAGGAGTAGAACCCAGGCCCCGAAACAGGAAAGCAGCTACTTCCAATAACGAAACAGAAGACGCCTGCGTGACACCGAATTATAAATACCTTGTACCTGTGCTCCAAGATCTGTACCAGCTACCAGCTGAATTCTAGGTGCAGCTTATGTTATCGGTATTATTTAAAATTTACAATAGGGCCTAGCAGCCCTAGTCAACACCACCGCCCCCTTGTGCTTTGCACAGCATACACTACACTCCCCACTCTGAAGAGTTTACAACCTAAGAAGTGGTGCTAGACTGGTTTGGAGTCTGGCTAACTTAGGGCCTGATCCAGTGCCCACTGACTACACTGGGCATTGGATCAGGTCTTAGAGACAGTCTCTTTCCTTGTGTGATGCTGCTGTAGGTTAGGCATCTCAGCTAACAGCCTCTGGCTTAAATGGACGGAGATGGCGGCAGGGAGTATTTGGTGAGAGTTCTTTGGCTCTGGAATTTCCTCCCTGGCCTGGTTCACCAGAATCTGGTTTCATGCCCTAGAATAAAAGCTGTAAAATTCCCCAGTTCACCCAGCCTTATCCCCAGGGGATGGGGAAGAAGATAAAGGATAAGGGTACAGTGGCAATGGGAGCCATGCTAATGGGCAAGTATGAGGTGTGGTTTTACTATTTATCAGGTGTGGTTTGTATTCTGATGGAGTCAGTATTTATAATATAGATGATATGCCTGGAGCTGGAGATAGGTACAGATGGAAAATCTAAATAAAACAATGGAAATGAAAATAGGAGGAAGTCAGGAGGAGAGGCACTCACATAAGAGCATAAGAATGGCCATACTGGGTCAGACCAAAGGTCCATCTTGCCCAGTATCCGGTCTTCCGACAGTGGCCAATGCCAGGTGCCGCAGAGGAAATGAACAGAACAGGTCAACATCAGTGATCCATCCCCCGTCGCCCATTCCCAGCTTCTGGCATACAAAGGCCCGGGATGCCATTTCTGCCCATCCTGGCTAATACCCATTGATGGACCTACCCTCCATGAATTTATCTAGTTCTTTTTTTGAACCCTGTTATAGTCTTGGCCTTCACAAAATCCTCCGGCAAAGAGTTGCACAGGTTGACTGTGCATTGCATAAAGAAATACTTCCATTTGTTTTAAACCTGCAGTCTATTAATTTCATTTGGTGACCCCTAGTTCTTGTATTATGAGAAGGAGTAAGTAACACTTCTTTACTTACTTTCTCCACACCAGTCATGATTTTAATAGACCTCTATTATATCCCCCCTTAGTCATCTCTGTTCCAAGATGAAAAGTCCCAATCTTATTAATCTCTCCTCATATTGTAGCTGTTTCATATCCCTAATCTTTGTTGTTGCCCTTTTCTGAACCTTTTCCAATTCCAGTACATCTTTTTTGAGATGGGGTGACCATATCTGCACGCAGTATTCAAGATGTGGGCGTACCATGGATTTGTATAGAGGCAACATGAGATTTTCTGTCTTATTATCGATCCCTTTTTTAATGATTACCAACATCCTGTGTGCTTTTTTGACTGCTGCTGCACATTGAGCGGATGTTTTCAGAGAACTATCCACAATGACTCCAAGATCTCTCTCTCTTGAATGGTAACAGCTAATTTAGACCCCATCATTTTATATGTATAGTGGGATTATGTTTTCCAATGTGCATTACTTTGCATTTATTAATATTGAATTTCATCTGCCATTTTGTTGCCCAGTCACCCAGTTTTAGGAGATCCCTTTGTGAAGAAACCAATATTTAAAGACTCTATATCAGGTTAGGGCATTAAAATATAGCTCTTTTTTACATAGCCAAAACTCAGGATCCAAACACCTCTGTCTGTGGAGTCTGCGGTCTCTCTAGTCCCTCCCCTTCTTAGGCTGGAGAAATAGAAGACACGTTGCTCTGTTTGATCATTCCCCTGATCTCAGTGCTTCTACCTTTCCCCTTCGGTGGAAGATAACTGGAGCTTGTCGGGGTGCCTGGCAATTTTTCTGCTGATGATCTTCCTAACTGCTGCCTGCTTCAGTGCTCTACATATGTAATATGAGGCCAGCACTCAGGCAGAGCAGTGGTGCTAAGGTTCAGCCAAAGCAGGGACAACTAGCTAGCTGAAAAGCACTGGAAGAAGTATAGCAGTTTGGAGGAGTGCATGTGAGAGGGAGAGGGGTGGAGGGCATATGGAACTATTTATAAAAACCACACATCCAGTGCTCAACGCTCTATACAGTCATTAACTGTCACAGAGCTGAATAAATTTAAAAAACTTGCCCCCCAAAAACACCTCTATTCAATTCTCCAAAACCTTTGTCATCCCCAAGTGAGAGACCTCCCCCAGAAGAAGCTTCAGAAAACATTATATCTTTGCAGCATACCTTGATCATCATCAATTCTCAAAGACCAAGTAGAGGAAAGAGAATTGGAGCATTCAGGATCCTTTAGCCATTTTCCCCTCCCCAAAGCCTCCTCTAGTTCAGCGCAAGGAGCAGTAAACTTGAGTGCCTAGGCTGATCAGGACTGCCTTGGTTACACATGAGGCGAAAGGCAAGCTGTACAGGATCCAGGACCCACGTCATTTAAGGCTTTGTAGATCAAAACCCAAAAAGGTCTTAAATGCCATTTGAAAATCAACCAGCCACTAGAGCAGATCATAGAGTGTAGGTATAAATATTCTCCTTGACGGAAATAACAGAATACAGCTGCCCGCTCAATAGCTGGAAGTCCCCAGTAAGCCCATGTAGACTGAACTGCAGTCATTCATCCTTAAGGTTGGAAAGGAATGGAAGACTGGGATCAGTTGTAAGAAAAGGATGCAGCCTTCTTGCTGAGCACAAATGAAAGAGTACACTTATAAAAAGAGACTCACCATCTCAAAGTATTGCAGCTCTCTGCCTCAGCTTCCACCTAACAATGTTCAGCCTAATCTAGCCATAGAGAAGACTTGTCCCTCTGGTCAAGCCACTTTAAAGCACTCAACCCCTTCTGGGGGTAATATAGTCCCTTAGTCCAAAGTCCAAAACAAAACTAGAGTCTTCAGCACCACTAGGGTCAGCCTTCAGCCCCCTTCCTTACTGGCAAGCTCCCAGAGGCAACAGCCTGTCTCACCTTAAGCTCCTGGGCTCCAATGCTCCCAACCATCCAGGTCAGGTCTACCTTTCTACCAACAGCCTTTGGCGGGGACAGATGGCAGGCAAGCTCCCTCCCATCCGTGCTTCAGGCCATTCAGTGGAGCACGGGTCCAGTGATCTCTCTCGGCATCTACCTTTCCGCCACGCATCCTTCTCCGCTGGAGAACTGGCAAGGCTTGGAGAGCCGGGTGACTGAGCGGCTGCAGAGGTGGACAGGACTTCTCCTGTCCCTTTCCCTGCAGGGGAGGGCACTGGTGCTTAACCAGCTAGTCCTGTTCCATGGTCTGGCACTGGCTCAACACCCTGAGCCTGACCCCAGGTTTCCTGGCCAATCTCCAGAAGTTAGCTCTGAAGTTTTTGGCCAGGACTGCACTGGGTCTCTGCAGGGGTCTTGAGTTTCCCCCTGGAGGAAAGAGGACAGGGCCTGATTTGCCTTCGCACTCAGGTCCATGTCTTCTGCCTCCAGGCCCTGCAGAGACTTCTTTACAGTGCAGGGAGTGGACTAGGTTGGCATATGCCTTTCTCTGCCACTTCCAAGGGCTCCAATATGATTGGCAGAACTTTTATCTCTATCTGAGGTAGACCTCTCTGTGCTGCCGGTCTTCTACCAGGACCGCCTCTGGACCTGGAAGCTGATTTTGGCAACCAGGTCCGTGGCGGCCGCCAAAGGGGTAGATCTCCTCACGGAGCCCCTGATACACAATCCCCAACTCAGTGTGCAGGTGGAGGAGTCCTGCTCGGTGCACCAGAAGTTGATCCTGGCAGGAGTCACCAGAATCAGAGACCTCCTGGACTACGATCGGGGAGACTGGGTGGATCCCCTGGTGCTCGGTCAGTGCTCTCCACCCTTTGAACTCACCAGCGCTTACTTCAGGAAGTGTAGGCAGCCTTATTGCCAGTCTCTTGGGTTTACTTTGAGTGGGTCTTGCGGGAGGGTGCTCCCCGCCCACCCCTCACCCCAGGCCCTCCAGATCTTTTCATCGGGCCCCTGCGGCCAGTTTGCTTTCAACCCACACCAAGGGAACATCTGTACATGCTGGCGCTCCATACTGTCCATTTCCTCACACTCATGTCCTGCCCCAGTACTAAGTGGTGGGACCTATTGCCACCTGTTGAGGGTGAAGAGCACCAGTGGGCCAGCCTCTATTCCACCTTGGTCCCATGACCCACCGGAGAGATCAGTTGGCGGCTCCTTCGTGGAGCTGTGAGCACGTGTGTGTGTACCTGGCACGGTTCACCTCTGTCCCTGATGCCTGTCCCTTTTGTGGTGTGAGGGAGATCCTGGCGCATGCCTACCTTGAGGGTGCCAGCTTGCAGCCCCTTTTCCAGCTTCTCCTGGACCTACTGTTGCATTTTTGGCTGCACTTCTCTCCCCACCTTCTCATTTGACCTCCTCGTCAAGCTCCCTCCTAGCGATGGCCAAAGTGGCCATCTATAACACCAAGGAGAGGATGTTGGCTGAGGGGATACTCTGCGACTGTGGGGCCTATTTCCGTTCCGCTCTGGGTTCACATATCTGGGCAGAGTTCCTTTGGGCGGCATCCGCTGGCTCCCTTGTCACCTTCGAGGAGCAGTGTGCACTGTCCAGGGTTCTCCACTCGGTATCCCCTTCCAGTTCTCTATTTTTGACCTTCACACCTCTCCCTGTTTTTTTCTTTGTTGTCCCCCACATTTGAGTCCCAGGCTCAGTCGCTCCTCTCCATGGGCTTGGGGAGGAGCCTTTAGCCATGGGCAGGCTCATGCCCACCCACTTCCCAGAACCCTGTACGACAGGGAACTCCTCCTCTCAAAATTCAACATCCCCTGCAGGTGCAGGAAGGCAGAGCTGACTAGCCCCAGGCTTGCTGAGCCACCTCATTATATCTCTCTTGCCAGCTGCTGATATTTGGAGATCCAGAAGCAGCTGGTGATTCAACAAGACCCACAGGCTGAGAAACTGGCGGCCCTATACCCTTGAAGGAACCAATCACCACTTTAGCCTCTGACTGCCTTCCCAGCTCACTTGTAGCTGAGTTGCCTGACAGTGGAGCAAGGACTTGGCAGTGGGAGAGGAGACTGACATGAGTGAACCTGACCAGAGTTGCTTTGCCAGCTGAAGAGAAAAGTGTGTTCTAAGCACAGGAATGGCAGCCAAGAGCTTCTGAGTTCTCATTTCAGCTCCATTTCAGACACTCTGTAGCCTTGGGAAAGTCGTGTTCTGGGCCTCAGTTGCTGCAACTTTCAAGTGGGGGTGGCAATACTTACTTGCCTCACAGCACCGAGGTGAGGATTAAGCTACATTTGTAGGGGGCTTAAAATGGGAAGGATTAGGCACAAGCATTTAGTACTTGTGCAGGAGTGCTCATGGCTGGGCTGGGGATGGAAGTGTCTGACAGCTGGGAAAGAGGAATAATGGGGCTAGTTTGGGGCAGGCACACAGGTCAGGCGATGTAAGGGGCTGGCTTCCTGAGATTGAGAGTTCAGGTTCAGCCAAGCACAAAGCATGTTTTCAGTTTGGCAAACATGAATGTAGGGATGAAAATCTGAGCCTGCTGAAATATCCAGCTGCTCATCCCAACATGGCTAATCACCCCTACATGGCTAATTCATTCTGCTCCACCATATTTGGGGACTTCTCAGCATGAGACAGCTACAGTTACCACAGGTTTACAAGACTTCTTTCTAATAGCCATCTCAGTGGGATTCAGTCAGACTCTTCCCCAGACAACCTTTCAGTCTTCCTTGAGCAACAGGATTCTAGCATGAGAATGTCATCTTAGTGGAAGTCCTTAACCACTGGACACTTTGCCTTCAGACAATCACAACTGCATCCAGCAATGATCACAGCAGTTATCTGCTTCTCCTTTCCTCACCCTCACCCCCTCATCCATAAACCCCAAAGTTATCTGCATGGGGTTCCATGATTGTGTTGAAAATGATTGAGATACAGTTCATTTCATATGCTACTGTAGGGGCAAGGTTGCAGAAGATTGGCGAGGAGCGAAGTGGCGGACTGAGTATGTGACTGGATGTAAGTGGAGGATGCAGGCAGTTTCAATTAACTTTGTCCGACAGACCCTGCCAAAAGACATTGTAGCCTAGCTCAGCATATTTTCGCCTGTAAATGAGTCAGTTTATGTAATAAGCATAAATTGTACATATAAGAATGTAACCAGCTGTTGACCCCATGTAACCCCGAGATAAGCGCGGAGAATATAGTGCCGCAGAGGACTCCCCCACGGGTGGAGTCCTACCTGGTCAGCTGTCCCGAACGGCCAGAGTCCCCTGCAGCCCCTCCGCGCGTCCTTGGGGCTCCCCACGCAGATTGGAGCATAAGTTCTTCCTTCCTTCAATAAAGCATAGTTTACTATTCTTAGGCCTGAGTGTCCTCCTTTCGCTGGTATCTCCCCCCCAGCCCTTGCGGGCACAGCTACCACTGGTGATATTGTTACAGTAAATTCATCATCCTGACACATTCATAATACTTAGACATGCTGCTGTGGTTATTACACTCAGTGCTGCTGGATTGTTGGCTAAGGTATAAAGCTTGATATGACATATTGCCTAGAGAAAAAACAAACAGTCTCACCTCTTACATCTCTCACAACTGCCTTCTCTAACTCCAATGTGTTAGAGTATGTCAAAGATGGTGGGCAAGGAGCGAGGAGGTATTGATACTGTATTTGAAGTCAGATTACATTTCCCAGTGTGGAGAAGGCATCTAGGGATGTATATCCTCATGGACTAGAGCCTGCATATGCTTTAGCTAATTGGCTCTTCGATAGATGCCCTCATCAAAAGATCCATAAATGACTTTATGAATCTCCTTCCCACGTATTAGGATACAAAAGTAAAAGCAACTAAGCAGGGATTTCCAAGTTGGTAAGTTTCATGTCCTTAATCCCATACTGAAAATATACAGTTATTCACCGCATTAAGAGCTAAACAATATTCAAGGGAAAGGAATGGTTCCAGGCATAGGCTGTGCATCTGTGTCCCTTAATAATCATACTGTAAAACTATCCCACATAAATCCAGTCCAAGCAAGAAGTGGAGACACAGTGAGCACCTCCCACTTCTCCCCCACCCATGCATCTTCACCATCCAAGTCTTGTCAGCAGCAGCAGCTCGTTTGAAGCAAGGACACCTGAAGCAGCTGGAAATGTTGGCATCTGGTATTAAAATCCTGTTTAAATGTATGGCGCCTTTGTAATTTGTCCTGTGTTCCCGCAACTCTGTGTGTGCATTTTCAAGCCTTTTATTTCACATCTGTGACTCATTGCTCTTTATCTTAGGCATTAGGATGCTCTAACATCTGCCCTGCGTCTGCCCAGCAGAACTTGGTTTCAAACATCTACATCTTGCTGTGAGGCCAGTGAATAATCAATTTCGTTGAAAACATTCGGAGAGGAAATGAAAAGCTTTTAAAACATTTTAAGCACAGGCTTTTGGCTGGCAGCCCGGAGTCAATGCCTTTTGCCCTGGGAGACCAAGCTTCCAATCGAAGAAGTGTAAAATAAATTGGTTGGTTTCTGTTTAATCCTAAAGAAGAGGGCATTTAGCCTATTCACAAAGACAACGTGATTGGTCAGGCTGTACTTTTGAGGTTGCCATCATCGAAGAGTCATGGATCCCAAGGCTTTTCAATTAGCTTTTTTTAAAAAAAAGGAGTCCTTCTTGCTTTTGCCTTGCTTTCTCAGCATAACGAAGACTGTACCAAGTGGCAGGAACTGCAACCGTAATAATTCCTGTACCAAAAATGGCAAGATTGCACGAAGGGACAGAGAGGTGGACAGTACTAGACAAATAGCAATGCAGGGTAGATAGTAGAAAGAAACAAAGTCCATGAGATTCTGTGGGCTAGCTTGCTTATTGCTTGTTAGGCAGTTTGAGATCTTCTGACGGAAGGTGCGACAGGAGTACTAGAGTGGTCAAAAAGATACGTTCAGTTGAGTAACATCAACATCAGAGAAGTAGTGAAGACATAAGAGGACTAAGATGGAGAAGGTAGGTAGAAAAAAGCAGAGCATCAAAGAACTAACCTATTTAATGTCTTAGAATGGGGATCTTGGCACAAAGTTAGAGGCACCAGCAACAGAGAAAGATCAGTTCAATAGGTAGTAATGAGAGAAAGACGCATGTGTTGCTATTTTGCTGATTCAGGAGGATGGAATAGTCAAGTGTGATAAAGCTGCACTAGTGTCAGGAAGAATAATGGAGAGAGAGAGAAAGATTGTTTGCTGTGTTGTTGTAGCCATGTCAGCAGAAGCAGAAAGAAGGTTGTTAATGACAACGTGGCAGGATACTACAATGAACACCACAGAAATAACTAAAAATAAATGCGGAGGAGAGCACTCTGTTGTGGCCAGGCTGACATCTAGATCAAAATCAGCACAGATACTGCTTTGTGAAAGGAGATCCAAGAGATGGCAGATTTCAAAGTATTTGTGTCTCTCCCTCAAGCAAATAAAAACCTCATGTATTCTGTGGTGTGTAGCCACTTTTCTGTTGAATAACTATCCTGACTTCCAATTGCAGAATATATCCACAGTATTTAGACTGTAGATCCCATTTTTGTCCCAGCCCTTGAAAACTCAAATAGCTGGGGTCCATTTGTAAAACTTTCCCGTGTTCACTAACACTAATGCAAACCAACAGCTTCCATAGAAAATACGGTGGCAGACAACAGCCTTATAAAATTGAATTCACTGGATTTTCCCATTTTTCTAGAAGCATCTCCAGGAAGGAAATAGAATGATATACTCTAGCCTCCAGTAAATAGGATAATGATGAAATTCTGGCCTTGCTGGCCAGAATGGATCAGACTTGTGCTTTAGAGGTTAAAAACACCCATTGTGGACTACACAGTGCCTTAATATATTTCTCACATGCAATTAATTGCTAAATTATACTGTATCCCATCAGGTCAAAATAAAAACGCATAAAATCATTTGGGCTCCTACAGAGAATGTTTATATTACAAGTGCTGCATTTGCACTTTGGATTGCAAAACCTCCTTCTGGACTTCTAATATTCTAGGAAATCTGTAATACATTTTTAATTAAATTAAACTGAAATCACATATTAGGAATGTGTTAGCCACACCAGATTTCTGTAGAATTGATTTTCTTCATCAACTAAACTTGACAAGAGTTATTCAGTAATCACTCTTTAGAGATTTTCTTTCCTAACAATTGTTTACAAACTGAACTGGCTAAGTGCACGTGATCCCATTGATTTCTAGAGACTGGCCCCCAACAACAGCAGCCTGCTGGGATACCACTTGGGCTCAAGCGTTAGACGTCTGGGCTTTTGGTGCTGGAGGTCCCAAATTCAATCCCCTTCAGAATCAGTCACAGTGCCACTGTAGGTGAGCACAGTTCTGTTGAACATGCAGTAAAAAAGGACCAACCTCTACAAGCAACTGTGCCTAGAAGCAGCCATTTGAGAGTTCTGAGCCCTACATGCACTCACCAGCCCAGAGGACACATTTTGACATGACACACACTGTGCCTGGAGAGCCTTCGGTGACTCCAGCCAGGGGAGAATAAGCAGTAAAGGCCCCTCATTATGGGAAGCCAGTAAAGGGCACCACTTCCCCCACCAGGACTTCCAGGAAATAACATATTTCTTACCTCCTTCTGGAAAGGGGGCTCAGGTATTGACCTCTCCCCAGGGATGCAGCCAGCAGCACCCTCCCCTGTCTCTCTGCCCCTCTATGTAGCTGCCTCCTCCTCACCATTTTGCTGCAGAGGGGACAGTGGAAGAGGAAGCACTATCCCCCCCATCACAAGGTATATCAGGATACTACGCTGTGAGTGGGTGGGGAAGGAAGACACTCAGCATACAAGAGAAAGATAGACTGGGGGTGGGGGCTGAAAGTGATGGTCAAGTCCAAGCAATGATACATATAAGCATAAGGCTTGAAAGCAGCAGGGATGTGCCCCTCTCCCACAGCTCCCGCATTGCCCGTACTCTCATACTTCTTCCTGGCTGTCTCAAGACTCCTCCCTTTGTCGTGGTCCATGCTGTCCCGTTCCCATCCTGATGTACTGCTGCATCATCACATGGACTTGAGACCCACCACACTTGGTGAGCTTCCACCCTTCTAACTGGACCTACTTTAACCATCGCTCCCTGTGGACATCAGCAGTTTCCCTGTGGGAGGGAAGCACCACAGTCATTCTCATGCAGAGGTGACACCAGCCACCCTATGCAACACAGAACAAGACCCTCTGGGTTCAGGACATGCTCATCTTCTCAGCAAAGACCTTCCCCTAAGCCATGCCCTGAGGCTAGGCCAGCTTTACCATTGTGCTCGTGCACAGATCAACTTTCTTATGGTTGGTCTTATTTTTTGCCATAAGCCAATCCAAACCAACGGCTCATCCTCAGGATCTTGGGATGCTGAGGATCTTGGGATGCTGAGGCTTGTTCCAATCAGAGTTACGCCACTCGGCCAACTGTCTTTCATCTTAGCAGGAGAGACACGTTTGTTATGGTGCTGGGATTCCCCCATATGGCTCCTAGCCAGCCTCAGCAGCGAAGGAATTCCTGTATAGGTCTAGGGCAGGGGTGGCCAACCTGAGCCTGAGAAGCAGCCAGAATTTACCAATGTACATTGCCAAAGAGCTGCAGTAATACGTCAGCAGCCCCCCCGCCCATCAACTCCCCACCCCGATCAGCACTTCCTCCTCCCTCCCCGCACCTCCCAATCAGCTGTCTCGTGGCATGCAGGAGGCTCTGGGAGGGTGGGGGGATGGAGAGGAGCAAGGGCACGGCAGGCTGAGGGGAGGGGGTGGGAAGGGGTGGAGTGGCGGGAGGGCCTGTGGCAGAGCCAGGGGTCGAGCAGTGAACTGAATATGCAGGAAGCTCTTTGAGGACAGAAAGTCATTTTGTTCTGTGCTGGTGCAGCATCTAGTGAAATGGGGTATGGGTCCATGACCGGGGCTGCTAGAGGCTCCTACAATACAAATAATACAATAATCTTTCCAAGTTGCCAGCTCCCAAATTTAACTCCCCATCCATTCAGCTCCACATGATGCAAAACCACCACGCCTGGACTCTGTGTTCAGCAGCATACTACCAGAAAAATCCCAGAAATACTTTAAAGGACTGAGCGTTGTTCAGAGCCACTCCTCGGTGATAGCTTCTGAAGCTCATGGCCATACATGAAGGTTCATGAAGCCATGTGGTAGGTCTTGGTTTCGCTGACAAGGTGCCTTTCAGCACTGCTCATCATAGGCTGGGGTATCACATGGCACACTGCACTATGACGACTCTTGAGTGGCAGATGGCAATGCCTTTCCAACATCTTATGACTGGGACATGACAATACAAGACCTATGAGGATGAGGGCACGGAAAAGATAGATTAGATACAACATAACAGCTGCGAGGCTGAGATAAAGGAAGAGCAGCTTTCATAATGAAGACAGTGTCAAATATCACCAGGTAATAAATAAGAATTACAGTCTTAATGTATTTTTCTGACATAGCACAAGCTTACAGTCAGCTTGAGAGTGAAGAACTGAATATCTACATAGCTGCTAAAAAAAATCAAGTAAAACAGAGACAGGGCTAAAAAGTTCCTAATGGATAAAAATGAAGGAATAAAGCAAAGTAAACTTAAGATTGCCAGGATGTAGATTTATATTCTGGCAGTCTGTAGCTTTGGAAATGAGAGCAGGATCATATTAATAAGCACTTAATTGAGTGCCAGTTTCATAATTCTCTTGGTTCATTACCTTGTTCCAGGCTGATTAGGAAAAATATTTTTCTTACTCATACAAGCATAGTAATTTGATTGCAGTTTTAGAAATTAAGCCACTACATTGCCTCTAGTTTTCCCCAAAAAACAATTTAATGCTGGGAGAAGGGTTGGCTCATCAGCTGCAATGGACCAGTCTCTCTAGGCAGTCCAAGGATTTCCATAATACCCTGCTAATAACAGTCAGTCAGCTCTGACATAGCACTTTTCATCAGTAGTTCTCCAAGTGCTTTATAAAGGAGGTCAGTATTATTATCCCCATTTTACAGATGGCAAAACAGACACGTGGAGGGGAAGTGACTTGAGCAAAGTCATGCAGCAGGCCAGCACTAGATCCTTCTGAGCCCCTGTCTGGTGCTCTGTTCACTAGGCCAAATTGCCTCAACCCATAATTAGATGCATTACCTCCAAGAATGAGGGAACTTCACTCTCCATCCCCAAACTGTGCTCTGTCTGAGCCAGTGGGGCACAATTAGAATTACATGGGGGCGGGGAGACTAACAGTAAGATTCCTGCAGTACATTGGGGTCCAGACAGTTGCTCCCTTTCCAGCCAGCTTGCCTGGACTTTGCTATAACGTCCATCTCCAGAAACCCACCATCCATTCCAAGGCTGAAGGGCTAGAAAGCAGATCTTTCTGCCTGTTTGTACTTGCTTGACATACATGGGACCCAAAGGGTTCAAAATAGTATGTGCTCTGCATATATGCATGAGGGCAGTAGAATAGTTACATCCTTATCTAGCTCTTCCAGGTATTTAGTGTTTCTGGAAGTTGATGAGGATTAATCCATTTTCTTCCACCCTGAGCCTTGGAGAGCATGTTGCAAAGGGAAAAGAGAGCATCTTGCCATCTTCCGCAAGTACTTGCTGCAGAAAGAAACTGGCTAATACTGGCCTGGGTTGAACCCCCAAAGTGGCACAGTATGCCAAAGAGAAAGGAAGAAAATATCCTCCAGTCAACGTAGCAGTGTCTATGAATGTCAGGTGGCTGTAGGGATGATTTTTTTTTTTTTTAATAGTTTTGTGTTGTGGTACTGATTAGTTCAGGGCCTCAAAGTGTGATCTATTATAGACGACTTACTTTCTCATTATTGCAACTGCACCTGGTGGGAGATCATATTCTTTGCACTATAAACTCATATAGTGTCAGTAACATAGCATCAGTTATTACTGGCATGTCACGGGAATGACACTGCAGACATGCAGCCTTTGCTGTCTTTTAAAGATGAGACTCTCTCATTAGGGACACAAAAGGTCAGGAGAGATCTAGTCCTTGGCAATTAATCAGGCCAAATTTATAGTAATGTGCCTTGGAGAGGATGTTCCCCTCTAATCTGTCACTGTTCCTCTATACTGTCTGCAGTACAGCAGACAGCTGTGGGGAGCAACACTTATTTCAACAGGCTTTAATTATCAAACACACATACGGAAGTGGGGTGAGCAGGAGAGGGGTGCTGGAAAGAAGCAAAATCCACAGAGATTAGTGAACGGCTTTAAATTCACAGCTCTTCAAAGTTAGACAAATTCAAGGATAACATCCTATGGGGCGGGGGGGGGAGGAGGAGAAGGGGCATGCGCATTGCTGGGGCCTCATTGCTGGGCTACTCCAGCTGGGACATCTGCACCAAACCAGAATATGCCAGCAGATAGTGCATACTGAATACTGGTTATTGAAAGAAGAAGATCAGGACAAAGCCACAAAGGCCAAATACTCAGTGCCAGGAAGTAGATATTAACTCAAAGTCCAAGATTCCATGTACGCTTCATAGACCTGGAACACTGGCATTTGCAGAATGCTGCAGGGTGCCTCCTTATCAACACAGGTTACTCAGAGCACCACAGCTCACTCCACTGGCTCCCGTTTGAACATCAAGGACCAGATTTTTAAAAGGTACTTAGGTGCCTAAAGACACAGATAGGCACCTAGTGGGATTTTTAAAAGCACCTAGGCCTCAAACTCACATTGGTTTCAATGGAAGTTAGGTTGTAGGAGCTTCCAAAAAAATCCCAGTAGGCATCTAAATACCTTTGAAAATCTGGTCCCAAGTCAATGTCAAGGTCCCAGTCTTAATTTTCAAGCCCCTCAATGATCAGAACACTTGAAGGGCCACCTCACCTTCCCAGGTACTTGACCTCTTTTGATAGCTGCACTGTTCCTGAAGAGCTGAACTACTCCTGCTAGGATGGAGAGCATCTGTACAGGAAGCAGAATGTTTGCAGCAAGAGGCCCAAAACTTTGGAAATCACTCCCAAAAGATCTAAAGGGGGACTAGGAACTTCAGGGCCGAATGCAAATCCTTCTTGGACCTTGCCTTCTCAGACAGCAACTCACAATCGAGTGGCATCTCTGAAAGCACGTGAATAAATCTCACATAGCTGACCCACCCGCCCATCCCCCAGGCAGGTGCAGCGGAGAAGGTACTCTATTGATATAAAGTCACCTTGTATTAGTTTTTAATTCCAGGATGCAGTCAGATTCCAGAGCAAAAGGTGAAGCATAAGAACCTTCATAGAACAGAATAGAAAAATACCTCTCTTTTTCCGTCATGTATCTCCAACTTTTGTGCCGCCTCACAGCACAAGCCATCCAAATGAAATTGTTTCTCCTTATTGATAACCGCTCCATCTTTGATAGCAGTTCTGAGGATTTCCAGTGTATAATTCAGAGACATCCATTACTGATTACATCTAACTAAAGGAAGATGAACTTATTGCCCCAACCCCATATCCTTCTCCCATTCTAGTCTCTAGGTTCCCTCTCTCCCCAACCCGTCCCCCAGAGCCCCATATGCCTTATTCCTCCCCTGAGCTATATCATCCTGCTTCTGTCACCTAAAAATGTACCTCTTACAAAAGGCCCATAATAAAATAGTTAACAGTTACACAATGCTTTTCACCCAGAGACCTTTTAGTGCTTTACAAAAATACTGTTGTCACCATTTTATAGATAGGGAAAGTGAAGTACAGACAGATGAAATCAGGCCCGCCAGCAGGGGGACCCAAAGGGGGCAATTGCCCTGGGGCCAGGGAGATTTAAAAGGGCTCAGGGGCCCCAGCCACCGCCACACAGGTGGGCTGCAGGGCTCCTGGATCTAGGTGCACGAGACCACTCTTGGCCCCGTGCTTTGGGGGGCCCCGCAGGCTGGCACGATTGGCCAGCGCAGACAGTCCTGAAAGTGACGGATTAGTCACTCCCCCCACCCCCCAGGGACAGCCCTGGCCCCTGGAATGTCTGTTGGTGGGCCTGGATGAAATTATGTGACTTGCCTGAGGTCACAGATCAACTGGAAATGAAACCCAGACCTTTTCAGTCCCATGGTGTAAGGCCTAGAGTACCAATTGATCTGGAATAAGTGACTGGTCTCTTGGGAGAAACCTGAATGTGGTGTGATTTTTGCTGTAAGTGACCCTTAATCACAAAGTCCAGTTTGTCTGGGTGGCAAGATAGACTGGAGAGTCTAAGGAGACTGTCTGTGACTCTATGGTAAGACCGGAATAGTGATCCCGGAGTTCACATTTGTTACTGGCTTGGTGAAATCAAATTCTAAACCACACCACCAGTTTGGGGTGTCTGCCCTTGTGATGGGGTTGGGACTCACCACCACTGCACCTCCTGTTGTTCAGTCCGGGAATTAGCTCAGTTCATGTGGAGCGCCCTCTGCCAGTGGTGTCCCGTCCGTCTCTCGCCTTCGATTGGCGTCTCAACCCGTGTTGCTCTCAGCGTCCTCTTCAGGACACTGCCCTCCGGCAGTGCCCCCAAGTCCACACTTGCCCCCTTCTGGCAACAGCAACTGTCAACAGCAGTCTTTCCAGTTCACTCCTGCTGCAGTGGCCAACCACAACCCCTCGAGTCTAGCCCCTCTGTTCAAGGGCCGGTTGCAGTCTGTCACGGCCACCCTTCCATGGCCAGGTGCTGTACAAGGAGGAAGTGTGGGGGTGACCCAGGCCCACCCACTACTCTGGATCCTGACCCAGGTACCCTCAAGGGGCAGCCCCCCTGCCCTCCTTCTCTCCCATTGTCTAACTGTCCCTGGGCCACTTCCCCTCTGGCCCGTCGCACCCTCAGGCCCTTTCTATCAGGGCCCGCAGTCTGGCAGCTATTGGGCCAGAGCCCTTCTATGCTTCCCCCGAGCCTGCCCAGCACTGCTCTGTCCGACGTGCCTGTCTCCTGCTCAGGAGACACACCTTCCCTCTTGAAGGTCTGGGACAGACTACCAGCTCCCTTCCTGGGCAGCCTTTATATAGGGCCTAGCCTAGCCCGGATTGGCTGTCTGTAATACTGGCCCTGATTGGCTCCCAGTAGGCCTTTTCTGATTGGCTGGCCGTCCGCGCAGCCACTCTGGCCTGCTGTAGCCCAATCTGGCCTGGGGGTGGGGCACCGCCCCACCCCAGCCCTGTTTTCTGACCGTCTGTCCTGAGGTAGGCACTCAGTTGGGAGCCACTCCAGACAGCGTGACACTTATCACAAGACTTTTTAAAAAAAAAGTTGTACGAGAGTTATGGACCTGACCACATACGCAGTCATTTCCACCTTCAGGCACCTTGCTCGTCATTGTATCCCACCTCCCATCCTACATTTGTATCATGTCTACTTAGTTTGAAGTGTCTTTGGGGCAAAGACCCTATCTTTAGGTGTGTTGGTTAAGCTCCTAGCACACACAAGGTACTATAGAATCATGATGAACTGGTAATCAGAGTCATTCATTTCAGGGGACTTTTTGCCTAATTTTTCCCCAGACAATTCTGTCACCCAGTAATGTGACAGATTTTTGTTACCAATCAGGCTGGGGCCACAGGATTTTTTGGGGGAGGAGATGACGAGGCACACCCAGTGTTTAAATTTTAAAGCTTTATTGATAAAATAGTAAAACAACAGCAGAGAGTGTTGGGAATGCTTCCACATCACTCAGGGGAAGAAAGAAAGCGTTAATGCCCCAAGCCCTAACCCACTTTTATACTCACACACGCACGACCCAGGCTGGCCAAGTCTGGGTGTAACATTAGAAGAAGTGCGTGGGGGAAGGTGGATGGGAGTGCTGTCCTGGGCCCAGGCTGTCCAAGTTTGCTGTTGCTCTCCAAGTTGCTCCAGCTCTCAGGAGGGTTTTAAGTCCTGAGCTCCTTGGGGGGCGGGGGTATTTCACTCAGGGACCTCTGCTTCTGGTGCTCTTTGTGCCAGTCCAAACTGGCTTGCTGTGGCCTCCTCGGTTTCCCAAAACATCCCGGCTTCAGAGACTTTGTTTTCCCTTCTATTGGCCTTTGCTGTCACCGTCTCATTAGCTTTTATTGTTTTCGCTGCTATCTCTGTAGCTCTGCTCAACTTAGTTCTCCTCTTCTCATGGCTGGGCAGTTGCTAATTTCTTGTCAAGCCCATAACCTTGGTCCGGGGCCAGCGTTTTATTTTCACATAAAGCTAGCTAAAGTGTTAAGTTAACCCGTTCTCTGCTTTTTTTTTTCCCCCTTTCTCCCCCCCCGGCCTCTCGTATTCTGCCAAAATCCTTCCACTCTCCACTCACACATCTTTAACCCTCCCCAAAATGCTTTGCAATGCCTGCAACAGTATTAACCACATACAATGCTAATTTGCCTTCCCTAAAAACTCCCTAAAAAAGGGTGGGGGGGCCATTGGGGTGTAACAGTAACTCCAGAACTGGGTCTAGCACTATCTCTGTTAAAAACATATTCTGATATTCCTTTGACTTTATTGTAATCCCGCAGTATATGCTGCCAGATATCCACATTACATCTAGAATATTTAAGACCTGAGGTGAGGGAAACTTGACACAAGCAAAGAACAGACATTAGGGACAATATACAGTTTTTGACTGTATATTGACAATATACAGTTTTGACGGCATTCAAGGAACCCTGGCCATATAAGAAATCTGTGGCAGGATGTGCCCCATATAATATATCCTACTAGACTAGCACGTCTGGAAAGAGATACCTGATTAGCTAATAGAGATTCCAGTGTGTAATTGTGATAATGGGGCCCCATCCACCTATTTACCCTCCCTCCTATTACATAGAAAGAAAAGGAAGATTTAGTGAGGAAAAAAATACCAAGAAAATATTTTTGCTCTCTTTGTGACAGAGGGGCAGCTAACCCAGGATGACAAATGAAATCCCACCCGGAGTGGTGATAGAAATATATCTTATTACCTATAGTTAATCTTAATATGATTTACTTGTTGCATGTTTAATTTTAAAGCTATTATTGTTGTCAGATTTAATTCAGCAGCCAATTATGCAGAACACAGTCTCACAAGTCCTCTCCTTATACCAATAAAGCAAAGAAATTAGATGTTCATCTATGATCACATACACTGTAGCATTATGACAATTGTCACTCAACAGCAAAGCATGATCAAGAAGGTTAGTAGCAGCTCAAAAAAGGTCAAGATATCAATATTTTCATTTAAATTGCCCCAACACCATATGGTAAAAAGGGAGGAAAAAAATGACAATGGTTTGTTCTGATACGTAAAGTGCTTGTAACTTTCCCGAATGCAGCAAGTCTTCATAAATCAGCATTCCCACCTGTGTCCCAATGACAACATTTTCTGGTTGAAATAATTTGCAACTATATCTGCAACTTTTGGCTCCAGCAACTAACAGGTACTCTAGGCTGTACTGGACCAAATAGTAAAGTCACGGCTGCTGCTACTCTTGAACTAGTTCAATATACAGACTGCAGCACAACTGGCTCAATCTGCGTTAGTTTTTTCTGTGCCTGTCCTCGCCTCCTCTGTGAGAGATGCAGAGTCCTCCTCACAGGTTAGTTCCTCCTTGTCTTTCCTGCTCCCAGTCAAGGTTTGCACTCTTCTACCCCTTCATTCTGACACTACGAAGGAGTAAGACAACAGCCAGGAGCTACAAAGTCCAGAACTCCCCTCCAGAGGCAGGACTCAGGGATACTTTGTCTTCCTGGCAAAGAGGGAAATCAGCAGCTGCATTTCTGAGGGCATAAAAGATGGCCCCAAAAAAGAGGAGACATCCCAGTTTTCCAAGGGTCTCAAGGGATGGGCTAGGTTCTCTATCCTAAACTCATACTTCAGTAGAGCGAGTGGCTTGACTCTGGATTAGGGAAAAATAACCAAAGAAACCTAGGTAGGGAAGAAGCTGTAAGACTCCCATTGGTCTCTTCAATCAGAATCGAGAAAGGAGTCTGGACTTTAGGTCCTGGCTGCAGGAAACTCCTATTCCCAAAACACCAGCAGAACACCACATATCAGAGTTAGCTACTCTGATGTCTTCATGTTACACACACCAACCATTTTGGAGGGTCCAGCTCCTTCCCTCTTGCAGGTTTTGTACTTTGTATGGTCAGATCAGGCCTGAGCACGCTTGACGGTTATTCTCTCTGCTAGTGCACACCTCAGACACCCTTCCCTCAGGCACCCACTGGCTGTGTGTGAGGTCACTTCAGCAGGTGAGCTGGTCAACTGAGCTAACTGCTTTATTAAGAACAAAAATGTGTCCCCATATATAGCCAGGCAGCTCCTGTTACTTCGATGGGAAGCGTGCTTTCCCAAGGTAGAAACTTGGGCTAGATATGATCTTTGCTGTTTAACTCAGCGTTTAAAATGTTAATCATCTGAGTCCATTGCGCATGTGCTAATTAGAGCACCAGATGCCTGCTGCTATGTTCTTACTAGCTAGAAATGACCAGGCACAAACCAGACACCTTGCACCTGTGTAATGAATTCTGGACAGCTGTCCAGACCTGCTTAGCAGCTGTGCTCGAGAGTGCAGCCTCTGAAAGCTGGTCAGATTACTGTTCTGATTGGCATTCTTCAAAATGCAGGCAACTTTTTCAATAGGAGGCAGACCTGAGAGAGGTGGGAGAGACACACACTTCAGTTTGTCCTACCTAATTCCTGGTTGCAGGAAGTGAAAGCCCTAGCAGAAGAGTTCACTGCTGGTTGTTCAAGAGGAGTGTGTAACAAATGTGACACATAAGAGCGCTGGGAAGACTGAAGTTTGTCTCCTAATCCCAGCCCTGATTTGGGTCACATTCACAAATATCCTTATCACATGTGGGAATCCGGATCTGCAAGCAGTGCTGCCAACTCTCGCAAGTCTCATGATATTTGGGGGTTTTCTTAAAGCCCCAGCTCTTGGAGTCAGGTGATTACAAGAGACTCTCAGCTTTCGTTTAAAACAACAAGCAAGTTTCCAGCCCTTGGGCTTGCAGAGAAAAGCTTGAAGACATGAAACAAGTGCAACCTAAAGGCTCAGAAAGCAGAAGGCAAATAAAGTATTATTTTAAAAATCTCAATTTTGGGACCTGAGTTACGATTTTTGAATGCTCAGAGTTGGGAAAACTGTTACTGTTATCTGTCGCCTCATACACACAGCCCTTTTTAAAAATCAAATGTAAATGAATTTTAATATTGATCAAACACAACTAATATAGTCAATTAGTTATATGTATAATGAAGATGTCAAGGACAGCACCAGATTAACCCATCACTGGGCCCTAGCCAAACAGACTTCTGGCCCCTCTATTGCCAGCTAAAGTAGATGCTCCCACAGAATGGATGCATTGATATTAACCGCTGTCCAAGATGTAAATTTATAGTGTAGACTTGGCCTTGGAAATCTGGCCCTTGGGAGCACAGCTGGGTTTAGGAATCAGTCATGGTACAGGACATGAATCAGGCCTAATTCCCATTCATTTCAACGGGAAGTAATTCTGAAAATCCTACTAGGCATCTAAATAACTAACAATCTGGCCTCAAGCCTCTCTGTCACTTTGCCCTGGGTAATAATCACTTTGTCTCAATATCCCCATTTTTCAGATAGGGAAACAATACTACCACAACCTAAAATTACCTATTTCACAGGGACGTTGTGCAGGCTGATTAGTTACATTTTGCAAAGAATTATTTATAAATCTTTTAAGTGTCCCCACCTACAACATATCACCTCTCTCTCAGTTTCAGTCACTCCTAACATTCTTCATCATTTGGGGGTGGGGGGGGGGAGAATACTTGCTCAGTGGAAAAAGCATTCCTTTCTCCATTTTGCTTAGCAATAGCTGGTATGGTGCAAATCAACAAGCTCTGAAAACATTTTAAAGCTGAGACTTAGAGTTAGTTATATATTATTAAGTTTATCAATTCCCACCCACACACCCCTTTTGTTACATTTCTATACGTCATGCTAAAATGTTAAATAATGCAGAAAACGCATACAGTGCCAGCTATCTTCAGTGACTGTTTCTCCAAAAGCAACTTGTACTGCAATTAACATAATGAGGAAGATCTGGAGTCCAATTCGTACACTATGTACATGGTCTCCCCTCCACTTCTTCTTACAGAGGACTATACTGCTGTTGATGCTTATTCATTGCTGGCTCTTAATCTCTTATCTGACAAGAGTGAGTGCTGTAATTCCGGTAATAAGGCCTCTCTGTCTATTTTGGTTGCAAGATCATCAAGTTTTAATTTGTAACTGTTAGCGACTGAAACTGGCTATAACTGCTTCAAGTTATGTCACTGCACTTACACAAAGGAAACGTGTATTGCGCTTATAAAATGCTACAAAATCATAAAAAAAAACCAAGAAGTTGAGGTGCAGAAAAATTATCACTGTTGGTGGGTTTGTTTGTTTTTAAAAATGTTCTTCATTTCAGTCACACAGACCATATAAAAGCATTTGGGTAACAGTGATGAGAGAAACTTCTCTCACGGAACTAACTAGTATTGACTTAAAAAAACCTCATTTTTTTACATGAAATTTCCATATTTACCAATCTTAGAAAGCTGTAAAAAGAGGAGCAATGAAGAGAAAAATAAAGGACTCATTTTCTGAGTTCATTGAAATAGATTGGACTAGGATAGGAGACATTTTGGGGAGGGACAGAATGGAAAGATAATAGATCTTTCACTTACAGAATATAAGCGGTATGTACAGATTGCATGATAGGGCTCTCCTGTGGAGCCTGGGTTATTAATGACTCTTCCTATTCACTTTACTTATATGTAGTCTACACAGCACTTAATGGTCCTGCTAAGTGACATTCAGCCATCCACCTACAAACCGTGCCCGGGGAGCACCTTTATGCACTCATGCTCTGTAGCTAGGATGTTTTGATTTTGCATAGCTCGTTTTCCCTTTCCTGTTGCAGCATACTCTGGGTTTAATTTGCAATAAGCAGGGCTCTGCTATTTGTCTCCCTGCCACGCCCAGAAGCTTGTCCCCCTCTAGTCTCACACCAACATATGCACCTCCTGAAACCTGATCCTCTTTGCCTCCAACTGATTATAGTGTGAGCATTGGAGCAGGAGCCAGGAACTCTCAACTTCTTATCCTGGCTCTACAGCTCTTTGGCCTTGGTCAAATCACTTAGCTTTTCAGCCTCAGTTTCCCTGTATGAAAAACAAGTTACGGAGCCTACAATTTGTCCTGAGCTGACCGAGCTCCATGATTTGTTGGGTGAACGTTCTCTAGAACATGCTTGAACTTTTGAGAGCACAAGTGATGAGAGTATGCATATAAATAGGGGAAATATGAAAACTGTGATCCAGCCATAAATTGCATAAGCAAACGAACTGCATGCTCACTTTGCTGGCACATTATCGTTTCGGGGCAGGATGGGTGGTCATGAGAAGGCATCATGCACATGCATTTCATATGGCCAAGATGTGCTCAGTTTAAAATCCCTCTCCTGAAAGGGCAACCCCATGCAGACCAGCTGAGCCAGGTGGTCTCATCCCTTCCCCAGCCATGTGGTTACAGAGGAAGTCCCTGTTGTGCTAGGTGCTGTACAAACAGACCCCCCCCCCAAAAGACAGTCCCTGCTCCAGGAGGTTTACAATAGCTACCATGGATTAGTTATCACGCTGTAAAAACATGTCATCTTTTGGCAGTGAAGGCAAAGCCAGAGACTGACACCTATAGACATTGACAGCTACGGCAAGTAGGAGAAAGGGTGAAGCTCATCCAGGCACCTTTCCTGCCACATACTTCTGGACAGTAGCAATTTCTAGAAAATCAAACTAGAAAAGCAAAGTTTGGTGGAGATGTCCAAGGTGAACAAGGTCTCCCCCTTGGGGTGGGAGAGGGCACCTCACTTACCTATGTCATTCTCTAGGCAGCTGCAAACCTCTGGTCTGGTTCTGGGGTAAGGAGCACAGCCCTGCAGCTGGGTCTTTTAGTGGGTGCACCCCCTTTGGGGGGGATATAAAGCAGTCCAAACGATAGGAGTATACTCCCCCAACTCCTTTCTTTGTGCAATTCTCAATTCCCACACCGCAGTGCAAGTAAAGGTCATGGTTTAATCCAGGGGGGATTTCAACAAAGAAAACCAGCCAAGCACACCTTTTTCCTCAGAGGGCTTGGGCAGGCAGCATTTGAAAGCCATAGGCTAGTTAATGCCACAAGGTCCCCAGTCCAGGAGCTCTAAGCCCTGGCTCTGCTTGCTTCTGAGTGCCACCCTTACTGTGCTGAGTTCTTCCCAGCTCCAGCTGCACCTCCTGCTCTAGACCCATGCCTTGAGTCCCCTCCCCGTTACCATGTCCTGCAGGCCATGCACCCTTTGGACAATACCAGAGTTGGGCGGTCTATGTCACAAGCAATCAGCAGCAGTTAGAATGGCCAAGTATACCCCCTGAAATCCTGCACTCCAATAGCAACCATTACACACTAGAAGGACCAAAAAGAACAGAGACACAGTGGACACCCAGACAGTTACAATTAGCACGTGGCACAGAGCTTGAGTGTTTTGCACACTTGTGCATTGCATTTGCTCACAACCACCGTTCACTGAGGTTTGCAACTGTTTTTGTTTGTTGTGTTGTAAGTCCTGCTGGCAGTTTGTCTGCGTGTCAGGTTTTTAACATTGTGAGTTTCAGTAACAATGACTGTTTACAACTAAAGTGTTCCAAGGTGTCTTTATCATAATTTAATTACTTTTACTTTGGAGAACCTTCATCACAGTACTCCAGAAGCTGTGCTTTGCAGTACAGGACACATTTACAATAAAATGCGTAAAAGGCCCATTCATTCCCAAACAAACATCACACGATTAAGCTGTGTGTTTAAGTACATGGCCAGTTTTTATAAACTGCCTAAAAGTTTTGCTCTGCTGGACCCCTGAAATAGGATCGAAAGCAAGAGCTGCACAAGTTCTTCCACTGGTGCTGTATCCACTGTCTGGTAGTGTGCAGACCCAGAAAGGGCCGGCCTGCATGTGTTCATGGGCTAGGACAACTTCCGTTCAAGTGTCACGGGACAGACAGGCACGTTTTCCCACAACACACCCTGAACAAAGGCCTAGAGCAGCTACAGCCAGTGAGGGTGCTAGGAAACCTGGGATACGCCCCCAGAAGCAGAAGGTCTGCCTGGGGTCTGCATAGTGCAGTATGGACCCATCAGTGTGGCCGTGAGACCTGGGTCCAGCAGTTACAAACCCAGGTTTGCAATGCACTGTGGATGCTCAAGCACAGGCTTGCAGACACCGGGTCCACAGGTGCAGCGTAGACATACCCCAAGGGCCTGCCTCCAGGCTTGACAAACTTCAGAGATGTGATGGGTTGGGGCTGATTGTGACAAGAGTTCTTTAACCCTTGCCTGGCTGGTGAGGAGATCATCTGCTCCACCACAGGGGGGAGGGTCAGTTTTTCCCCAGTGAAAACCCCCAAATTTTCTACAAACATGAAGATTAAAAATCACAACATTTTTTATTTTTTTTCACCAGGAAGTTCATTTTGGACTTTGGTGAATTTTTGACTTGCCCTAGTGATTCCACCAGATTCCTCCCTGCTTCAGTTTTTACTGTTGATCTTTGTTTTCTAGTGATTGGGTGCTTGCCTCCGTCCCCTCCCATCCCTCCATAACCGACCTCTCATTCCCTCTTGCATTTTCCTTGCCCTCCTTATTCTGTGCTCTCTCCTCCTCTGTATTTCCTATTGGCTAATCCCCACTCATGCTCTATTCTACAGTTGATGTGTGGGTGTGTACGTACGCACACACCCAAAACGAATTCTCTTCTTCCCTCCCACCCACCCCAAAAGAAACAGCAGAACGTGGTGTTTACCAGCCATCACTCTGACTACTTTGCTTCATAATGCATCCTTTTCCCCTCATACCTTGGGTACAGCTACACTTTGAGAAAGAGGAGATATATCTGCTCTAGTGTTGATCAAGCTAGCATGCTAAAAACAGAGTGTAGCCGTGGCATGCGTGATGGGAGCGGTTAGCCATCTTCAAGTAGGTATCTAGCATCGTGGACGGGTATATTCTGGCAGGGCTAGTCCGTTCCACCACTCACACTGCCGTATCTACACTATTTTTAGGGCATAGATATTGCCACCAGCTGGAAATGACACTTTCCATACTATCTAAACGGACCAGACATACAAAAGGTAAGCTTTTGGGGGCAGGAACTAACACAGTGGGGCCTCACTCCTGAGCTGGGCCTGTAGGTTTTACTGGACACAAATGGACCGTAATTACATACCAAACAAACCTATGTTAAAAAGAACAGCCAGGTTGCAAGGTCAAGCACTCAGAAGTTCAGAAATGCTCAGGCAACCTGAATTCAGCCCCCTTGTGCATAGGCAGTCTGATACAGCCCTTGATTACATACTATTTCCGCCCAGAACAATGTTACAGTTGGGGAACTGAGGCACAGAGAGATTAAGTGATTTGTCCAAGGTCACACAGGAAGTTTGTGGCAGAGCTGGGAACTGAAGCCAGGTCTCCCAAGTCCCAGACCAGTGCCTTTCCCACAAGGAGGCAGATCCAAAGGAGCTACAGCAGTTTACACCAGCTGAGATCTACCCCAAGCCCTTCCTTCCTGAAATCCTCTATCTACACACTGAACACATCCAGCTTGAGAAGAGGCAGTCGAAGCTTCTTACCACTACTCCTTCAGTTTTCATTGACACTACCTGGAGGGATCCCCTGTCATAAATATAAAGGGAAGGGTAAACCCCTTTAAAATCCCTCCTGGCCAGAGGAAATCTCCTCTCACCTGTAAAGGGTTAGAAGCTAAAGGTAACCTCGCTGGCACCTGACCAAAATGACCAATGAGGAGACAAGATACTTTCAAAAGCTGGGAGGAGGGAGAGAAACAAAGGGTATGTGTGTCTGTCTATATTTTGTCTTTGCCGGGGATAGACCAGGAATGAAGCCTTAGAACGTTTAGTAAGTAATCTAGCTAGGTACGTGTTAGATTATGATTTCTTTAAATGGCTGAGAAAAGAATTGTGCTGAATAGAATAACTATTTCTGTCTGTGTATCCTTTTTGTAACTTAAGGTTTTCGCCTAGAGGGGTTCTCTATGTTTCGAATCTAATTACCCTGTAAGGTATCTACCATCCTGACTTTACAGGGGGGAATTTTTTTTTTATTTCTATTTACTTCTATTTCTATTAAAAGTCTTTTTGTAAGAAAACTGAATGCTTTTTCATTGTTCTCAGATCCAAGGGTTTGGGTCTGTGGTCACCTATGCAAATTGGTGAGGCTTTTTATCCAACATTTCCCTGGAAAGGGGGGGTGCAAGTGTTGGGAGGATTGTTCATTGTTCTTAAGATCCAAGGGTCTGGGTCTGTAGTCACCTAGGCAAATTGGTGAGGCTTTTTACCAAACCTTGTCCAGGAAGTGGGGTGCAAGGTTTTGGGAAGTATTTTGGGGGGAAAGACGTGTCCAAACAGCTCTTCCCCAGTAACCAGTATTTGTTTGGTGGTGGTAACGGCCAATCCAAGGACAAAAGGGTGGAATATTTTGTACCCTGGGGAAGTTTTGACCTAAGCTGGTAAAGATAAGCTTAGGAGGTTTTTCATGCAGGTCCCCACATCTGTACCCTAGAGTTCAGAGTGGGGGAGGAACCTTGACATCCCCTTTACGGGCAAGAGGGGATTCAGTCTCAGCGGACCACTCAGTCCATGGCCTTTATGCGAAGACCACCATGAAAGTTGCCAGTTGCCATGGCAACAGTTGCGACGTGGACTCCTGTATACAGAGAACTGGACGGAAACATATATAGGCCACTAAAGAGCTACCAGATGGCAATGGCTTTGAGTAGCTACCAACCAGGGCCAGATTGGTTACCATTGACTTAGAGGTGACAGAATCTATAACCCATTTCCAATTCTCTGAGTCATTCATATTCCCCTCACATTCATTTTCTGAAAAGAGAGCTTTGTGGAAAAAAGGCATTTAAAACAACATGACTGATCAGCTAGGAAAAGTGAAGCACATACTAGTGGTTCATAAGTTTCCCCTGTCATTCAAGGAACAACATGCACAAACAGCAAAGGCAACCATGTTAAAAGATGCTTAACGCAGAGACAGAAGAATCTGGACTTGCAAAACTGAGATGGCATCTGTCAGAATTTCCACACTTCAAAGACTGAACAAAAGGAATCCACGGTAGAACTCCACAATGCTAGATTAATGAGATACTCATTACAAAACAAATAGTTCGGTAATAGTGCATGAAACACTAATGAGAACTATATTAGACATGATGCTTTGACAGCATTTGACTGATGAGATCAAACAGACATCAGTAGTTTCACTAAGGACTATTCTGAGCCGAAACACTTGGCTTGTGGAATTAGGGAGGGATACAGCACTTTTTGTGGTTTGGGTCTTGGTTAAAATCTAGCCCAGTTTGGTAACAAAGAAGAGCCCGTCATGCTGTCCAACAGGTTTTCAAGGGCCAGTTTTCAATGTTTTTGGTGGAAAAAATGAAAAAATTTAGTGTGGGCCAGGCTGTCTCTCCCCTTTGATTCGTGCATGAATCCCCCCCAGACCCCTGCACCCCTCACCCCCCTCCACACACACACAGTTCACCCTTTCTGTTCAAGCAGGGCTAGCAGCCTCCACAGTGGCATTCCCCCAATCCTGCAGAGACCTTCCTTACTTTTTACTTGAATTACAGTTCCATTTAGAAACCCCAAGAAAGATCAGGGCCCCAGTATACTGTACAAACGCATGGTAAGAGACAGTCCCTGGCCCAGAGAATTTATCATCTAATTTAAGCCAAAATACAACAAATTGGAGTGATGCGCAAGCAGAAGTGCGGTGAGGAAGGATGTTGGTAACCGTGACAAGGGGCTGGGGCATTTGCTGGTTCCAATCTGTTGCAGAGATGAATATTCTAGCCAGCTGAGTGACATTCAGCCAGTCCACCTCTGAACTGTGCCTAGGGGACACCTCTGTGCACTCATGCTCCACACTCTGCACTTCCTCATCCTCATGCCCTGCCTTGACACAAAGTGGCAGGACCTACTGCCATCCTGCATGGATGAGGATCCCCCTGGGGGGGGGTGGCGTTTCTACTCCACTTTAGTCCGGAAGGAGGAAGATTAACAGAGGTTCTCTGTGATTGTAGGGCCTTTTTCCAGTGCTTTGTTCATACGTGCAGTCCAGATAGCAAATATGCCAGCACTTTCCACCTGCATTAAATTATCTGGTTGTGTAACAATTAAATCAGAAGTTCTAGATCTGTCAATATTTTAAACACATTTTTTACTTTGTTTTCCCCATACAATTCACTTTTTAAACTTTGAAAGTGCTTTAAAGAATTAAAGCAATCTGGTCTGGTCTTTAATAAATCCAACAAAAACAGAATGTTTATCTTGATACAAGCTGATAATACCCAGCTCCAACTTTCTGGTTGGAGATTACCCAATTGAACCTCAAAATTATCAGCATGGTTGTCATTCTTGGCCAGTAATTTTAAGCAGTGCATTTGTATTTGTTGAAATATATCTAGCAACGGTACCACAAGTTCACATGTGGATCTTAACACATTGTACAGGAGGCCAGCATGGGATTTTATAGAGTGGAATGAATAAATAAATTAGCTGTATGTTTTGTTGGTACCCAGTGTACATAATGTGAGGCTGTGTTTTGATCCTGAGATTCCAGTCACATATAGAAACAACTCCATTTTCCCCTAGGGTGAAATTCTGCTCATGCCGAATAATAGCTTACTCCATGAATAATAATAGCACCTAGGATTTCTATACTGTTTTTCCATCAATAGATCTCTAAGTGCTTTATAAAAGAGGTCAGTATCATTAGCCACATTTAACCGACGGCCAAAAGGAGGCACAGAGGGGTGAAGTCCCTTGCCCAGGTCATCCAGCAGGCCAGCGGCTGAGGTGGGAATAAAACCCAGGACACCTGAGTCTCAGTCCAGTGTTCGCTTCACTTGGCCCATTGATTTCAATAGGACTACATGTGTAGTGAGGTGCTACTCAACATGAGTAAAGGTGGCAGAAACTGGCCTTCTGAAAATAGTCCCATTGATTGTGATCAGCCTATTCTAAATTATTACTCATTATAACTGAGACTGGCAGCACCTGGCCTAGAATGATTTATAAAGTCACCCACCAGAAATCCCTGATGAACATACCACTTTACATTGTATAATTTACAATATATATGCCTGCAAATATAGTGTATGCACTTATATATAGCTGTAGGGCAAGAACAACATTGCTGAAACAATACCTGGAATCAAATATTTGATTCAACTGCACTACGTAAGCTGTACCTTGAACAGCAGCACCCTCTGTAGACCAATTCTGGAGGACCAAGAGCTATGGTCTCAAACAGAGAAGTCAAAGACTGATTAGAAGTAGTAAAGCTGTTTTATTTCCAAACCGAGGATAATATAGAGTTGGAGGAGCTACAGCTTCAGCTTCTGTGCAACAAACTGTTGCCAATTACTGTCAATGTCTAATGATGATCATTAGTGATTTGCTTTTGGGTATTACTGCCCTTTCTGAAAATAGTCTGAACACTGAAAATTAAGGACTTGGACAGCTCCTGAATGAGGGACTTCAATGCATTTTCGAGACCAATTTACAATATTGCCTTCTCACGATTCAAAAATCCTTTGTGGCAATAAGAAAGAATTTCCTTTAGCATTTTTTGTTTCTTCGTTGATCTAAGGTTAAAGATATTTTCAGCTCTTGTAGATGCACTATATTTCAACATTTCAAGATAAATGCCCCTTTTTTGGCAGAACTACACTTTTCTCTCAGTCAGAATCTTATTTACATTAGCAATTAATATTGGCTAGTCATAATTAGATATGGATAAAATAATAAAATTCTTACTGTGTAAAGATTGCTAGAGGAGCCCACTACTGTACATTCATTAACCTCAGTGTATCTAGCATACGAAAGAACAAGTATTATCTATAGTCTGCAAAAGTGATCATCAGTCTACCTCTGACTCAAGAGCTTAAAGCGCAGCTTTACTTTGAAAGGTGCCTTCTTACGCAACAGATCTGCTCACTGGGCCAGGACTTTAGCTGGTATAAACACGTGTAGCTACATTGGAGCTGGGACAGTTTACACCAGCTGAGAATCGGCGCTCCTGTATGTGGTTTTGTTTTTTACACTAATGTTTTCACTCCTTTTCCTTCCTGTTAGAATTCTGCTCACATTTCTTTGGCTATGGTGGTCCTGCAGGGCTATTTTTTGTTGGACGCATCCAGAGTAGTTTTCTAAGTTCTAACAATCGGGGTTGCCCAGGTGTCCTAGAGGGCTGACTTGGGATGCAGGACCTATTACAGGTGATGAGGATTTAAAAAGACAAGGAGAGAGCCCAGCTAGGATCTCAGGTCCATGACTGAATTTGCAGAAATGTCAATTAAAATCTTTTCTCATAAACTGAATACATTTTGTATGTCAATCCTTAACAAATACATCACCCCCACGGTGCCACTTTATACAGTTATTTTCAGAGCTGACCAACATTTTAGCTACTCCAACCCAGTGGCTTGCCTGCAAGGAGGATGGACGAATTCCCTATCATTGGTCATAAAACAAGTATTTATTGATGAGAGAAACCAGCCACAAGCTAACATACAAATTAAAAAAAAGCTGCCTGAACAACTGTTGTGTCACTTTTAAAACATCGCAGAGACATCTCGTGGTTGAACATCTTATCTGCAAGTAAATATCATGGCAGCATTTGAGGAAGAAGAATCCAAAGTTGCTCTGAGAAAGATCACATCTGAGATCCCGGGCACATATGTGAAGGACTAGTGAATTGCCACTGTGAATAACAATGGATGATCATTGGGCTGGAGAAAGAGTGAAAGTGACTCCATAGCCTGGTAATTAGGGCACTCCCCCAGGACAGGGAGACCCAATATCACATCCCTGTTCCAATTACTATTTAAACACAAATACTTTAACCCATCTATTTAAACCAAGTGGAACAGCTTCAAGAGGGGAGACTGAGAAAGCCCCATACCAGACTATCCCATAGCCCAGTGGCGAAGGCACTTGCCTGGAATGGGGAGACCCAAGTCCAGATCCCTTCTCCACATCAAGCAGAGGGGGGAATTAAAGCTCGATCTCCCACATCCCAGGTGAAAGCTCTCACCACTGGGCTAAAGTTTATAAGACCATGGGGGTGCCACTGCCACATCCTCTTTAGAGAATCTTTTGCTTGCTTTTGTCAACATGCTTGAAAGTCAAAACATTTTCTTTCTGCGTTACCTAAATCTGTAGAGTCAATTTTGCTTATTTGGGTAATGTAGAAATCTTTCACCCTGTTTTGACACAGGGTTGGGTTTTTTTCCTTCTTTTTTCCCCTTCTTTTTTTTTTTTTTTTGGCAAATTGAAATCTCAGAATTATCATTTTCAGTTTGACCCAAAACGAGTTTCTTTTTAATTTTTCAACCTGCCAGCAAACCAACAAAATCCCTTATTTTCCCAGCTCTAATCCTGAGTGAAGTAATGAATTGGATGGGCTCAGACTGAGCCCAGGGGACGTTTGTCCAACAACCGAAGCACCACAACACAGGACAGTCTAGCATAGTCACAAGTTCCAGCTCATGACAGGCCGCTCATGCGCTCATGTTTGAATAGTAACCATTAGGAATAGTAACTCTCTTACTGCTCCAACTCCTCTTTAAGGCCCATCTGGGAAGTCGCTTGCCACGTGGCCTGACAAGCGGCCCTGTGATTGTTCAGACCATCGTCTCAATCACTCGCTCCGTGGCCTCTCTCAAGCTCCCAGAGCTGCAGCACTTTCCTCTTCATGGCTCAGCCTTCTGTCTAAGCCACATTAAAGCCCTCTCCCCTGTCCAGGGTGTTATCAAAGTCTCCTTCGAAATCGCCCTCAGATAGGCCACCCCTAGCATGTCACTCCCTCAGCAGGTGGTAGGCCCACTCTCTATGCTGGGTTCCAATCCAGGGACCCTTGACCCATCAGTTCAGGCCTTTACTCTCCCAGCCCTTACTGCTCCTTCCCTGGACTGCTCCCTACACTCTCCAGTACAGGCTCCTAGTCCCCCTTGTGTCAGGGACAGTGACTGCAAGTTTCCTCACTGCAGATCCTCCTTCGCTGCTTCCAGCTCCCTGGCTTTATCAAATCTCCACTTGTTTCTGCGCAGGTGAGCTTCATCCCTGCTCCCCTCCAGGTGCAGCCTATGGCTAATTGGCCCTTCTTGCCTAAATTAATCCCTCAGGGCTAGTGTGGGGTGAATGCCTCATCATTGTCATATCAAACCTGAAGTGCATTATTCAATAGTTCAGCTGTAAGAATGATCCCTTCAGCTTCTACCAATAAGCTTATAAACAAAAACAAAAAAATAAACTTACCATTGATGGGTACCATTCAATATTTCTAGCAATAACAAGACAAATGTATTGAAATGCCTCGGACACACCAAATAGTGTGGCCACAGAATAGTGGGGTGAAATCTTGACCTATTTAAATCAATAGGGCTAAGATTTCACCCTCGGTTATTAATACACCCTGAAGCCTGAATTTTGGCACACCATGCCCTGTGTTGACAACTTGCCCCGACATTAAAGAGGTGTCTTTATCTTTGCTGTAGCTGGAAATGGATGGGTGGAAAGGGCAACAAGGAGGGTAAAACATGTTCAGACACTAGGCAATGGAAGCTTAAGGGAAAGCCATTAAATGTGACTGCAGCAGTTACAATGATATATTCCAAAGCCACAAAACATGGTTCCTGTCATTCAGAAATAGCTAACCCGACTAATGGAATTTCTAGGAGCAGGGACAGGGATGAGTTATACCAGACTTAAGAAAAGTTTAATTTTTTTTAAAAATCCTTCAGGATTTCCTTGGGAGGATTTTGCTTTCAGTCTTTTTGTTTTAATTATTACAAGGCTTGGCAGAAAATAAGTGCAACTGGAAGATAAACAAAAAAACTCAAGATGTAAGACATACTAAAGGTTTGGCTTCAGGACATGAGTAGAGCAAAAATAATATGCAACGAATGAAGTTTGCTATTCATGAGTAATACAGTCAGACAAAGGCTCAATCTTGCAAACCCTTATTCACACAAGTATTCTCTATCTATAGGCAGTTCCACTGAAGTCAATGGAGCTAATCACATAATGCTTTGTGGCATCAGGCCCAAATGGGCCCAATATCTATAACCCTTTCTTTTTATTAAAAGGTTATTCTACCTGTTCCGTGTCTCTGCCAGACTGAAATTCTGAGATACAGAACTAATGACCTATAAACTTCATAACAAAGAATATGATATTCTGCTGCAGTTTTCTTGGTAGGACTTAAATTATACAATTATTGTATTTTATACTCAATTTCGTGTAAGTGTAGATGATGCTATTGAGGGTCATTTACCTTTATACATTGTTGTTAGCTTTTCATCATTGCAAAATCAACACGTCAAAAAGAAAGCAGTACATCAACCAAATACATGATTTCATAACATAACAAAAATAGATTAAATTCAGCAAAGTACTCTAGCTTCAGGAACTTCACTTTAAAATGAATAAAATGCCCATCAAAATTATTCTATGGGATAATTAAGGAAGCATCTGCTACAATGTGTTAACTATGAAAACTAAGTAATTATCATTTGTAAAATGCCCTTCATCCCAAAGGACCCTAACGTGTTTTACAAATTATATAGTACATAGCCATCACTTCACCTGCTACCTCTGCGGATCTCTGCTGAGGAATACATGGCCAGCTCTGTAGTATGCACCTCCCTTTCCGTCAGGCTTGTGGAAGTCCTTTCATGCAGATCAACATCTAGGGTGGGGTAAAGAGGGGCCTGCCATGCACAGCAGATTTTTCCCTTCCTCATCACAAACCTCTCTGTAGATACGTGGTGGGGGAATCAGCACAAGTTACTGCACGCGCAATCTCTAGTAACTTGGTCTACTTCTCCCTCTGCCTTGCAGAACCCATAACTGTAGGTTTCAGAGTAACAGCCGTGTTAGTCTGTATTCGCAAAAAGAAAAGGAGTACTTGTGGCACCTTAGAGACTAACCAATTTATTTGAGCATGAGCTTTCGTGAGCTACAGCTCACTTCATCGGATGCATACTGTGGATACTGCAGAAGACATTATATACACAGAGACCATGAAACAAGACCTCCTCCCACCCCACTCTCCTGCTGGTAATAGTTATCTAAAGTGATCATCAAGTTGGGCCATTTCCAGCACAAATCCAGGTTTTCTCACCCTCCGCCCCCCCACACACAAACTCACTCTCCTGCTGGTAATAGCCCATCCAAAGTGACCACTCTCCCTACAATGTGCATGATAATCAAGGTGGGCCATTTCCAGCACAAATCCAGGTTTTCTCACACACACCCCACACAAACTCACTCTCCTGCTGGCAACAGCTCATCCAAACTGACCACTCTCCTTACAATGTGTATGATAATCAAGGTGGGCCATTTCCAGCATAAATCCAAGTTTAACCAGAACGTCTGGGGGGGGGTAGGAAAAAACAAGGGGAAATAGGCTACCTTGCATAATGACTTAGCCACTCCCAGTCTCTATTTAAGCCTAAATTAATAGTATCCAATTTGCAAATTAATTCCAATTCAGCAGTTTCTCGCTGGAGTCTGGATTTGAAGTTTTTTTGCTGTAAGATAGCGACCTTCATGTCTGTGATTGCGTGACCAGAGAGATTGAAGTGTTCTCCGACTGGTTTATGAATGTTATAATTCTTGACATCTGATTTGTGTCCATTTATTCTTTTACGTAGAGACTGTCCAGTTTGACCAATGTACATGGCAGAGGGGCATTGCTGGCACATGATGGCATATATCACATTGGTGGATGTGCAGGTGAACGAGCCTCTGATAGTGTGGCTGATGTTGTTAGGCCCTGTGATGGTGTCCCCTGAATAGATATGTGGGCACATTTGGCAACGGGCTTTGTTGCAAGGATAAGTTCCTGGGTTAGTGGTTCTGTTGTGTGGTATGTGGTTGTTGGTGAGTATTTGCTTCAGGTTGGGCGGCTGTCTGTAGGCAAGGACTGGCCTGTCTCCCAAGATTTGTGAGAGTGTTGGGTCATCCTTCAGGATAGGTTGTAGATCCTTAATAATGCGTTGGAGGGGTTTTAGTTGGGGGCTGAAGGTGACGGCTAGTGTAGAGATTTCTAGACTGCTAATGTGGCTTTTGCTGTCAAGCAGTGGACGGAGGGCTGGGTGCCAGCATGGAGGCAAGAGACCAGCTCAAGAATTATCTGTGGAATTAGGGGGCTGAACCCAGGGTCTTATGCTGGGAGGTGGAAAACCTCATCCACTCACAATACAAGAATGAAAAACAAAAAAAATCCATGAATGGAAACTGGGGCTGAAACCCTGGCCCCATTGAAGTCACTGAGGATTTCCTTTCCACCAACCAGATACCACCAAAGACCAAGCACCCTCAGCTTCCACTGATATCAATGGAATTGAAGGTACTCAGCACTTTGTAGGATCAGGCATATTGGTTTAAATGGGAGCAAAAGCAATTGCTTATGTCTGGTCTGCAACAGACATTCCCCCCCACACACACACCTACACCTGTGCTCCCACCTGGGAGCTCTGGGGTAGCCAAGATGCTAACAGCCACTGGCTTTTTACCACCATACAATCTAGCCCTCCTCTAAGAAGACTGGAGCTGCACAGACAGTAGTAACAGAAGGAAATTTTAAGAAAAAAGACTAATGTAAATACAGCCTCAGTGAGGTGACAGCTGGAAAAGGAAAGGTTATATTCCTGTGACAATTATAAGGCTAGCACTTTTTTAACTTGGAATGGTTAAAGTATAGATGTCAGGGGCAGATTTTCTACCTAAATATGCACATGATGTTCACTGCTTTACAAATTCACAGAGAAACATGATTTTAAAAGGAACCCCCAGTTCTTATATCCTCCTGCATAACTTCTGTACTGGGAGCAAGTGTCAGTATGTAATTACTATAATCAGCCTCCACGTAAGTTTTGTTTTGTTGAGTGTCGTTCTAGAACAAACTTTTGATGTGCAAAAATTCTATCACCCCAGAAATTAAAAGAATAAACAGCTTCTATTTTTGTGGGGTTTGCAAAAGCAAAGCTGTCTGCACCCTCTGCTGGCATTGTGGCAGCAGCTATAAAATAAAGAAAAGAGTTAGACTCCCTGAGTGAAATACTAAAAAAAATTCAGTTCAATTTGAAATTAAACTAATTTTTAAAAATCATTTCATCCAATTAAAAAAATCATTTTGAATAACAGAACCATTTGGGGTCAACTCAATTTTTTTTTCAGTCACCTCAAAAAAAAATTTTTTTAGTGTTTTTGGGTGTTTGTTACCCTTTTATATTGCAGGGGGGAGCAAATTCGAAAATGAAATGCTGTTTTATTGATCGAAGCAAAATATTTTTAATTTTTGGGGGGCGGTGGGGAAGGGATTTTTTTCAGCCAGAACTATTTGTTAAATTTGACCCAAATTCGTGAATAGTTTCAAGGACCCAAAAAATGCATTTTTCAGCAACATTTCTGTTTGCTGAAAAAAAATTGCCCAGCTCTGTCCTGACAAACGCCCATTAGCAGGAGGATTTGAGCTAACATTACTCCCATTTATGGGATGATATGCGAAGATATTCTGGCATGTTAAGGCCCCTACATAAACAACATATTGCTAAACAAAAAAACAAGTTAATTTCAGTTCCATTCAAAGTGCAAAGGAGAAAAATAAATCAGTTTTTGCAAAATGGAAAAGGGCAAAATCATTAATTGGAAAAAATTGTATTTGCATTTTTATGACTGTTACAAAACAATGGAAAACAAGAAAAAATAATAGCAACACTTACGTGTGTGTTCTTTTCATTAAGGTGAAGACATTAGCCATCTAAAACAAGGATATTCCAAATTTTGTTTGAGGCCTACCCTTTGTAAGTAGTTCTTTATTGAGTACTGAAAGGATGCTTGGTGCTGTAACACCATATGGTCACTGAACTAAAGAACTTAAAATCTGGTTATAATCTTCTGAAGCAAAGTGCTTATGATGAAAACTAGGGAGGAGCTCTGTAGGCCATGGAGGCTGCTAAACTTTTATCCTTCTACAAATATGCATCCAGCTGCAAAGGAGGTTTTCAGTTCTTCACTTTACAGCAGAGACAGACCCAATCTGAAACTCAAGATCCAAATATTCCTGGACATTTGGGAACATTCAGATCAAGACACAAACTGAAGCTAAGGCCCAGCTCTGCTTCAGAAACAGGTGCTCAGTGTTCTGTTAATAGCCAATCCTGTGTGTAGGGCCAGATTTAAATCTTTTTTTGCTAATTCTTGGTCCATCATTCTAGGCTCAAAGCAAAAGACCAAAAAGTTTCCTTCGTACTTTTCTCACCTGAAAGCACATTGATCATATTCCTTCCTAACAGGAAACAGCTAAAGAATATATTTGTGCTAAAAGTCCAGAGACCATAGCACTAAACTCAGAGGAGAGTGACGAACGAGATGGTGTAACACACTGCTGTTTACTCACTTCTAAAGATTATTTTACAAGGGATTATCCCCGATCATATTTAGCAAATATGCTAACCAAAATCTGGATTAATACACCATGGGAAGGCTTCCTAGAGTAATGCCGTGTTAGAGACATCACAATATTGTATACGTTATGCTGTAGGAGACTTGGCAGACTGCCACCACAGCAATCAAACACCCCAATATTGTTTGGTACCCGATAGTAAACATTCTTCCAAACATTGAATTTTATAGCCCAGTAATATATGGTACCTAATTTAAGCAGTGTATCATTATGATATAGGGACTGCAGTATTTTGTGGCCTGTGTGTCAGTTAAGTGCTTGTCAGTTAAGCACTGTTTTTTTTGGCTATTAAATCACCATGACACTCCCAGTTTATAGTAAAGCACAGCCTAGGCATTGTACCATTATCAAAAAACAGCATTTTGTGTAACATGCCATAAGCCACAAGATACTCACTCCCTCTTTGATTTTTGCACACATTTTTATTTGTACGTTTGCTCACACATGCTGTCAAACAATTAAAGTAACTGCATCTATTTTTCTCATCCCAGAAATATGAAGCTTTAAAAACCTGTACTATACTCTAAAAACCTCTGTGAGTTTTCATTCTTAGAAGTGCTTCTTTTCTTTCAAACTCTCCGAGTGCTGGGATTGTTATGAATTAGTCACAATTCTCTTTATATGTCATTAAAGCAATATATGTGTCAAGTTTTGTTTCTAAACGTACTAAAGTTGTGTTTCATTTAATCCACTAATTGGTTTATGATCAAAAAGTCCTCCAGGTTGTATCATAAATCACACATGTTCATGAGTACTATATTCTGTATTTGAACCTCTACTTTAGTTGACAGATCTGAAAAATGACACAGTACATGACTGCCCAGTGACTGTCCATGTTTGGATGGTGAAATGATCAAATTATTCCAGCTAATAAACCCTTTCTGATCTATTCTGATGGTATTATGCATCTTAATATGTCTGTTCATCTCAGGTGAATGGTATTAGATTATGTCTCCTTTTAGGAGCTCTTCTAACAATCATACAGAAAAGGTGAATGTAGGAAGCTGCTCTTTCACAACAAAGCCCCATACCAACAGAGCTGAAGTTCATCTTCTTGTACATATGCACTACCCATATCTGCTTAATCCATCTGTGACCAGAATGATGAGGGAATGGTAGCACCAAGCATCCGCATAAGCCCTTCATCTTCCAGTAGCTTCCTTAAGTCTTCCTCCCAGTAGCTTTCCATATATCTAATTGCTTTGATGGACTAGACTACTATCATTATTGTTTATGGTGGCTAGCCCAATGAATTTGTTGCAACACCAGCATAATGCATAGTGGGATGGGCACCAGGATGTTGGAGGGCCTCTGGAGTGGTCTCATCATTTTCAACGTCCGATTCTCCACTTCTTTTCTTCTTATGGAACTATTTACAGCTGAGCAAAGTGAGTGTAAAAATGTGAAATGCTACACTCACTTTACATCGGTGTAAATGACTCCACAATGGTCTTGTCTTCACTAGGAAAGAGACATTTTAACACGTTAACTAACACATTAAACTCCTAGTGAAGACAAGGTGATCATAATTTTAACCTACGTTAGCTGGTTCAGATAACCCCTAGGCTCCCCCCTGTGGTTTACCTGGACCAATTAAATGGGTTAAAACTACCACAGCCTGAACAGATTTTCAGGGAGTGTTTAGACTGTAACCACCTGGAGTTACAGTACAATCAATTAACCCAAGGTAAAAATTCTAAGATAGACGTAGCCACAGCCTGTGTGTGCACATGTGAGGAGCTGAGCTAGAGCCAGCCATCAGTTAGGTACCTATTCTGTTTCTGAGTAGCAGCTGTGTTAGTCTGTATCCGCAAAAAGAAAAGGAGTACTTGTGGCACCTTAGAGACTGTTAGTCTCTAAGGTGCCACAAGTACTCCTTTTCTTTATTCTGTTTCTATCTGACTAGCTGGGTTTGGCAAGGGCCCAACGGACGTGCCGCAAACATCACAGGCTAGAAAGCGCCCACGGGAGAGGGAGAAATGACAAATTCTGAGGGTGGGGGCCACAGCTGACCGTCTCCGCTGCATTGCCAGGGTTACAACATCCATGCAGCTGTGAGGCAGGTCAGAGCCCTGCGTGGGCAACGGAGGTGCCTGCTGAGAGAATAAAGGTGGGAGCCAAGAGCAATGACATAGAGTGACCTCCCTGAGCCCAAGGCCTGGAGGGAGTGGGGGGCAGCCTGGAAAGAGACAGCAGGAGCTCACCAAACACTCCCTCTCCATCGCCTCCCTACATGCCCCTCCCTCTCCCTACTTAATATCCCCCTACCAACCCAGCCCCTCCCACACATCCCTCCCCTCTTGCGCCCCAGGATTCCCTGCACATCCCTCCCCTCCTCCCACCCACATCCCTCCCCGCACATCCCTCCCCTCCTGCCCCGCCCATCCACATCCCTCCCCACCAGCGATTTCCCTACACCACCCCTGAATTTTCCCAGCACTCCTCCCCCCCAGTTTTGTGAACTAGTCTCATGCAGTGTTGCCACTTTAGTGATTGTTTGGAAATTTGAATTGAAATTGAAACATTAATACACACTTTAAAAGCATATAAAGTATATGATAAAATACATGTATCTGAAAAAGTATAATAGATTTGAAAAGTATGAACACAGACTAGCTTCCTTATACAGCTTTTGTTTTTTTTGGTCTGTCAGTGCATTAATTTCAGTGATGTTGGCCAACCTAATAATTTCAAATTATGATTTGTAAGCAAAGTCTAAAGGAGCTCTCCCTGACAGCTAGTGATGAGCTGGGGACTGGGGGGAAAGGCTTCAGGACCAGATTGTATTTACATTCACACCTCATCTACCTAGGTATCCAGCAAACAGAGCTGTGTTGCCCAAGTGATAGATTTTGGCTGGGGTTAGGTTACAAATCACTTGAATGCGAGGGGTAATGAAATGTTGTTTTTAATTGTATGAGTAAAGAGCAGCAGAACTGTCCTTAGCCTGTGCTGATTGAGGGCATCAAAAGAGAGGGTGGGGACAGGGTGTTTTGCTTGATGCTCTGCCTGAGTCACACGTACTATTTGACCTGCCCCTCTCCACTGTTTAAAGACAGAGCTGATTAGGCTTCATAGAGTGTCTTTTGGTTTGTTAAGTGACCACTAGAGCTGAAATCTCTGATAATCAGGTCTAAGTGCTTAGACCTGCTGTGGGACAGTGTTTCTGTGGAAGAGATGGCCCAGTCTGCACTAGCACCGCGATTTCCCCCACCCCGAAGAGCTGAAATCACTGAGAGTCGGGTAGAACCGCGAGAGACCGACTCACAGAGGTCACAGTGGCAGGTGGCAGCAGGTCACAGTGCAGGGCTATTGGGGCAGAGCAATGGAGTGAACGGTGGCATGACAAACAGCGGCCAGAGCATTGGACTTAGGGTGACCAGATGTCCTGAGTTTATAGGGACAGTCCTGATTTTTGGGTCTTTTTCTTATATAGGCTCCTATTACCCCCCACCCCCTGTCCCGATTTTTCACACTTGCTTTCTGGTCACCCTAATTGGACTATGTTTTAGTGACCTTTCTCCAGAAGCTATATTTGTGATTGGGAAATGTATATAAATATATGTTTCCAAGTAGGCCAAGATTTTAAAAATGCATTATTTGCCAAGATCATTATCTCACATCATCGCTATCTCAAGAGGTCATTATCTTGGGGAGTTTCTGTACTAAACTTTTTTATTATTATAATTATTTTTTATGTAAGAATGGCTATATGGGGTCAGATCAATGGTCCATCTATCCCTGTATCCTGTCTTCTGACAGTGACTGTTCCAGGTGCTTCAGAGGGAATGAACAGAACAAGGAATCATCGATTGATCCATCCCCTGTCGTTCACTCCCAGCTTCTGGCGAACATAGGCTAGGGACATTCAGATCATGATGTTACATCCCTGCCCATCCTGGCTAATAGCCATTGATGGGCCTATCCTCCGTGAACTTATCTAGTTCTTTTTTGAACCCTGTTATAATTTTGGCCTTCACAACATCCCTGGCAAAAAGTTCCACGGGTGACTGTGCGTTGTGTGAAGAAATACTTCCTTTTGTTAGTTTTAAACTTACTGCCTATTAATTTCATTAGGTGACCCCTGGTTCTTGTGTTAAGTGAAGGGGTAAATAACACTTCTTTATTCATTTTCTCCTCACCAATCAAGATTTTATAAGACTCTATCATATCCACTCTTAGTCGTCTCTTTTCCAAGCTGAAAAGGCCCAGTCTTCTCTCCACATATAGAATCTGTTCCATACCTCTAATCATTTTTGTTGCCCTTCTCTGTACCTTTTTCAATTCCAACAGATTTTTTTGAGATGGGGTGACCATAACTACACGCAGTATTTAAGATGTGGGCATGTCATGGATTTATATAGTAAAAAGTGGAGGAGCTTGGTTTGCCAGACTGATCAACTAAGCCGATACTGACAACCTACATGAAAAGGCTGCAAAACACCATGCCTCTGGACTGCGTCAACATGCAGAAAGCCTTATAAGTCAGTCACTGTCAAAGCCAATTTTAGAAGAACTTAATGAGGCTGTTAAGAATGCTGGAGACACAACTCAGTTTATGTGAGCCAATATGGCTATTGCATCATATTTTCTATTTAAGCAAGAGATACCACACACTACAAACTAGAGTCCTATGTTAAGTGCATTGTCACTTGTTAATCCTGAAGTTGGACACTGGTTCCGAACAAGACTGGCAAATGCTCACTATCTTTCTGAAAAAAATCAGCTGACTCTTTTGAAACATATGGCGCAACAGCAAAAGACTCAGGAGTTGAAAAAGTGAAGAATTCTCTCACTATATTCAAAATATGTGCATACATGGCTGACAAATACACCAATGCAAATAGGCATCAAGTATTAAGTCGTTACGTATGTTATCTTGATGTCCATGGTAGGCCAGTAGATGCATTCTAGATATTCAGGTTATAGAAGACACATCAGCTGCATCTGTGACATCTTAGAAGAGTTAAATGCTTGTAAATTGAACCCCAAACAGATGGCTGCTTGTGCATTTGATGCTACAAACTTCTCTGGAAGACATAGTGGAGTACAAGAGAAAAGTTTCAGAGTAACAGCCGTGTTAGTCTGTATTCGTAAAAAGAAAAAGAAAAGAATAGCATCCGATGAAGTGAGCTGTAGCTCACGAAAGCTCATGCTCAAATAAACTGGTTAGTCTCTAAGGTGCCACAAGTACTCCTTTTCTTTCAAGAGAAAAGTGTAACCCTAATCTTTCCTATACACACTGTTGAGGCCATCTACTCCAGCTAGCAGTAGTACAAGCTGCAGAATCTTCAAAAGACATTAAAAAGCCACAAATTTAATGGCTTTTTTATACTCTTTTTTCAGCAAGTGTCCAAAAGGACTGAACATTTTGGAAACAAACAGAAGATACACTGGGACTGAAGTTCAAATGAGTCCAACCTGGGAAAACCTGCTGGCTTTCTCATGAGTGATTTTTGGCAGTTGTCTTAAAATTACTGCAACCGTTATTACTGGCTTTAGAAAGTATCCACCAAGATAGGACAGATCTAAGTAGTGAGGCTAGTGGACTACTTTTGTTACTAAGTTCAGAGAAGACTATCATCATTCTCTCTCTTGTAAGTCTACTGCTGAAACCACTTAGGTCATTAAACGATGTAATCCAGGCATCTGCTACAACAGTAGTAGATCTTTGTCCAGAAATAGAAGCTATCCTTGGATCAATCAGAGATATCCATTGAAAATGTACTGGAAGAAGCAAAGACTTCAGTCCAGAAGCTGACTAATGAACATACTTATATTGACCCCATAAGTGAAGAGGATAAGAAGTGTTTGTTAAGCCAGCTGAAAAAGTACAAAGACTTGATTCTTACAAATCTACAATAGAGATTTCTGAATTCTATTCAACCTCCATGTAGCTTTTACAGATGCCTGTCTCATAAAACACCTACAGTTGAGTGGAGTGAGGCACTACCAGCAATGGGGCTCCCATTTGATCAGGACAGAATAGAGAATTTTGAACACACAATGGAATACCATACAATGAATGAATGAAGATTTAACTTCAACTTCTTTATCATTACTAGTGGTTCGACTCAATCTTTGTGCTATGTTTCCTGGGATGAAAGTAGGAATTCATCTCTTGCTAATCCCAGTCACAATAGCTACAACTGAGCATATTTTTTCCTCATTTAATAGAATTTTGTGTTCTGAAAGAAGTCGCTTTCTGCCTGGTCATGAGCATATCATGAAGGACTGGAAGTAAAGGACACACAAGAAGACACCAAAGAGTGCAAAATTACAACAAGAAACCAAGACTGATGTAGATGTAGTGCTTCATAGTAGGCTTGAGTAGCCAACTGTAATTTTTGTGACGGTTTTAAAACAGGAGTTAAATCTAATAAAATGGTCGTGGAACATTTTTCATTTTTTACTATGGTGCCATACAGCCCACCTTTGCCCTCACGGTCTCAGCCCTCATCAGCCCTCACCCGCTCCCCCCGAATATTCCAACACCCCCCCTAATTTCAATTCCTGGGGAAAACACTGCTCCCCCGCACATCCCTTCCCTCCTTCCCCCCTATCCCTCCCTGAACATCCCTTCCCTCCTCCCCACTACCACTCCCTGCACATCCCTCCCCTTCTGCTCCCCACAACCCTCCCCCCACATCCCTTCCCTCCTGCCCCCCCACCACATCCCTCCCTGCACATCCCTTCCCTCCTGCCCCCCACCCACATCCCTCCCTGCACATCCCTTCCCTCCTCCCCACTACCACTCCCTGCACATCCCTCCCCTTCTGCTCCCCACAACCCTCCCCCCCCCACATCCCTTCCCTCCTGCCTCCTCACCCACAACCCTCCCCCCACATCCCTTCCCTCCTGCCCCCCACCCACATCCCCTCTCCGGCAGGTCAGGGACATTCTATTCCCTCCCTCCCCCCACGTTCTAAACGGCCAGACCCGGCGCGCGGAGCGAGAGCGGGGCGGGCCCGGCGCTATGACGAGCCTCAGCTACAGCTGCATTGCCAACGGGCGCACCCTGCTCGCCGAGCTCAGCCTGCGGGGGGGCTGCTTCCGGGTACAGACCGCCCCGCGGGAACAGCGCGCCAGCCGCTTTGGGGACCGCGCTGACCCAGGGCCTGGCCCCCGCGCGGCTGCTCTGTGGCTTGGCTTCTTAAGGGACCAAATCCCTGTCAATGCGGAGGACAGCGAGCGATCAGCTGGGCCCCGGGGTATTTGTAATGGGGGGTGAGGGGGCAATCACCCCTCACACACAGTCTCTCTCACACGTACATACACGGAGAAATCCCTCACACAGACCCACCTCACACACGCACACAAATCTCTCTCACACGTACATACACAGAGAAATCCCTCACATAGACCCACCTCACACACGCACACAAATCTCTCTCACACGTACATACACAGAGAAATCCCTCACGCAGACCCACCTCACACAAATCTCTCTCACACGTACATACACAGAAATCTCTCACACAGACCCACCTCACACACATGCACACAAATCTCTCTCACACGTACATACACAGAAATCCCTCACACAGACCCACCTCACACACAAAGGGAGAAGCACCCCCCAGAAATCTCACTCACACACAAATCTCTCTCATACACATAACAGACAAACTCTTTCTCTCTCTCTCTCTCTCACACACACACAGAGAGAGAGAAATCTCACATGCACAGAGAAGATCTCTCACCCAAACACAAATCTCACCCACAAATCTCTCATACACACACACAAGTCTCTCACTCACACATGGACACACACCAATCTCTCACAAACAAACTCAAATGAAATGCTGTCTTCTTAGACTACAGAGCACTCAGGGATGTCCCAGTCCCAGGGAAGGCATTTCCCTCACCACTTCATATTTTTACCTGGTTCCTGGCCATGATCACTCTTTACTGACTACAGGATCAATGCAACAGGCTTTGCCAGCACCTTGCAGAATCGTGCCATGTCTAGGACTTGGTGTTTGCTCTGCAACGTGAAAATATTTGTCTGGCTTCCCTCCTTGCAAATAGTTCATGTCATCAGACTGGTATTATGTAAAGTGCCCATTGCACCAGATCCAGAAGCAGAAGGGAACGTCAGAAAACTTGAAATGAAAAAAATATTACTTGTATCAGAGTTTAATGTTTGACAGAGGGTACAAGCAAGTGTTGCTTTATTCAAATAGCAACGTTGCATCAGGCAGTTAACTAAGCCCTGGGTTGAGATTTACAAATGCTCAGCAAGCACAATTAGGGCCAGATTTAAAAACAAAAAACAAAAAAAAAAAACAGCACCCAGCAGCTCCCACTGGCACACTTTGAGTGTTGTACCTTTTTTTTTTTTAATCTGGCCCATAAATGTTATTTAAATGGTGAACAAAAAACAGAGCTAACATTACTCATATAAGCCATTAATCAGGAGCAGAACAATTTGAAAGAAAAATATTGTTGCAGTGTTTCCTAGAAGTGCTGTTTTATTTGCGATCACCATGCAGCTATGGTTTTTCAGTTTATAATCTTTATGACCGAACCAGTTACAGTTTATGGCACTGTAAAAAGAAGTGGATCTTAAAGAAACAAAAAAACAAAAAAAAACCTTTCTGCTGCAAACTTCAGTTACCTTGTATATTTCATTTACAAAGACTAAGTAAATAGGAATCACACTGCTAATTGTGCTGTCAGTTTGGGATACCCAGTTGTCTCTTTTTTCCACTATAGCCCCTGTGCTAGAAATGCCAGATCATATGAAATCTTGATTTTAGAATATCAAGCTGATTCCTCCCACATCCTAAAACATGATGCTTTAGAACCCAATCATTGTTATTGGAGTCCAGTTGTTTCATTCAGCAGTTCTGATAACAATATTCAGCAAATATATACATATATCAATTTTAGAGAGGTTTCTGCTATGTATAAGCTTGATGCCTTTGTGACGATATAGATATGGAGCTATAGCGATATCCATCCAGTTTATACTATACATTTTGGGGTAGTTTTGTGACATGTACAACCTCCTTTCACAGTAGTCACAAAGGCATCAAGCTTATTCGCTGCAGAAACAAAGTTTAGGAAGTACTCCACTTTTTTGTTCTTTTATTGAAACAGCTCTTTGTTTCGAAGCAATAAACATGCTTAATTAAACTTCATTCAGCTATAATACCTTTTAAGTATAAACCCTCATTCAGAAATGTGCTGTTTCAACCTGCTGCTAAATATTGCTGATATTTATAAACATTACATTCATTTCTCCTAAACAAAAGACTAATTCTCAGTAGTTTAATTTTAGGATGCTGCTTCATCAGTGGTAAATGTAGTTCTTCACAAAGGCTTGAAAAAAACCACAGCTCACATTGGAAGGTAAAGCCTTGGTTGCAACTTGGGTTTTTAAAAACAGGTCAAATTCTTTGCTGTAGAACTGACTGCTGCAGAGTGAGGATTTTAGATAATAGAGGTTCAAGTGTAATCTTCCAACATAAGTTGAAAAAAAAAAAAGATACTGGTCTTATTTCATGCCACTCATTTTATAATTACTCTAATGGAGTCATTACAAAGACACATACACTTGATGTGATTAGCAGTCTCTGCTCAAGAGGGAGCTAGATGTGAAATGAAAGATTTTGTAATCTACAGGGAGATGCACTGAGTGAGCTTGTTCAACACCTATGTCATACTATGCTGCCTCTAGCCGTAACTGTTAGCTCTTCACTTTCCTCTGCACTAAATTTACACAAATCCACTTAAAATTTGGTTTTCTTTGATATGTAATTATTAAAACTCCATCTCAAGTGGGATATAAAGGAGTTTCTACTGTATGTAAAATACCAAGTCATCCAGAAGCACTTTTGTAATATTGTAGAGTTTATTCAAGTCTTTATGGTTTTGCTTTGGAAGAGCATATTGTTTTATTGTTCAGTTCAGCGATGCTGATTGTAAATGCTTAATTACATTCCTTTTCTTTCACTGATTTTGGCTCATTAGTATATGACACAAGTTAGAAGTTTAAATAATAATACTCATTCTATTAATATATCTTTTCTAAGCTTTGTGTACCATGCCCTGCTTGTTAATGGGATTACGTACCTATGTGCTACAAACAACACCATAGACAGCACAGGACCATTTGCCTTTCTTAAAGAGGTAAGAAAAATTTCTTTTCAGAATATGTTGATGCAAGTTTAATCAAAGCCATTGACTTACTAATGTTTTGCAATGTTCTACTCTTGCCCTTTGGTCTACATTGGTTATTACATGCTCTGTAAGATCAATGCTTGTCAGCCTTCTTCAGCTTTATAAAATAGAAGTATTGCTTCATGTAATGCATTTGTTTAACATCCCTGCCCCTGCGCTTCAAAGGCCTTGCTTGTGTTATAGAAATACTATTAGGTGCCCTACAGTACCAGCTTTAGGTTTAAAAGAGTCTCTTTTTTCCTCTCATGATACCATCATCATAGTAAATGTGTGTCCGTACCTTCTAATTAAAAAAAGGACTGGGCAATGCTGGTGTGCTAGGTATAAAGGGAGATTTAGCCCTTATGGCACTATGGCAGCACAAGAAATGTACCAGTGCATTTGTAACACTGAAAGGCACCCTAGCATGTATTCAGTAGGTCCAATGTACCGTATGTTGCATTTTGCCTTATTAAAATTTCACTGTTTTCAGCTTGCCAGCATGCACTGGCAGGCCTAGAATTAAAATAAAGTAATGTTCTTTTCAAAAAAGTAAAGCTCGTTTGGTCTCTTCTCCTACAATTACTGCTTTCCTCTATGACCGTCAGTTCTTTTTTCTCTCTCCTCTCCACCCTGCCTTGCTATCTTTGGGTATGAAGGATAAGGACAAATTTCAGTATGCTTTCCTGCTCCTTCTCATACCTATGTTATTGTGTTCTGTTTAGGTTTCTACGCCTTGCCTGTCACCATGGCATGACATGGCTACTCTTCCCTTATCTTCAGCTTTGTGTTTTTAAGTGCAGCAAATGGGTTCACTGTAGCAATGCATCCACATAAGTGACAGTTGTATAGCCTGTAATGACTGCCAGTTGTATTGTAGATACAAAATATTAGATATTTTCTACACACTGATGTCTTTAAGCTTCTGCAGAAATATTGTGGCTATGCACATCCATGCATTCGTGCAGCCTAATGTTCTTTAGCTATGCAAGTTTGCATATAGGGGTCATGCTGGCTATTTACATTTTTAGGGCATCTAACAGATTTTAGCCTGAATTTAAGAAGTTAATGTGACATTTTATTTTAGCTATGTCAAGAAACTTCCTTCATTAATTTCTCCAGATTTGCAAGGCTTTCATTGGTAGCCCCTTGATATCGCAAGTGACGTTTGCTCATCCTTTTGACTTCAATGCAGATATTCAACAGGTGCTGGGGAAATATATGGTAGGTAATTCTCAAAACTATAAAATCAAGTTTACGTCTATGGCTGCTACACAATGTTAGAGAAAGGACCTTGTGTAGTCTACCTTGGCAGAGCACATGCAAGAGAAAAAAGAAATTCACAAACATTTATTCAGGGATCTGCTCTCAATAAAAGAATTATTGTCTTTCTTTTCCAGAACAGTAAGTTATTGTGTTTTTATATATATATTTCTTGTCTAGAAAATCTAGTTAATATTTAACTAGAACTTTAAACAGTCCTTTTCCGCTGCGTCATCTGATCACACACACACATCTTACAAAGAGCAGAGGAAGAGAGAGAGAGGGAGAGATGTGTGCATGGTAAGTATTTAAAATGTAATCTTTGATCTTTTAGGTGTGTTTTGAGTAAAACAGAATTACCCTATGATCAATGTAGTAAAAAGTTTAAGTTATTGGGACAAGAAACTATTAGAAGGTTTTTAAATCAGCATTGCACTGCAGTCAAGAGGGGGGTTTGATCAGTAGCACCTTAGTGAAAGAATCAGTCACCGCAACTGAGAATCTGTTATTACTTTCAAGGGAGATTAATTGTACCCAGCATGCTTAGAAATAGATTCCCTCCTACTGTATTGTTCAGGTAGCATTTTGGAAATTGCACTCTTCCCCCTGCCCATAAAGAAACTCCTATTAATTTGTTAGGTTTCAGAGTAGCAGCTGTGTCAGTCTGTATCTGCAAAAAGAACAGGAGTACTTGTGGCACCTTAGAGACTAAAAAATTTATTAGAGCATAAGCTTTCGTGGGCTACAGCGCACTTCATTGGATGCATAGAATGGAACATATAGTAAGAAGATAGATTGTGTGTATATATATATATATATATATACACACACACACACACACACACACACACACACACACACACGGAAGTTGGAAGTTTCCATACAAACTGTGAGAGGCTAATTAGTTAAGATGAGCTATTATCAGCAGGAGAAAAAAAACTTTTGTAGCGATAATCAAGATGGGCCATTTAGACAATTGACAAAACGTGTGAGGATACTTAAGGAAATAGATTCAATATATGTAATGACCCAGCCACTCCCAGTCTCTGTTCAAACCCAAGTTAATGGTATCTAGTTCGCATATTAATTCAAGCTCAGCAGTTTCTTGTTGGAGTCTGTTTTTGAAGCTTTTCTGTTGCAAATTTGCCACCCTTAAATCTTTTACTGAATTTGTTAGAGTTTTCTAAATATAGAGAGTTTATCAAGTACTGTACAGTTCCTAAATGTACTTGATGAAATATTTTTTTAGTACCTGAATGCATGAAGATACAGTGTGGAGTTTATACTGTTATTACAAAGTCTCATATTTTATTTGGTGTCAAATTTATCAGATTTTCAACACTGTGGGCCAGATTGTCATCTCTGCAGGTAAAAACTAGCAGAGGACTTGAAATTCTGGAATTCCCACTCAGAGTTTCCTCGTTAGCATTCCATTACTGGGGGGCCCTTCAAACCTATGGATTCCCCGTGTTCTTTACAGAGGTCCTTAAGGTATGTGTATTGCTTCTCAGCCTTGGCCCCTAGATTCCATGGCAGGAAGGCTTCCTACCTGCCTCCACCCCCAGAAGCACTTTGAAATCCTCAGATAGACTGCACTGTAAGTGTAATATATAAATGGGGATGGGGCGCTGCACACGGTAGTGATGAGATCAGCATTAGTTTATACAATGTTATAGATGGTATCTTACCGCCTCATAACCTTCCCATAAGCCCATTGAGTGATTGCCACACAGATAGAGGAGAAAGTGCTTTCCATCCCCTCTTCCATATGCAACATGCACTGGACCTTGGTCCCCTCCATTCTAGGAAGCAGACAGGACAATCTAGCCCATTATTTTCATCATTCAAAAACCCTGCTGATTAACAACAGGATTTACATTTTTTTATTCAAAACTAATACTGTCTGCAAGCATGCAGAATAGGTTTACATTCTGAGAACTTAGGCATGCAAATATAGGTTGGTATGAAGTAGGAAACAGGTTATATTGCCAACTATCAGTATGTTTATTGCATTACTCGAAAAAGCACTGGGAGCCCTCTAGTGGCCAAAGTTAAAGTGTCACAGTCCTGCAGATATTCACATGCCTAACTTTAAAAGCATCAGTAGCCCTGTTGATTTAAATGCAACTTCTTACATGCGTAAAGTTAAGCACATGCCCAAGGTCCCAATCCTGCAATTAACGCTATGCAGTCAAACTCCTGTTCCTCCACAAATTCCCTAGGAAATCAGTGGGGTTCCACTAGGGTTGCCAGTTTTGGTTGGACGTATTCCTGGAGGTTCATCACATTACAATCTTTAATTAAAGATTAATCTTTAATTCCTGGAGACTCCAGGAAAATCCTGGAGGGTTGGCAACCTTTGGCTCTACACAAGTACAAGGATCTACCCATAAAGAGTGTTTTGCAGGCTTTGGGCCTAAATTTCCATTCTGCTTAAAATAACCATCAAGCCAGAGCCAAAAAGACAAACGGTAGAAATCAAAAGCTTTCACGCTGTTCATAATGATCATTCAAATATCACCCCAAAAGAGAAAGCAACCATTTTATGCATGGAATATTTTGAATCAGAAGGATCTCTCTCTGAACTCTCTGAAGAGGTCCATTCTAAAACTTGTTGGATGAAAAAAGCTAAATCTTGTAGTACAGTCATATTAATGGCTTACTTCTTCCATGTGATTACAATTAAATTAATATAGGAATCAAACTAAAATCCATTAAATATCAGAATATATGGCTTCTCAAATGTCTCCTATAACAACAAGATAGGGTGGCTCCCTGCCTGAACATTGCTCTCTGGCAGACTGTTTGGAGCACTGTTCACTACTACAAGCTTTTCTTACGGAGATGAACTGGCACACAAAATCCTCCTACCTTACTGCAGAGAGAGAAAAAAATCCTATTCTTTCAACAAGACCTGGAGAAACAACCAAGCCCTGTGGTCAGGGTGTGGTTGGTACTGGAATTCTGGGTAAGCCTTCCCTCAGGGACAAGGGCTTGTTGACCCGTCTTTTTATACGGGGAGGTGTCTAAAGTAAAACTAAAAGCAATGCTTTGCCAAATATGTATTTGAACCTCCTTATTCTCTGGAGAAGAGGGAAATATTAAAGGTTTAGCGTTGGAAAACATTGATGTCTTATTCCTTTGGTGCAAGTAGTAGATGTAACTGGTAATATAGTCACATGGAGTGCAGAAATTGTCAGAAGGTTTCATTTTTTGTTTACCTTTGATCAAAAGGAAATTATGCAGCTGCAATTGTTGTTCTCAGAAAGTAGCACATAATTCCTTCTCCTCCCCTCATCTTTCCTGTAGTGTTCGGATTATGATGGTTCTTCGTTACTTTATATTTTTTTAAATAATGTCCAATGGTTGAGTCAGTTACTGGCAAGGATTAATGGCCAGTAAGTAGGGGTATGCCCCCTGCTGGTGAGGTGCTTTAGCAGTTCATCATTTGGAGCTGCTAAAATTCTGCAAGTAGTCATTTATATAAAGCTTGGAGCCCTGGGTGGGGATCTTTTAGAACTACTGTATTCCAGTCACAGGGAAATTACTTTGTTTTCTAGATCTTTTATTGTGTAAACACAATGTATGTATTATCTAAAAAGGACAGGTTTCAGAGTAACAGCCATGTTAGTCTGTATTCGCAAAAAGAAAAGGAGTACTTGTGGCACCTTAGAGACTAACCAATTTATTTGAGCATAAGCTTTCGTGAGCTACAGCTCACTTCATTGGATGCATACTGTGGAAAGTGTAGAAGATCTTTTTATACACACAAAGCATGAAAAAATACGTCCTCCCACCCCACTCTCCTGCTGGTAATAGCTTATCTAAAGTGATCACTCTCCTTACAATGTGTATGATAATCAAGTTGGGCCATTTCCAGCACAAATCCAGGTTTTCTCCCCCCCCCACACACACACACACAAACCCACTCTCCTGCTGGTAATAGCTTATCTAAAGTGACCACTCTCCTTACAATGTGTATGATAATCAAGGTGGGCCATTTCCAGCACAAATCCAGGGTTTAACAAGAACGTCTGGGGGGGTACCCGCATGGCCCCACAGTATGCCAACATTTTTATGGCTGACTTAGAACAACGCTTCCTCAGCTCTCGTCCCCTAATGCCCCTACTCTACTTGCGCTATATTGATGACATCTTCATCATCTGGACCCATGGAAAAGAAGCCCTTGAGGAATTCCACCATGATTTCAACAATTTCCATCCCACCATCAACCTCAGCCTGGTCCAGTCCACACAAGAGATCCACTTCCTGGACACTACAGTGCTAATAAACGATGGTCACATAAACACCACCCTATACCGGAAACCTACTGACCGCCATTCCTACCTACATGCCTCCAGCTTTCACCCTGACCACACCACACGATCCATCGTCTACAGCCAAGCTCTGCGATACAACCGCATTTGCTCCAACCCCTCAGACGGAGACAGACACCTACAAGATCTCTATCAAGCATTCTTACAACTACAATACCCACCTGCGGAAGTGAAGAAACAGATTGATAGAGCCAGAAGAGTTCCCAGAAGTCACCTACTACAGGACAGGCCTAACAAAGAAAATAACAGAACGCCACTAGCCGTCACCTTCAGCCCCCAACTAAAACCCCTCCAACGCATTATTAAGGATCTACAACCTATCCTGAAGGATGACCCAACATTCTCACAAATCTTGGGAGACAGGCCAGTCCTTGCCTACAGACAGCCCCCCAACCTGAAGCAAATACACACCAGCAACCACATACCACACAACAGAACCACTAACCCAGGAACCTATCCTTGCAACAAAGCCCGTTGCCAACTGTGCCCGCATATCTATTCAGGGGACACCATCACAGGGCCTAACAACATCAGCCACACTATCAGAGGCTCGTTCACCTGCACATCCACCAATGTGATATATGCCATCATGTGCCAGCAATGCCCCTCTGCCATGTACATTGGTCAAACTGGACAGTCTCTACGTAAAAGAATAAATGGACACAAATCAGATGTCAAGAATTATAACATTCATAAACCAGTCGGAGAACACTTCAATCTCTCTGGTCACACGATTACAGACATGAAAGTTGCGATATTACAACAAAAAAACTTCAAATCTAGACTCCAGCGAGAAACTGTTGAATTGGAATTCATTTGCAAATTGGATACAATTAACTTAGGCTTGAATAGAGACTGGGAGTGGCTAAGTCATTATGCAAGGTAACCTATTTCCCCTTGTTTTTTCCTACCCCTCTCCCCCCGCCCCAGATGTTCTTGTTAAACCCTGGATTTGTGCTGGAAATGGCCCACCTTGATTATCATACACATTGTAAGGAGAGTGGTCACTTTAGATAAGCTATTACCAGCAGGAGAGTGGGGTGGAGAAGGTATTTTTTCATGCTTTGTGTGTATAAAAAGATCTTCTACACTTTCCACAGTATGCATCCGATGAAGTGAGCTGTAGCTCACGAAAGCTTATGCTCAAATAAATTGGTTAGTCTATAAGGTGCCACAAGTACTCCTTATCTAAAAAGCAGTTCATCATTTAGTTGCTCTCTTAATAAGGGCTATTATTCAACTAGCCTGGTGTGAATAGGAGTCATCAGTACATCAATATCTGATTGAGGGCTATGTTATCCCATTTTCTGAGGGTGGGGAAATATCACATAAAATCAATAGCAATAGGAATCCCTAGTGGACTTCATGGAGTGGGGTGTTTTGTTAAATCATTGACCCCTGGGTTTCTGCAATCCAGAAGGATTCAGATATACTAGACATTTTTTTTAAACTAGTAAGAAAACTTACAGGGCAGAGAAGACTGAAGAGTTCTCTGAAAGTATTACCAGCCCCTCCTCTTGAAGGTGACCTGCACAGGATATTTAAACATTGTGGTTGTCTCCTTTTTACTTCTGACAAATAAAAAGGGCCTGAAGGCTTTTTTTGTTGTTATTAATTTAAAAAAGGAAAGGGCCATGGAATGGTGTTCTGCTTGTTTCTTACTCTTAAAAACATCTCTAGTCTTGCTGGAAGATTTAGAGGAGGTATATTGTGAACTTAATACAGTACCTTGAATCAAAGGGGCTTGCCAGTTGAACATTTAGGATATCTTTCCCTGGTTGAGCTGCCACCCCCTCCCCACCAATAACTTAAAAAAAGAAAGGGTGGTGGGGGGAGGGGCAGAATGTATCATAAAAAAGCAAAAACGGGCATGAGCACAATATCCTTTTTTCCCATGGCAGGAATCCTGGATAATTGTATAAGGGGACAGGTGAGGGTGTAATTGACTAGATTTGGAAGCTCCACCCTAATTCAGTTTTTCAAAACTGGAGGGTAAATCTTCACAAGTACTGTTAATTGGAGTTATATGGCTAACAGCCTGCTCTGAGAGAGTAGGGCTCCAAAACTGGAGATTGTGTTTTGTGTTTCCAGCTGTTTTAATTACTGAAAGTTGGTAAAGTAGCATCTGTAACAAAAATCCTTACTCTCTTCTGTGCAGATGGAGTACAATAGGAAGTCAGGTGATATTACAGTTTCTACGCTGCAAATTCAAGTTGATGATGTCAAAAATGTTATGACCCAAAATATTGATAAGGTTTTGCAAAGAGAAGAAAACCTGAGTGAGCTTGTTGACAGAACAGATGATCTCCAAATAGCGGTAAATTACATGACTTCTCATTCAACTTATGTATTTAGCCAACTCCTTTATTTCTCTGCATTTGTTCTACAGCTTCCTAGCAGTCTTTGTATTAGAATAATTGTGTGGCATTTTCAAAAGTGTTCCACAAGTGCTTAGGCTTTTGAAAATTCTACTCATAGTTCCTCGGCCTAGATTCTGATCTCAGATGTATGCATGTATCATCCTAATATCGATACCTTTTAGGCACACTGCCACCAAGTAGAATCCACAGCCATGTTAGGTGAAAAGGCTACCTGTACTATGCATGGGGAGAATTAGGCAAGTCTGAATGGGATTCACACAAGCCAGCACAGCACTGGTGACGGAGCAGGGAGCCAACTAAACTAACAAACAGGAAATGCTGAGGAGCGAGGTGGGGCTTCTGAGCACATTAGTAGATTGGGCCCAGCAGGTGGATAGGTGGGGCAAGCCTAGTTTGAGGATCATGCTAGTGCTTAGGCAGCTTTGTGGATGCCCAGTGGCAGAAATTTAGGTGCCTACCAGGTTAGTCGGCAGCTGATCAGGGGTGTTAAGGATCTAAATTTTGCACTTAGGTGCCTAAATCCCTCTAGCCCTTAGTAGCTATAGGCCCAATTCTGCAACTGGATCAATGCAGGTCGACCCCTGTGCCACACACAACAGAGGGCCACCTGCATAGAGTCTGGTGCAGGAACTGGGCTAGACCAAAAATTGATCTCTACTGCTAATGGAGAACTATAGAGGGGAAAGAACATGTTACAAATATCAACTGCACTGATACACCTCTATCGGAGTAGAGTGGTTACACTAAAGTATTAGCATGCTATTATGTGAAACAACTACTGCATCTTTCTAGTCAGGTTGAATATGTACAACTAAATAGTTGAGGTTTTAAAAACTCTAATATGTAAATACTGTCTAAATAGGCCCACATCGGAAGAGGTAAAAATTTAGAAGCCAGGAGCAAATTAGAGAACAACATAATAAGAGCTTAACTGAACTGTGTGCAGTAGGAGCTTCTGAAGTTCTGTAGAACTCTACCCCTAAAATCCTCAGGTAGATTATCAAGTGTTCCCCTGCTTGGCTGTTAACAGTTTATAAACATCACATCGTAACAGCACTATCAGTCATGGCCCGAGACCAGGAACCTGTTTCTATCAGCATCTACAACTGTCATTTTTAAATTAATCCTTTTTATTGATGCTGTACAAGGCCTACTTCTTTTTCACCATCCCCAAGAGTCTTCTTGGGATGAAACTCCACCGGTCATAAAATAACATTTACTTTGCATCATAAGTATAAATCATCTTCTACATTCTTGAAGACATTTAACATGTGGTTTAATCTTGTGTGATGATGCTCAATAAGTCCAGTTCCTGAAACATGAACTTCATATTTGTCATTTTGTTTTCAGGCTGATACTTTCCAAAAAAACACCACAAAGATTTCCAGGAAGATGTGGTGGAAAAACGCCAAAATGATGATAATTATTGGAGTTGTTCTCCTTATTATTTTAACATTTATCATTCTCCTAGCTACAGGTGTTATTCCAACATAAACTTTTGAATATTTTTTTGCCCAACATGAAAATTTTATAAAATTTTATTTAAAAATTATTCTAGAGCACAAATATGTTATTTTGTATATTGTTCAAGAACTACTGAACCATTAACACCTGGTTGCTTGCATTCTTTAAAGTAATAAAGTAAACTACAGTATTTTCATCCAAAGGGAGTGTGTGTGGTGTCATTTTCTCCACTCTTGACGTAGTGAAACAGATGCAGAGAGGTTAAGTGATGTTTAAACCACATGCTGTAATAATGGATTGCTTAACTATTAGCTCATATACATACATGAGTAATTGAGAATTTTGAATGGGAGTGTCATAACTCTTCCCTAGCTATATTTTCTGGTGTTAAAGGAACATGCATATTAAAAAAGGAATTGCAGTAACTATTTTTCTTCCCCTGTCCCCACTTATGGTTTAGCACCCAAAGTGTAGAGTTGAACATAAAGATCATGTATACGGTTCTTTTCTTACTTAAACAAAATATAGAGGGTGTGACAGGTGAGATTCGTTATTGTACAGCTGGGGAAATAATGGTCACATCAAGTCAATGTTAGAAGCAGGATTGGACTCACCGCTCCGTAATCCCAGTCCACAGTCTTGGCCTCTGTGCAAAACACTTCAACCTCTCCAGCTCTCAGATTTTTTGCCTCTCTCATTAAAATGTAGTTTGTGAAACTGCAGGTTGTTGTCGGTAGCTACCGGTGTGGTGCTCCGCTCTTGTTCGATGATGGTAACAGTTGGCTGCATGCGTGTTCCCTCTGTGTGCTGCCCCAGCTCTGCACAGATAGCTAACACAGCAGACCCTGAGAGAACTCCCAAAAACCACAGACTCTAGTAAGGTACGAAGGAACCCAAGCCAGGTTTCTTGTCAAACGAAGCACAGTAATATTTCCCTATGGACTCTACAGGGTATACTACGAATTTGTGCTCCTTGGCAATGGACACAGCTCAGTCAGTGGCAGGATACTCCACTGCCCCCTAGGCTGGGCAGTGATGTATGCTCCGGGAGCTACTTTTATACCGTTGCAGGACAGATTACTCATCATAGTTCAAACAAATCTATCCATCATGTTGTCCTTTTGACCCTGTCTTTAAGATGCACCTGCCTGTTCCTTGTTATGTCTATGGAGTGTCTTGCCGCCGTCTTGGCACAAGTTCCTCTCATTAGCACTTATGCGTGTGTGTGCACATGCCTCTAACAACCTTTTCTTGCCAACTTCTGTGAGTGGGACCTGCCTCTGGCTCACAACCCAGCTCTGCTTATCACTACCTGGAAGTACTTTGGTTCAGGCTTCAGGCCTCAGACTGGGCCTCTAATACAAGAATTTATGTTTCAGGGCCTCCTCTTACTACATTCCCCCACTTTTTAAGGGGAGGGATGTTTACCCATTGTCCCGGAAAAGCATAGTGCCTGGATCGAAGATAACGCAGTGGGCTAAACAGTTATGTGGCTACCTCCTTTTACCATCCATACACTCATGCCCCACCTGTCGTTCAGTCTGCACATTCCCTCGTACGATTGACAGACACAGGTGACTAATCTAAACTTTGGAGGAACTGAAGTCCTGCATGACAAATTGGAAAAATGTCACATGATCTTTTGATTGCACCTAGCCCTACTACAGCTCTAGTTCATTTACCTGCCTGAATCTGTGCATTTCTGTGTGTCAAGAAGCGTGGGGAGGGGGTTTGGGGGGGGGGGGGTTGGTGGAAGCCATAGGTGATTTGCTGGAGAATGCAGTCATGTCCAGGTGACCCCACCCTGCCTTCTGTACTTCCCACCTCCCGTCCACTGCAGTTGGGGATTTCAAAGCTGTCTGCAGGATGAGAGCGCCAGCCATAGGATGGCTGGCTGGACCCCGACCCTCACACTTCTTGGATTAGGCCCCATTCTCACTGGTCCCTCTCCCATTAACAGAGGATGGTGATGGGTGTTTGCTAACACTTCACCCCTCTATGGCAGCTGCTGGGCTGGATTCTCCTCCTTGCTGATGCAACCAGGAAGACTCTAGCTTACCTACAGCTTCCTAAACTGTGGGTGATAGCACTTGCTGATGATTACAGAGCCAACAGACCCAAGGTAAAAGCTCTCCTCCTCCTTTCCAGCTACAGCCCTGAGATGAATGAAAGCTAGATACATTTCCACCTAATCAACCGTAGTCATAGGCACAAGGATGTTGTGTGAGCATGAATACAACAGAAGTGCACATGAGCCATTGTTAAGATGGTAGTCAATACTGTGTAAGTCTCCCTCTGAGATACAGGGGAAAGAGAATGCCTGATTTGGACAGGGGCCTCCCATGACAGCCTCTCTCCCCTCATCTCCACAAACCTGATATTATGACTGGACAGTTGTTGATAATCACCCCCCTTTAAAAAGAAAAGGAAAAAAGAGCAACTACCATTTAAGGGTCTGTCCTCAGATGTAGATTGTTTAAATCCTTAATATGGGTATGTTTAAATTATATATAGCTTCCAAGCTTGAATGCTTACCCATAAGGGAACATCCACTCACTGGAGTAGGAGCATAGCTAGGATGTCCAGTACTTTCGTTTTAGATCACCATCTGATCTTCATCTTGCATGAGGCCTTATTGTTTTACATAAATTTGCTTTAGTTTCCTATTCATGGAGGTAATTTGCATGCCTAGTGAAGGACTGAAGAGAAAAATTACTAGCTCTTAGCTCAGCACCATGAGGGAAATGATGCTTGTGAGAAGTATTCTTTTTCTCCCCCACCACTATTCAACACCTGCACCTGATGGAAGTACCCACAGCTACACTAATTTAATCTACCACTAGCTCCCCCCCTCCTGCTGTCATCCACAATGCGCCATCTCCAGCTTGCAGGTGGTGGTGGAGTTGTTTTGATCCCAGATATGAGACAAGGTGGGTAAGTTAATATCTTTATTAGACCAGCTTCTGTTGGTGAGAGAAACTTTCAAGCTTACAAAGAACTCTTCTTCAGATCCAGGAAACAATCTGAGTGTCACAGCTAACTACAAGGTGGAACAGATTGCTTAGCATAAGTAGTTAATGGATTTCAATGGAGCATTCAAGGTCAAGTAGCCAGTTAACACCCATCCAGTCACAGGAGGTAAAAAGGAAGGGGGGAAAAGTGGTGTGGCAGTTTAGTGGATTGCAGATTGTTGTACTAAGTCATAAATCCAAGAAGCTGGTTGACTATACCAACTTTATAGGCCACCTTCAGGAAGAATTTCTGGACAAATACACCACAAAATCAGTGATATACCTGATGTGAATTGATATTTTCATCCTCTCAACAGATGACAAACTCCCTCATAGATTTCCACCTCAACTTCAACCACTATCACCCACCCACCAAACTCTCTCTAGAACACACCTCCAATAGTATCAACTTCCTGGACATCATGATCAGCTTCATCAATGGAACCCTACAGACAACTATATACCAGAAACCCACAGATCACCCTTTCTTTTCAGAGATCCAGTAACCACCCCAAACAAACCCAGAAATCTGTTATCTATAGCCAGATACCACAGACTATGTTCTGAGGAGAGAGTCTGGGATATATACCTCAATATACTCAAAACTGCCTTCACCAAACAAGGACACGCCACCAGAGAAATAGATCACAACCTGGAACAGGCCATCCTATTACCCCAAGAGAACCTGCTTCAATACAGAAATAAAACCCCCTCTGATCACACACCCCTAGTGGTCACCTACCATCCCACACTGGAACCCATACAGGGTATCATTAAACAATTACAACTCATATTTGATGGTGACCACATCCTGAAATAAATCTTTCATGAACCCCCTCTTCTAACATTCAGACAACCCTGCAACCTCTCCAAGCTCATCAGATGCAAGCTCCCCACAGACCAGAACACACCAACTCAAAGCAGCACCACACCCTGCCAAAACAGATGAAAAACCTGCAGACATATCTCTACTGCTGTGATAATCAACACCCCCAACATCACACCTTTCAAAATCCATGGGTCCTACACATGCCTATCAATATGTGGTGTGCATCATCCAGTGCACTAAATGCCCCCAAACAACTATGTGCGTGAAATGAGAATCACTGGACTCTCAAATGAACTCTCAAAAATTATAAGACAAAAATATCACATCACCTGTGAGTGAACACTTTCACAAAGTGATCACTCACGGACCTCTCAGTTCTCATCCTCAAAGGAAACCTGCACAACACCTTCAAAAGACAAGCCTGGTGGCTTTAATTAATCTTTGCTAGACACTAAAAATCGACTGAATAAAGAAATTGTATTTATGGCTTATTACAACAATCTATAACTCACTAAGCACTCCCCCCCCAGCCCCCTTAACGTGACTGGAGCGGTATTAAACTGACCACTTCACCTACAATGGTCCCTTGAAATGTGTTAAGTACTTATGCTAAACAATCTGTTCCACCTTGTATTTAGCTGCAAGTTTCCCAGACCTGAAGAGCAGTTCTGAGTAAGCTCGAAAGCGTGCCTCTCACCAATGGAAGTTGGTCCAATAAAAGATATTACCTCACCTATTGTCCCTCTCTATATTGAGGTTGTTCTGTTTTGTTTTTTAAATGATATACTCAACTGAATGAACTCTATATTATCTGTAAGGGCACAGTCTGTTTTGCTCCAGCTAGCATACCACAGCTACTGCCGGACACTCCCCAGTCCCCTCCACTGGATTGCATTTAATGAGGAGCCGTATAAATAGAACGATACTGTTTTCTGGCACTTACAGCCACACCAGTGTTCATAGTGCAGTGAATGTTCTTTGACTAAACAACTTAGCACATAAAACACCCAATACAGCCCTCACTACAGCCTTTACTCTAAGTGGGGGTTTGTTACCTCATACCAACCAACAACTCTATTTACAAGAAGATTGCAACGCGCCAGATCTGATCGTAAATACTGGGCTGGCCTTTTTCAAGTGCTTATTGTTGCGGATATACCTGTTCTGTTTATGACTAGGTGAGGCCTCACCTACTTCTCCTGAATTAAGTGATAGTAATATGTATATCGGACATACAAATAGCAAGAGGACAACGTAGCCGTTCCCTTTAAGAGTTATGCTTTACCCTAGCTTTTCCCTTAAATGGAAACAAATAAAACATTTATTAGAAATAATAAAGGTAACAGATTTGGGGAAAATAGATAAAAAGGTAGAGCGTCCCTATTAACAATATCTAAAGAGTCACCACATCAAAAATTCATCATTCATTGTTAAACAGAAAATTGGTTAAAACAAAAAATTATACAACCTCCAGCTATGCTACTGCAAGGAGTTTCTGGGCAACTGAACTGTGCAGGCTTGTCTTGTTCATGAAAGAAAGGTCCCGCTGACTTGTCAAATTTTGGTTGGAAACTTTATTTGAAAATGCCAGGCTTTCCCAAAACTCCTGGAAATAACAGAAGCATCTTGTAAACAGACTGTGCTTACAGCTACATTGGGGAAAAAATAGGCTCAAGATTTGTATCCAGCTCAAGAGTCCTAGGAGGAAAACCTTTATTTTTGGAAGAACTATGCACATAAAACCACATTTAATGTACAGTCAGAAAAATTACCAACAAGTCTCAGACTTCAAACAGAAAGTAAAAGAATAATTAATTGAACCACTTAAACACTTCAAATTGAAACTAATCCTCTATCTCTGAAATGCATTTTAAAATAATTACAAGTAACATTTAAAAACCAACTACTGCTGTTGGCAACCACGTTACTAAAAGCAAATGGCATGATACCAATAGTGATATCTTTAGCAAGAAGGCTACCAGGAGTAGGCTAAGTAAACGCCAACTGTAAATATACCTTGTCACAAAAACGTTGAGAAAGTGATTCTTTAAATTGCTAGAGCCAAAGCAGGTAGTCTTAAAATGAACACACAGGGAGAAGAAATACTTGAAGAGGTATTTTTCCAAGTTCAAAAAGCTCAGCTTCAAAAAGATTTGTGTTCTTACAAAGCCAGAAAGCAAGGCTATGTAACAATCCAAATCCAGGACAGTTAAGTGGTTTCCAGAGACACTACAGAAAAGTCAACATTAAGCTTCTGCCATAGAAACTAACAAATTAAAGTGTCTGCTTTAAACAAGTTAAATCACCTCGAGTACTTCCTGAATTACTGGTATTCTTTCAGGACCAGCAAACTACACAAGATAAGAGAGGAAATCCCAAGGGACTCAGTCTTCCTCTGATTATATTTCTGAGACAGTCCTGGCTTCTTGGTGCTTCCCTTCAAGAAACAGAAGGAACTATCAAACACAATCCTTGGCTCCTATGAGATTATCATCAAGGCACTTGTTGCCTCAGTGGAATTGCTTAGCCTCATTCTTATAGCAAGGTTCTTCCTCCCACATCACAGTCTGAAACTCCCAGGACACAGCAAGATAAAAATGGCAGGAGCAGCAAGGGTATCGACACAATGCTGATGCCATTTGAACCTACCCTCAATGAGTTGTCACTGTACGCAGGGGAAGAAGTGCTTATGGTGAGGAAGAAAAGCTGGGTGAATGACCAATATAACCGTGTGCAATTTGATGGGCAAGTGAATAAAGGCACTAGGTAAGGGACAAAAAAGTTACATAAGAGTATTGGAATGTATTTGGGAAATAGATGAAAACCAAAAATGTAATGAGATGCGAAAGTAAACCAAACTGAGTGGACAAGGGTCACACAACAGACTAGTTCTGACATAATTTTAAGTTAATAGGAAATACAAACACAAATTGTGTAGCATCCTCTCCCCCGTTTCTTTGTATGTTGTCCTGTTAAACAGACTTCTTCCGCCCAAAAACTCATCTTGTCTGTAGCAAGCTAAGCACATGTTTGGGTCCTGTATACATAATACAGGAGATGACAAAGAACCAGAAAAAGTTTCTGAACTATGAGGCCATCAGCTGTTTCCAAGCCGAAGAAGGAAGCTGCCACTTCAGCAGTGGAGATTCAGCCTGCTCGGAATTCTTACGAGTATTGGCTCTGACCAACTCCAGGCAGAGATTAATTTTTCTCTGATACATTGTAAGGGGAAAAGCAGGTACGCATCATTTTAGGATTATATATTGTTAAAAAAAACATATTACTGTCTTCCTCTCCCTGCAACAACTAATAAAGCAAGTTAATTAGGTAACATTAAAGGTTACAGCCATTAGCCAGAATTGCAACTAATCTACTTACAGGAGTTTTGAACAGGTGTTGTGGCACAGAGTTTTCTATCCAATGCCTTAAAGCAATGTATGTGGTGACAATCCCTTTCAGTTATCCAATTTGATTTACTCTATACCTTTTGCACACGTCTTCCTGTGCATACAACTTGGACACTGACACCAGGAGAGGTTATTGTGCCACACCATGCCAAGGTGCCATGGTTAAATATCAATGATAGCAACTTTAACCCCACCCAATTTTAATTTCATTCGTGAAACCTTCTAATTTTCAGTTGAAAAATTCTACGCTTGGTTTCAGCTAAAAGGAACTTTGTGAGGAATTCAAAATTGACTCAGCAACTTGAGTGAGGCATGCCTTACGTAGGGCGAAGCAGTATCATTATAACCCAAATGCATGAACTTAAATGTCAGACTCTACACGTAACCTGAGCTCTGTCAGGTTAGTTCACTGAAGTTTGATTTTTTTTTTCTTTTTTTAAGTTAGGTAAGCAGTTAAATTTGGATTTACACATGCATCTTATACTGCTTCTTTTAACTTCAAGTTTCACTGAGCATGAAACAATACTGAGCTCCTTTGAGAAGAGAAGACTCATAAGTCCAGGTTCGTGCAGATGGAGAGCAATACACTTAATGCACAAGAATGATTTTAAAGAAGTGTATTATGGTGCATCGCACACACTCTGAAACTAACTCGCTATCTTGCTACACAGAAGTCCCAATCATCTTATTAACTACAGGAGTACAAAATTGGCAAGTTCAAGTTCACAGTCACAACTTGTCCATATTACTACCTTTATATCTAAAAGTGTGCAACATGCATGAGTTACAGTTGCTATAAGAAATTTAAACTTGTGCTTCCTGTTTAAAAATGTTTGTATTTCCATACGATTCAGTGCATCAGCAGTTAGTACTGCAGAATGACCACACTACTTCCTTTGACTGAATGCTGCTGCGCCTGCTGTTTGCTCAACAGAACACAAATATATGGATAAGAGAAGACTACCCTAAGTTACTCCCACCTAACATAATTTCAG